>NW_027328336.1:0-300780 GCF_047675955.1 Chlorocebus sabaeus | reverse complement strand
AAAACTGGAAAGAAACTTTCTGAGAAACTGCTTTGTGTTCTGTTAATTCACCTCACAGAGTTACATCTTTCCCCTCAAGAAGCCTTTCTCTAAGACTGTTCTTGTGGAATTTGCATAGTGATATTTGGAAGGTGATAGAGGGCTATGGTGAAAGAAGAAATATCTTCTGTTAGAAACTAGAAAGAAGCTTTCTGAGAAACTGCTTTGTGTTCTGTTAATTTATCTTATAGAGATAAACTTTCCCCTCAAGAAGCCTTTCTGTAAGGCTCTTCTTGTGTAATTTGCAAAGTGATATTTGGAAGCCCATAGAGGGCTATGGTGAAAAAGGAAATATCTTCAGTTACAAACTGGAAAGAAGATTTCTGAAAAACTGCTTTGTGATCTGTTAATTCATCTCACAGTGTTACAGATTTCCCTCAAGACGCCTTTCGCGAAGACTGTTCTTGTGGAATTTGCAAACTGATAATTGGACGACCATAGAGGGCTACGGTGACAAAGAAAATATCCTCAGTTAAAAACTGGAAAGAAGCTTTCTGAGAAACTGCTTTGAGTTCTGTTAATTCACATCACGGAGATACAGCTTTCCCCTCAAGAAGCCTTTCGCTAAGACACTTCTTGTGGAATTTGCAAAGTGATATTTGGAAGCCATTAGAGGGCTATAGTGAAAAAGGAAATATCCTCAGTTAAAAAGTTGAAAGGAGATTTCTGAGAAACTGCTTTGTGTTTTGTTAATTCATCTCATAGAGTTACTGCTTTCCGCTCAAGAAGCCTTTCGCTAAGACTGTTCCTCTGGAATATGCAAAGTGTTATTTTGGAGCCCATAGGGGGCTACGGTGAAAAGGAAATATCTTCAGTTTAAAACTGGAAAGAAGATTTTTGAGAATCTGCTTTGTGTTCTTTAAATTCATCTCACAGAGTAACAGCTTTCCCCTCTAGAAGCCTTTCGTTAAGACAGTTCTTGTGGAATTTGCATTGTGATATATGGAAGCCCATAGAAGGCTATGGTGAAAAAGGAAATATCTTCCGTTAAAACTCTGAAGAAGCATTCTGTGAAACTGCCGTGTGTTCTGTTAATACATCTCACCGAGATACAGTTTTCCCCTCAAGAAGCCTTTCGCAATGACTGTTCTTGTGTGATTTTCTAAGTGATATTTGGAAACCCATAGAGGCTTAAGGGGAAAAAGGAAATCTCTTCGGTTGAAAACTGCAAAGAAGCTTTCTGAGAAACAGCTCTGTGTTCTGTTAATTCATTTCAGAGAGTTACAGCCTTCCGCTCCAGAAGCCTTTCGATAAGACTGCTCTTTTGGAATTTGCAAAGTGATATTTGGAAGCCCTTAGAGGGCTATGGTGAAAAAGGAAATATCTTCCGTTAAAAACTGGAAAGAAGCATTCTGAGATACTGCCGTGTGTTCTGTTAATAAGTCTAACCGAGTTACAGCATTCCCCTCAAGAAGTCTTTCGTTAAGACTGTTCTTGTGCAATTTGCAAAGTGATATTTGGAGCCCATAGAGGGCCATGATGAAAAAGGAAATATCTTCAGTTAAATACTGGAAAGAAACTTTCTGAGAAACTGCTTTGTGTTCTGTTAATTCATCTCACAGGGTTACAGTTTTCTTCTCAAGAACCTTTTCGGTAAGTCTGTTATGTGGAATTTGCAAAGTGATATTTGGAAGTCCATGCAGGGCTATGGTGAAAAATGAAATATCTTCAGTTAAAAACTGGTAGGAAGCTTTCTGAGAAACTGCTTTGTGTTCTGTTAATTCATCTCACAGAGTTACAGCTTTCCCCTCAAGAAGCCTCTCCCTAAGACTGTTCTTGTGGAATTTTCAAAGTGATATTTGAAAGCCCTTAGAGGGCTATGGTGAAAAAGGAAATATCCTACATAAAACCTGAAAAGAAGCTTTCTGAGAAACTGCTTTGTGTTCTGTTAATTCATCTCACAGAGTTACAGCTTTCACCTAAAGAAGCCATTCAATAAGACTGTTCTTGTGGAATTTGCAAAGTGATATTTGGAAGCCCAAAGAGGGCTATGGTGAAAAAGGAAATATCCTACAATAAAAACCGAAAAGAAGCTTTCTGAGAAACTGCATTGTGTTCTATTAATTCATCGCACGGAGTTGTAGCATTCCCCTCAAGAAGCCGATCTCTAAGATTGTTCTTGTGGAATTTGCAAGGTGATATCTAGAAGCCCATAGAGGGCTTTGGTGAGAAAGGAAATATCTTCCGTTAATAACTGGAAAGAGACTTTCTGAGAAACTGCTTTGTGTTCTGTTAATTCATCTCACAGAGTTACAGCTTTCCCCTCAAGAAGGCTTTCGGTAAGACTGTTCTTGTGGAATTTGCAAAGTGATATTTGGAAGCCCAAAGAGGTCTTCCGTGAAAAGGAAAATATCTTCCGTTAAAAACTGGAAAAAAGCTTTCTGAGAAACTGCTTTGTGTTCTGTTAATTCATTTCACAGAGTTACAGCTTTCCCCTCCAAAAGCCTTTCGATAAGACTGCTCTTGTGGAATTTTCAGAGTGATATTTGGCAGCCCTTAGAGGGCTATGGTGAAAAAGGAAATATCTTCAGTTAAAAACTCGAAGGAAGCTTTCTGAGAAACTGCTTTGTGTTCTGTTAATTCATCTCACATAGTTACAGCTTTCCCCTCAAGAAGCCTTTCACTACGACTGTTCTTGTGCAATTTGCAAATTGATATTTGGGAGCCGAAAGAGGGCTACGGTGAAAAAGGAAATATCTTAAGTTAAAATCTGGAAAAAAGCTTTCTGAGAAACTGCTTTGTGTTCTGTTAATTTATCTCAAAGAGATACAGCTTTCCCCTCAAGAAACCTTTCGCGAAGACTGTTCTTGTGCTATTTTCAAGGTGATATTTGGAAGCCAGAAGAGGGCTATGGTGAAATAGAAAATATCTTCAGTTAAAATGTGGAAATAAGCTTTCTAAGAAACTGTTTGTGTTCTGTGAATTCATCTCACAAAGTTACAGATTTCCCCTCAAAAAGCCTTTCACTAAGACGGCTCTTGTGGAATTTTCAAAGTGATATTTGGAAGCCCATAGAAGGCTATGGTGAAAACGGAAATATCCTAAGATAAAAACTGAAAAGAAGCTTTCTGAGAAACTGCTTTGTGTTCTGTTAATTCACCTCACAGAGTTACATCTTTCCCCTCAAGAAGCCTTTCTCTAAGACTGTTCTTGTGGAATTTGCATAGTGATATTTGAAGGCGGTAGAGGGCTATGGTGAAAGAAGAAATATCTTCTGTTAAAAACTGGAAAGAAGCTTTCTGAGAAACTGCTTTGTGTTCTGTTAATTTATCTTATAGAGATAAACTTTCCCCTCAAGAAGCCTTTCTGTAAGGCTCTTCTTGTGTAATTTGCAAAGTGATATTTGGAAGCCCATAGAGGGCTATGGTGAAAAAGGAAATATCTTCAGTTACAAACTGGAAAGAAGATTTCTGAAAAACTGCTTTGTGATCTGTTAATTCATCTCACAGTGTTACAGCTTTCCCTCAAGATGCCTTTCGCGAAGACTGTTCTTGTGGAATTTGCAAACTGATAATTGGACGACCATAGAGGGCTATGGTGACAAAGAAAATATCCTCAGTTAAAAACTGGAAAGAAGCTTTCTGAGAAACTGCTTTGAGTTCTGTTAATTCACATCACGGAGATACAGCTTTCCCCTCAAGAAGCCTTTCGCTAAGACACTTCTTGTGGAATTTGCAAAGTGATATTTGGAAGCCACTAGAGGGCTATAGTGAAAAAGGAAATATCCTCAGTTAAAAAGTTGAAAGGAGATTTCTGAGAAACTGCTTTGTGTTTTGTTAATTCATCTCATAGAGTTACTGCTTTCCGCTCAAGAAGCCTTTCGCTAAGACTGTTCCTCTGGAATATGCAAAGTGTTATTTTGGAGCCCATAGGGGGCTACGGTGAAAAGGAAATATCTTCAGTTTAAAACTGGAAAGAAGATTTTTGAGAATCTGCTTTGTGTTCTTTAAATTCATCTCACAGAGTAACAGCTTTCCCCTCTAGAAGCCTTTCGTTAAGACAGTTCTTGTGGAATTTGCAATGTGATATATGGAAGCCCATAGAAGGCTATGGTGAAAAAGGAAATATCTTCCGTTAAAACTCTGAAGAAGCATTCTGTGAAACTGCCGTGTGTTCTGTTAATACATCTCACCGAGATACAGTTTTCCCCTCAAGAAGCCTTTCGCAATGACTGTTCTTGTGTGATTTTCTAAGTGATATTTGGAAACCCATAGAGGCTTAAGGGGAAAAAGGAAATCTCTTCGGTTGAAAACTGCAAAGAAGCTTTCTGAGAAACAGCTCTGTGTTCTGTTAATTCATTTCAGAGAGTTACAGCCTTCCGCTCCAGAAGCCTTTCGATAAGACTGCTCTTTTGGAATTTGCAAAGTGATATTTGGAAGCCCTTAGAGGGCTATGGTGAAAAAGGAAATATCTTCCGTTAAAAACTGGAAAGAAGCATTCTGAGATACTGCCGTGTGTTCTGTTAATAAGTCTAACCGAGTTACAGCATTCCCCTCAAGAAGTCTTTCGTTAAGACTGTTCTTGTGCAATTTGCAAAGTGATATTTGGAGCCCATAGAGGGCCATGATGAAAAAGGAAATATCTTCAGTTAAATACTGGAAAGAAACTTTCTGAGAAACTGCTTTGTGTTCTGTTAATTCATCTCACAGGGTTACAGTTTTCTTCTCAAGAACCTTTTCGGTAAGTCTGTTATGTGGAATTTGCAAAGTGATATTTGGAAGTCCATGCAGGGCTATGGTGAAAAATGAAATATCTTCAGTTAAAAACTGGTAGGAAGCTTTCTGAGAAACTGCTTTGTGTTCTGTTAATTCATCTCACAGAGTTACAGCTTTCCCCTCAAGAAGCCTCTCCCTAAGACTGTTCTTGTGGAATTTTCAAAGTGATATTTGAAAGCCCTTAGAGGGCTATGGTGAAAAAGGAAATATCCTACATAAAACCTGAAAAGAAGCTTTCTGAGAAACTGCTTTGTGTTCTGTTAATTCATCTCACAGAGTTACAGCTTTCACCTAAAGAAGCCATTCAATAAGACTGTTCTTGTGGAATTTGCAAAGTGATATTTGGAAGCCCAAAGAGGGCTATGGTGAAAAAGGAAATATCCTACAATAAAAACCGAAAAGAAGCTTTCTGAGAAACTGCATTGTGTTCTATTAATTCATCGCACGGAGTTGTAGCATTCCCCTCAAGAAGCCGATCTCTAAGATTGTTCTTGTGGAATTTGCAAGGTGATATCTAGAAGCCCATAGAGGGCTTTGGTGAGAAAGGAAATATCTTCCGTTAATAACTGGAAAGAGACTTTCTGAGAAACTGCTTTGTGTTCTGTTAATTCATCTCACAGAGTTACAGCTTTCCCCTCAAGAAGGCTTTCGGTAAGACTGTTCTTGTGGAATTTGCAAAGTGATATTTGGAAGCCCAAAGAGGTCTTCCGTGAAAAGGAAAATATCTTCCGTTAAAAACTGGAAAAAAGCTTTCTGAGAAACTGCTTTGTGTTCTGTTAATTCATTTCACAGAGTTACAGCTTTCCCCTCCAAAAGCCTTTCGATAAGACTGCTCTTGTGGAATTTTCAGAGTGATATTTGGCAGCCCTTAGAGGGCTATGGTGAAAAAGGAAATATCTTCAGTTAAAAACTCGAAGGAAGCTTTCTGAGAAACTGCTTTGTGTTCTGTTAATTCATCTCACATAGTTACAGCTTTCCCCTCAAGAAGCCTTTCACTACGACTGTTCTTGTGCAATTTGCAAATTGATATTTGGGAGCCGAAAGAGGGCTACGGTGAAAAAGGAAATATCTTAAGTTAAAATCTGGAAAAAAGCTTTCTGAGAAACTGCTTTGTGTTCTGTTAATTTATCTCAAAGAGATACAGCTTTCCCCTCAAGAAACCTTTCGCGAAGACTGTTCTTGTGCTATTTTCAAGGTGATATTTGGAAGCCAGAAGAGGGCTATGGTGAAATAGAAAATATCTTCAGTTAAAATGTGGAAATAAGCTTTCTAAGAAACTGTTTGTGTTCTGTGAATTCATCTCACAAAGTTACAGATTTCCCCTCAAAAAGCCTTTCACTAAGACGGCTCTTGTGGAATTTTCAAAGTGATATTTGGAAGCCCATAGAAGGCTATGGTGAAAACGGAAATATCCTAAGATAAAAACTGAAAAGAAGCTTTCTGAGAAACTGCTTTGTGTTCTGTTAATTCACCTCACAGAGTTACATCTTTCCCCTCAAGAAGCCTTTCTCTAAGACTGTTCTTGTGGAATTTGCATAGTGATATTTGAAGGCGGTAGAGGGCTATGGTGAAAGAAGAAATATCTTCTGTTAAAAACTGGAAAGAAGCTTTCTGAGAAACTGCTTTGTGTTCTGTTAATTTATCTTATAGAGATAAACTTTCCCCTCAAGAAGCCTTTCTGTAAGGCTCTTCTTGTGTAATTTGCAAAGTGATATTTGGAAGCCCATAGAGGGCTATGGTGAAAAAGGAAATATCTTCAGTTACAAACTGGAAAGAAGATTTCTGAAAAACTGCTTTGTGATCTGTTAATTCATCTCACAGTGTTACAGCTTTCCCTCAAGATGCCTTTCGCGAAGACTGTTCTTGTGGAATTTGCAAACTGATAATTGGACGACCATAGAGGGCTATGGTGACAAAGAAAATATCCTCAGTTAAAAACTGGAAAGAAGCTTTCTGAGAAACTGCTTTGAGTTCTGTTAATTCACATCACGGAGATACAGCTTTCCCCTCAAGAAGCCTTTCGCTAAGACACTTCTTGTGGAATTTGCAAAGTGATATTTGGAAGCCACTAGAGGGCTATAGTGAAAAAGGAAATATCCTCAGTTAAAAAGTTGAAAGGAGATTTCTGAGAAACTGCTTTGTGTTTTGTTAATTCATCTCATAGAGTTACTGCTTTCCGCTCAAGAAGCCTTTCGCTAAGACTGTTCCTCTGGAATATGCAAAGTGTTATTTTGGAGCCCATAGGGGGCTACGGTGAAAAGGAAATATCTTCAGTTTAAAACTGGAAAGAAGATTTTTGAGAATCTGCTTTGTGTTCTTTAAATTCATCTCACAGAGTAACAGCTTTCCCCTCTAGAAGCCTTTCGTTAAGACAGTTCTTGTGGAATTTGCAATGTGATATATGGAAGCCCATAGAAGGCTATGGTGAAAAAGGAAATATCTTCCGTTAAAACTCTGAAGAAGCATTCTGTGAAACTGCCGTGTGTTCTGTTAATACATCTCACCGAGATACAGCTTTCCCCTCAAGAAGCCTTTCGCTAAGACTGTTCTTGTGGAATTTGCAAAATGATGTTTGGAAGCCCAAAGAGAGCTATGGTGAAAAAGAAAATATCCTAAGATAAAAATTGAAAAGAAGCTTTCTGAGGAACTGCTTTGTGTTCTCTTATTTCGTATCCCAGAGTTACAAATTTTCCCTCAAGAAGCCATTCGCTAAGACTCTTTTTGTGCAATTTGCAAAGTGATATTTGGAGCCCATAGAGGGCCATGATGAAAAAGGAAATATCTTCAGTTAAAAACTGGAAAGAAACTTTCTGAGAAACTGCTTTGTGTTCTGTTAATTCACCTCACAGAGTTACATCTTTCCCCTCAAGAAGCCTTTCTCTAAGACTGTTCTTGTGGAATTTGCATAGTGATATTTGGAAGGCGATAGAGGGCTATGGTGAAAGAAGAAATATCTTCTGTTAGAAACTAGAAAGAAGCTTTCTGAGAAACTGCTTTGTGTTCTGTTAATTTATCTTATAGAGATAAACTTTCCCCTCAAGAAGCCTTTCTGTAAGGCTCTTCTTGTGTAATTTGCAAAGTGATATTTGGAAGCCCATAGAGGGCTATGGTGAAAAAGGAAATATCTTCAGTTACAAACTGGAAAGAAGATTTCTGAAAAACTGCTTTGTGATCTGTTAATTCATCTCACAGTGTTACAGCTTTCCCTCAAGACGCCTTTCGCGAAGACTGTTCTTGTGGAATTTGCAAACTTATAATTGGACGACCATAGAGTGCTATGGTGACAAAGAAAATATCCTCAGTTAAAAACTGGAAAGAAGCTTTCTGAGAAACTGCTTTGAGTTCTGTTAATTCACATCACGGAGATACAGCTTTCCCCTCAAGAAGCCTTTCGCTAAGACACTTCTTGTGGAATTTGCAAAGTGATATTTGGAAGCCATTAGAGGGCTATAGTGAAAAAGGAAATATCCTCAGTTAAAAAGTTGAAAGGAGATTTCTGAGAAACTGCTTTGTGTTTTGTTAATTCATCTCATAGAGTTACTGCTTTCCGCTCAAGAAGCCTTTCGCTAAGACTGTTCCTCTGGAATATGCAAAGTGTTATTTTGGAGCCCATAGGGGGCTACGGTGAAAAGGAAATATCTTCAGTTTAAAACTGGAAAGAAGATTTTTGAGAATCTGCTTTGTGTTCTTTAAATTCATCTCACAGAGTAACAGCTTTCCCCTCTAGAAGCCTTTCGTTAAGACAGTTCTTGTGGAATTTGCAATGTGATATATAGAAGCCCATAGAAGGCTATGGTGAAAAAGGAAATATCTTCCGTTAAAACTCTGAAGAAGCATTCTGTGAAACTGCCGTGTGTTCTGTTAATACATCTCACCGAGATACAGCTTTCCCCTCAAGAAGCCTTTCGCAAAGACTGTTCTTGTGTGATTTTCTAAGTGATATTTGGAAACCCATAGAGGCTTAAGGGGAAAAAGGAAATCTCTTCGGTTGAAAACTGCAAAGAAGCTTTCTGAGAAACAGCTCTGTGTACTGTTAATTCATTTCAGAGAGTTACAGCCTTCCGCTCCAGAAGCCTTTCGATAAGACTGCTCTTTTGGAATTTGCAAAGTGATATTTGGAAGCCCTTAGAGGGCTATGGTGAAAAAGGAAATATCTTCCGTTAAAAACTGGAAAGAAGCATTCTGAGATACTGCCGTGTGTTCTGTTAATAAGTCTAACCGAGTTACAGCATTCCCCTCAAGAAGTCTTTCGTTAAGACTGTTCTTGTGCAATTTGCAAAGTGATATTTGGAGCCCATAGAGGGCCATGATGAAAAAGGAAATATCTTCAGTTAAAAACTGGAAAGAAACTTTCTGAGAAACTGCTTTGTGTTCTGTTAATTCATCTCACAGGGTTACAGTTTTCTTCTCAAGAACCTTTTCGGTAAGTCTGTTATGTGGAATTTGCAAAGTGATATTTGGAAGTCCATGCAGGGCTATGGTGAAAAATGAAATATCTTCAGTTAAAAACTGGAAGGAAGCTTTCTGAGAAACTGCTTTGTGTTCTGTTAATTCATCTCACAGAGTTACAGCTTTCCCTTCAAGAAGCCTCTCCCTAAGATTGTTCTTGTGGAATTTTCAAAGTGATATTTGAAAGCCCTTAGAGGGCTATGGTGAAAAAGGAAATATCCTACATAAAACCTGAAAAGTAGCTTTCTGAGAAACTGCTTTGTGTTCTCTTAATTCATCTCACAGAGTTACAGCTTTCACCTAAAGAAGCCATTCAATAAGACTGTTCTTGTGGAATTTGCAAAGTGATATTTGGAAGCATATAGAGGGCTATGGTGAAAAAGGAAATATCCTACAATAAAAACCAAAAGAAGCTTTCTGAGAAACTGCATTGTGTTCTATTAATTCATCGCACGGGGTTGTAGCATTCCCCTCAAGAAGCCGATCACTAAGATTGTTCTTGTGGAATTTGCAAGGTGATATCTAGAAGCCCATAGAGGGCTTTGGTGAGAAAGGAAATATCTTCCGTTAAAAACTGGAAAGAGACTTTCTGAGAAACTGCTTTGTGTTCTGTTAATTCATCTCACAGAGTTACAGCTTTCCCCTCAAGAAGGCTTTCGGTAAGACTGTTCTTGTGGAATTTGCAAAGTGATATTTGGAAGCCCAAAGAGGTCTACCGTGAAAAGGAAAATATCTTCTGTTAAAAACTGGAAAAAAGCTTTCTGAGAAACTGCTTTGTGTTCTGTTAATTCATTTCACAGAGTTACAGCTTTCCCCTCCAAAAGCCTTTCGATAAGACTGCTCCTGTGGAATTTTCAGAGTGATATTTGGCAGCCCTTAGAGGGCTATGGTGAAAAAGGAAATATCTTCAGTTAAAAACTCGAAGGAAGCTTTCTGAGAAACTGCTTTGTGTTCTGTTAATTCATCTCACATAGTTACAGCTTTCCCCTCAAGAAGCCTTTCACTACGACTGTTCTTGTGCAATTTGCAAATTGATATTTGGGAGCCGAAAGAGGGCTACGGTGAAAAAGGAAATATCTTAAGTTAAAATCTGGAAAAAAGCTTTCTGAGAAACTGCTTTGTGTTCTGTTAATTTATCTCAAAGAGATACAGCTTTCCCCTCAAGAAACCTTTCGCTAAGACTGTTCTTGTGCTATTTTCAAGGTGATATTTGGAAGCCAGAAGAGGGCTATGGTGAAATAGAAAATATCTTCAGTTAAAATGTGGAAATAAGCTTTCTAAGAAACTGTTTGTGTTCTGTGAATTCATCTCACAAAGTTACAGATTTCCCCTCAAAAAGCCTTTCACTAAGACGGCTCTTGTGGAATTTTCAAAGTGATATTTGGAAGCCCATAGAAGGCTATGGTGAAAACGGAAATATCCTAAGATAAAAACTGAAAAGAAGCTTTCTGAGAAACTGCTTTGTGTTCTGTTAATTCACCTCACAGAGTTACATCTTTCCCCTCAAGAAGCCTTTCTCTAAGACTGTTCTTGTGGAATTTGCATAGTGATATTTGGAAGGCGATAGAGGGCTATGGTGAAAGAAGAAATATCTTCTGTTAGAAACTGGAAAGAAGCTTTCTGAGAAACTGCTTTGTGTTCTGTTAATTTATCTTATAGAGTTAAACTTTCCCCTCAAGAAGCCTTTCTGTAAGGCTCTTCTTGTGTAATTTGCAAAGTGATATTTGGAAGCCCATAGAGGGCTATGGTGAAAAAGGAAATATCTTCAGTTACAAACTGGAAAGAAGATTTCTGAAAAACTGCTTTGTGATCTGTTAATTCATCTCACAGTGTTACAGCTTTCCCTCAAGACGCCTTTCGCGAAGACTGTTCTTGTGGAATTTGCAAACTGATAATTGGACGACCATAGAGGGCTATGGTGACAAAGAAAATATCCTCAGTTAAAAACTGGAAAGAAGCTTTCTGAGAAACTGCTTTGAGTTCTGTTAATTCACATCACGGAGATACAGCTTTCCCCTCAAGAAGCCTTTCGCTAAGACACTTCTTGTGGAATTTGCAAAGTGATATTTGGAAGCCATTAGAGGGCTATAGTGAAAAAGGAAATATCCTCAGTTAAAAAGTTGAAAGGAGATTTCTGAGAAACTGCTTTGTGTTTTGTTAATTCATCTCATAGAGTTACTGCTTTCCGCTCAAGAAGCCTTTCGCTAAGACTGTTCCTCTGGAATATGCAAAGTGTTATTTTGGAGCCCATAGGGGGCTACGGTGAAAAGGAAATATCTTCAGTTTAAAACTGGAAAGAAGATTTTTGAGAATCTGCTTTGTGTTCTTTAAATTCATCTCACAGAGTAACAGCTTTCCCCTCTAGAAGCCTTTCGTTAAGACAGTTCTTGTGGAATTTGCAATGTGATATATGGAAGCCCATAGAAGGCTATGGTGAAAAAGGAAATATCTTCCGTTAAAACTCTGAAGAAGCATTCTGTGAAACTGCCGTGTGTTCTGTTAATACATCTCACCGAGATACAGCTTTCCCCTCAAGAAGCCTTTCGCAAAGACTGTTCTTGTGTGATTTTCTAAGTGATATTTGGAAACCCATAGAGGCTTAAGGGGAAAAAGGAAATCTCTTCGGTTGAAAACTGCAAAGAAGCTTTCTGAGAAACAGCTCTGTGTTCTGTTAATTCATTTCAGAGAGTTACAGCCTTCCGCTCCAGAAGCCTTTCGATAAGACTGCTCTTTTGGAATTTGCAAAGTGATATTTGGAAGCCCTTAGAGGGCTATGGTGAAAAAGGAAATATCTTCAGTTACAAACTGGAAAGAAGATTTCTGAAAAACTGCTTTGTGATCTGTTAATTCATCTCACAGTGTTACAGCTTTCCCTCAAGATGCCTTTCGCGAAGACTGTTCTTGTGGAATTTGCAAACTGATAATTGGACGACCATAGAGGGCTATGGTGACAAAGAAAATATCCTCAGTTAAAAACTGGAAAGAAGCTTTCTGAGAAACTGCTTTGAGTTCTGTTAATTCACATCACGGAGATACAGCTTTCCCCTCAAGAAGCCTTTCGCTAAGACACTTCTTGTGGAATTTGCAAAGTGATATTTGGAAGCCACTAGAGGGCTATAGTGAAAAAGGAAATATCCTCAGTTAAAAAGTTGAAAGGAGATTTCTGAGAAACTGCTTTGTGTTTTGTTAATTCATCTCATAGAGTTACTGCTTTCCGCTCAAGAAGCCTTTCGCTAAGACTGTTCCTCTGGAATATGCAAAGTGTTATTTTGGAGCCCATAGGGGGCTACGGTGAAAAGGAAATATCTTCAGTTTAAAACTGGAAAGAAGATTTTTGAGAATCTGCTTTGTGTTCTTTAAATTCATCTCACAGAGTAACAGCTTTCCCCTCTAGAAGCCTTTCGTTAAGACAGTTCTTGTGGAATTTGCAATGTGATATATGGAAGCCCATAGAAGGCTATGGTGAAAAAGGAAATATCTTCCGTTAAAACTCTGAAGAAGCATTCTGTGAAACTGCCGTGTGTTCTGTTAATACATCTCACCGAGATACAGCTTTCCCCTCAAGAAGCCTTTCGCTAAGACTGTTCTTGTGGAATTTGCAAAATGATGTTTGGAAGCCCAAAGAGAGCTATGGTGAAAAAGAAAATATCCTAAGATAAAAATTGAAAAGAAGCTTTCTGAGGAACTGCTTTGTGTTCTCTTATTTCGTATCCCAGAGTTACAAATTTTCCCTCAAGAAGCCATTCGCTAAGACTCTTTTTGTGCAATTTGCAAAGTGATATTTGGAGCCCATAGAGGGCCATGATGAAAAAGGAAATATCTTCAGTTAAAAACTGGAAAGAAACTTTCTGAGAAACTGCTTTGTGTTCTGTTAATTCACCTCACAGAGTTACATCTTTCCCCTCAAGAAGCCTTTCTCTAAGACTGTTCTTGTGGAATTTGCATAGTGATATTTGGAAGGCGATAGAGGGCTATGGTGAAAGAAGAAATATCTTCTGTTAGAAACTAGAAAGAAGCTTTCTGAGAAACTGCTTTGTGTTCTGTTAATTTATCTTATAGAGATAAACTTTCCCCTCAAGAAGCCTTTCTGTAAGGCTCTTCTTGTGTAATTTGCAAAGTGATATTTGGAAGCCCATAGAGGGCTATGGTGAAAAAGGAAATATCTTCAGTTACAAACTGGAAAGAAGATTTCTGAAAAACTGCTTTGTGATCTGTTAATTCATCTCACAGTGTTACAGCTTTCCCTCAAGACGCCTTTCGCGAAGACTGTTCTTGTGGAATTTGCAAACTTATAATTGGACGACCATAGAGTGCTATGGTGACAAAGAAAATATCCTCAGTTAAAAACTGGAAAGAAGCTTTCTGAGAAACTGCTTTGAGTTCTGTTAATTCACATCACGGAGATACAGCTTTCCCCTCAAGAAGCCTTTCGCTAAGACACTTCTTGTGGAATTTGCAAAGTGATATTTGGAAGCCATTAGAGGGCTATAGTGAAAAAGGAAATATCCTCAGTTAAAAAGTTGAAAGGAGATTTCTGAGAAACTGCTTTGTGTTTTGTTAATTCATCTCATAGAGTTACTGCTTTCCGCTCAAGAAGCCTTTCGCTAAGACTGTTCCTCTGGAATATGCAAAGTGTTATTTTGGAGCCCATAGGGGGCTACGGTGAAAAGGAAATATCTTCAGTTTAAAACTGGAAAGAAGATTTTTGAGAATCTGCTTTGTGTTCTTTAAATTCATCTCACAGAGTAACAGCTTTCCCCTCTAGAAGCCTTTCGTTAAGACAGTTCTTGTGGAATTTGCAATGTGATATATAGAAGCCCATAGAAGGCTATGGTGAAAAAGGAAATATCTTCCGTTAAAACTCTGAAGAAGCATTCTGTGAAACTGCCGTGTGTTCTGTTAATACATCTCACCGAGATACAGCTTTCCCCTCAAGAAGCCTTTCGCAAAGACTGTTCTTGTGTGATTTTCTAAGTGATATTTGGAAACCCATAGAGGCTTAAGGGGAAAAAGGAAATCTCTTCGGTTGAAAACTGCAAAGAAGCTTTCTGAGAAACAGCTCTGTGTACTGTTAATTCATTTCAGAGAGTTACAGCCTTCCGCTCCAGAAGCCTTTCGATAAGACTGCTCTTTTGGAATTTGCAAAGTGATATTTGGAAGCCCTTAGAGGGCTATGGTGAAAAAGGAAATATCTTCCGTTAAAAACTGGAAAGAAGCATTCTGAGATACTGCCGTGTGTTCTGTTAATAAGTCTAACCGAGTTACAGCATTCCCCTCAAGAAGTCTTTCGTTAAGACTGTTCTTGTGCAATTTGCAAAGTGATATTTGGAGCCCATAGAGGGCCATGATGAAAAAGGAAATATCTTCAGTTAAAAACTGGAAAGAAACTTTCTGAGAAACTGCTTTGTGTTCTGTTAATTCATCTCACAGGGTTACAGTTTTCTTCTCAAGAACCTTTTCGGTAAGTCTGTTATGTGGAATTTGCAAAGTGATATTTGGAAGTCCATGCAGGGCTATGGTGAAAAATGAAATATCTTCAGTTAAAAACTGGAAGGAAGCTTTCTGAGAAACTGCTTTGTGTTCTGTTAATTCATCTCACAGAGTTACAGCTTTCCCTTCAAGAAGCCTCTCCCTAAGATTGTTCTTGTGGAATTTTCAAAGTGATATTTGAAAGCCCTTAGAGGGCTATGGTGAAAAAGGAAATATCCTACATAAAACCTGAAAAGTAGCTTTCTGAGAAACTGCTTTGTGTTCTCTTAATTCATCTCACAGAGTTACAGCTTTCACCTAAAGAAGCCATTCAATAAGACTGTTCTTGTGGAATTTGCAAAGTGATATTTGGAAGCATATAGAGGGCTATGGTGAAAAAGGAAATATCCTACAATAAAAACCAAAAGAAGCTTTCTGAGAAACTGCATTGTGTTCTATTAATTCATCGCACGGGGTTGTAGCATTCCCCTCAAGAAGCCGATCACTAAGATTGTTCTTGTGGAATTTGCAAGGTGATATCTAGAAGCCCATAGAGGGCTTTGGTGAGAAAGGAAATATCTTCCGTTAAAAACTGGAAAGAGACTTTCTGAGAAACTGCTTTGTGTTCTGTTAATTCATCTCACAGAGTTACAGCTTTCCCCTCAAGAAGGCTTTCGGTAAGACTGTTCTTGTGGAATTTGCAAAGTGATATTTGGAAGCCCAAAGAGGTCTACCGTGAAAAGGAAAATATCTTCTGTTAAAAACTGGAAAAAAGCTTTCTGAGAAACTGCTTTGTGTTCTGTTAATTCATTTCACAGAGTTACAGCTTTCCCCTCCAAAAGCCTTTCGATAAGACTGCTCCTGTGGAATTTTCAGAGTGATATTTGGCAGCCCTTAGAGGGCTATGGTGAAAAAGGAAATATCTTCAGTTAAAAACTCGAAGGAAGCTTTCTGAGAAACTGCTTTGTGTTCTGTTAATTCATCTCACATAGTTACAGCTTTCCCCTCAAGAAGCCTTTCACTACGACTGTTCTTGTGCAATTTGCAAATTGATATTTGGGAGCCGAAAGAGGGCTACGGTGAAAAAGGAAATATCTTAAGTTAAAATCTGGAAAAAAGCTTTCTGAGAAACTGCTTTGTGTTCTGTTAATTTATCTCAAAGAGATACAGCTTTCCCCTCAAGAAACCTTTCGCTAAGACTGTTCTTGTGCTATTTTCAAGGTGATATTTGGAAGCCAGAAGAGGGCTATGGTGAAATAGAAAATATCTTCAGTTAAAATGTGGAAATAAGCTTTCTAAGAAACTGTTTGTGTTCTGTGAATTCATCTCACAAAGTTACAGATTTCCCCTCAAAAAGCCTTTCACTAAGACGGCTCTTGTGGAATTTTCAAAGTGATATTTGGAAGCCCATAGAAGGCTATGGTGAAAACGGAAATATCCTAAGATAAAAACTGAAAAGAAGCTTTCTGAGAAACTGCTTTGTGTTCTGTTAATTCACCTCACAGAGTTACATCTTTCCCCTCAAGAAGCCTTTCTCTAAGACTGTTCTTGTGGAATTTGCATAGTGATATTTGGAAGGCGATAGAGGGCTATGGTGAAAGAAGAAATATCTTCTGTTAGAAACTGGAAAGAAGCTTTCTGAGAAACTGCTTTGTGTTCTGTTAATTTATCTTATAGAGTTAAACTTTCCCCTCAAGAAGCCTTTCTGTAAGGCTCTTCTTGTGTAATTTGCAAAGTGATATTTGGAAGCCCATAGAGGGCTATGGTGAAAAAGGAAATATCTTCAGTTACAAACTGGAAAGAAGATTTCTGAAAAACTGCTTTGTGATCTGTTAATTCATCTCACAGTGTTACAGCTTTCCCTCAAGACGCCTTTCGCGAAGACTGTTCTTGTGGAATTTGCAAACTGATAATTGGACGACCATAGAGGGCTATGGTGACAAAGAAAATATCCTCAGTTAAAAACTGGAAAGAAGCTTTCTGAGAAACTGCTTTGAGTTCTGTTAATTCACATCACGGAGATACAGCTTTCCCCTCAAGAAGCCTTTCGCTAAGACACTTCTTGTGGAATTTGCAAAGTGATATTTGGAAGCCATTAGAGGGCTATAGTGAAAAAGGAAATATCCTCAGTTAAAAAGTTGAAAGGAGATTTCTGAGAAACTGCTTTGTGTTTTGTTAATTCATCTCATAGAGTTACTGCTTTCCGCTCAAGAAGCCTTTCGCTAAGACTGTTCCTCTGGAATATGCAAAGTGTTATTTTGGAGCCCATAGGGGGCTACGGTGAAAAGGAAATATCTTCAGTTTAAAACTGGAAAGAAGATTTTTGAGAATCTGCTTTGTGTTCTTTAAATTCATCTCACAGAGTAACAGCTTTCCCCTCTAGAAGCCTTTCGTTAAGACAGTTCTTGTGGAATTTGCAATGTGATATATGGAAGCCCATAGAAGGCTATGGTGAAAAAGGAAATATCTTCCGTTAAAACTCTGAAGAAGCATTCTGTGAAACTGCCGTGTGTTCTGTTAATACATCTCACCGAGATACAGCTTTCCCCTCAAGAAGCCTTTCGCAAAGACTGTTCTTGTGTGATTTTCTAAGTGATATTTGGAAACCCATAGAGGCTTAAGGGGAAAAAGGAAATCTCTTCGGTTGAAAACTGCAAAGAAGCTTTCTGAGAAACAGCTCTGTGTTCTGTTAATTCATTTCAGAGAGTTACAGCCTTCCGCTCCAGAAGCCTTTCGATAAGACTGCTCTTTTGGAATTTGCAAAGTGATATTTGGAAGCCCTTAGAGGGCTATGGTGAAAAAGGAAATATCTTCCGTTAAAAACTGGAAAGAAGCATTCTGAGATACTGCCGTGTGTTCTGTTAATAAGTCTAACCGAGTTACAGCATTCCCCTCAAGAAGTCTTTCGTTAAGACTGTTCTTGTGCAATTTGCAAAGTGATATTTGGAGCCCATAGAGGGCCATGATGAAAAAGGAAATATCTTCAGTTAAAAACTGGAAAGAAACTTTCTGAGAAACTGCTTTGTGTTCTGTTAATTCATCTCACAGGGTTACAGTTTTCTTCTCAAGAACCTTTTCGGTAAGTCTGTTATGTGGAATTTGCAAAGTGATATTTGGAAGTCCATGCAGGGCTATGGTGAAAAATGAAATATCTTCAGTTAAAAACTGGAAGGAAGCTTTCTGAGAAACTGCTTTGTGTTCTGTTAATTCATCTCACAGAGTTACAGCTTTCCCCTCAAGAAGCCTCTCCCTAAGACTGTTCTTGTGGAATTTTCAAAGTGATATTTGAAAGCCCTTAGAGGGCTATGGTGAAAAAGGAAATATCCTACATAAAACCTGAAAAGAAGCTTTCTGAGAAACTGCTTTGTGTTCTGTTAATTCATCTCACAGAGTTACAGCTTTCACCTAAAGAAGCCATTCAATAAGACTGTTCTTGTGGAATTTGCAAAGTGATATTTGGAAGCCCATAGAGGGCTATGGTGAAAAAGGAAATATCCTACAATAAAAACCGAAAAGAAGCTTTCTGAGAAACTGCATTGTGTTCTATTAATTCATCGCACAGAGTTGTAGCATTCCCCTCAAGAAGCCGATCACTAAGATTGTTCTTGTGGAATTTGCAAGGTGATATCTAGAAGCCCATAGAGGGCTTTGGTGAGAAAGGAAATATCTTCCGTTAAAAACTGGAAAGAGACTTTCTGAGAAACTGCTTTGTGTTCTGTTAATTCATCTCACAGAGTTACAGCTTTCACCTAAAGAAGCCATTCCATAAGACTGTTCTTGTGGAATTTGCAAAGTGATATTTGGAAGCATATAGAGGGCTATGGTGAAAAAGGAAATATCCTACAATAAAAACCAAAAGAAGCTTTCTGAGAAACTGCATTGTGTTCTATTAATTCATCGCACGGAGTTGTAGCATTCCCCTCAAGAAGCCGATCACTAAGATTGTTCTTGTGGAATTTGCAAGGTGATATCTAGAAGCCCATAGAGGGCTTTGGTGAGAAAGGAAATATCTTCCGTTAAAAACTGGAAAGAGACTTTCTGAGAAACTGCTTTGTGTTCTGTTAATTCATCTCACAGAGTTACAGCTTTCCCCTCAAGAAGGCTTTCGGTAAGACTGTTCTTGTGGAATTTGCAAAGTGATATTTGGAAGCCCAAAGAGGTCTACCGTGAAAAGGAAAATATCTTCTGTTAAAAACTGGAAAAAAGCTTTCTGAGAAACTGCTTTGTGTTCTGTTAATTCATTTCACAGAGTTACAGCTTTCCCCTCCAAAAGCCTTTCGATAAGACTGCTCTTGTGGAATTTTCAGAGTGATATTTGGCAGCCCTTAGAGGGCTATGGTGAAAAAGGAAATATCTTCAGTTAAAAACTCAAAGGAAGCTTTCTGAGAAACTGCTTTGTGTTCTGTTAATTCATCTCACATAGTTACAGCTTTCCCCTCAAGAAGCCTTTCACTACGACTGTTCTTGTGCAATTTGCAAATTGATATTTGGGAGCCAAAAGAGGGCTACGGTGAAAAAGGAAATATCTTAAGTTAAAATCTGGAGAAAAGCTTTCTGAGAAACTGCTTTGTGTTCTGTTAATTTATCTCAAAGAGATACAGCTTTCCCCTCAAGAAACCTTTCGCTAAGACTGTTCTTGTGCTATTTTCAAGGTGATATTTGGAAGCCAGAAGAGGGCTATGGTGAAATAGAAAATATCTTCAGTTAAAATGTGGAAATAAGCTTTCTAAGAAACTGTTTGTGTTCTGTGAATTCATCTCACAAAGTTACAGATTTCCCCTCAAAAAGCCTTTCACTAAGACGGCTCTTGTGGAATTTTCAAAGTGATATTTGGAAGCCCATAGAAGGCTATGGTGAAAACGGAAATATCCTAAGATAAAAACTGAAAAGAAGCTTTCTGAGAAACTGCTTTGTGTTCTGTTAATTCACCTCACAGAGTTACATCTTTCCCCTCAAGAAGCCTTTCTCTAAGACTGTTCTTGTGGAATTTGCATAGTGATATTTGGAAGGCGATAGAGGGCTATGGTGAAAGAAGAAATATCTTCTGTTAGAAACTGGAAAGAAGCTTTCTGAGAAACTGCTTTGTGTTCTGTTAATTTATCTTATAGAGTTAAACTTTCCCCTCAAGAAGCCTTTCTGTAAGGCTCTTCTTGTGTAATTTGCAAAGTGATATTTGGAAGCCCATAGAGGGCTATGGTGAAAAAGGAAATATCTTCAGTTACAAACTGGAAAGAAGATTTCTGAAAAACTGCTTTGTGATCTGTTAATTCATCTCACAGTGTTACAGCTTTCCCTCAAGACGCCTTTCGCGAAGACTGTTCTTGTGGAATTTGCAAACTGATAATTGGACGACCATAGAGGGCTACGGTGACAAAGAAAATATCCTCAGTTAAAAACTGGAAAGAAGCTTTCTGAGAAACTGCTTTGAGTTCTGTTAATTCACATCACGGAGATACAGCTTTCCCCTCAAGAAGCCTTTCGCTAAGACACTTCTTGTGGAATTTGCAAAGTGATATTTGGAAGCCATTAGAGGGCTATAGTGAAAAAGGAAATATCCTCAGTTAAAAAGTTGAAAGGAGATTTCTGAGAAACTGCTTTGTGTTTTGTTAATTCATCTCATAGAGTTACTGCTTTCCGCTCAAGAAGCCTTTCGCTAAGACTGTTCCTCTGGAATATGCAAAGTGTTATTTTGGAGCCCATAGGGGGCTACGGTGAAAAGGAAATATCTTCAGTTTAAAACTGGAAAGAAGATTTTTGAGAATCTGCTTTGTGTTCTTTAAATTCATCTCACAGAGTAACAGCTTTCCCCTCTAGAAGCCTTTCGTTAAGACAGTTCTTGTGGAATTTGCAATGTGATATATGGAAGCCCATAGAAGGCTATGGTGAAAAAGGAAATATCTTCCGTTAAAACTCTGAAGAAGCATTCTGTGAAACTGCCGTGTGTTCTGTTAATACATCTCACCGAGATACAGCTTTCCCCTCAAGAAGCCTTTCGCAAAGACTGTTCTTGTGTGATTTTCTAAGTGATATTTGGAAACCCATAGAGGCTTAAGGGGAAAAAGGAAATCTCTTCGGTTGAAAACTGCAAAGAAGCTTTCTGAGAAACAGCTCTGTGTTCTGTTAATTCATTTCAGAGAGTTACAGCCTTCCGCTCCAGAAGCCTTTCGATAAGACTGCTCTTTTGGAATTTGCAAAGTGATATTTGGAAGCCCTTAGAGGGCTATGGTGAAAAAGGAAATATCTTCCGTTAAAAACTGGAAAGAAGCATTCTGAGATACTGCCGTGTGTTCTGTTAATAAGTCTAACCGAGTTACAGCATTCCCCTCAAGAAGTCTTTCGTTAAGACTGTTCTTGTGCAATTTGCAAAGTGATATTTGGAGCCCATAGAGGGCCATGATGAAAAAGGAAATATCTTCAGTTAAAAACTGGAAAGAAACTTTCTGAGAAACTGCTTTGTGTTCTGTTAATTCATCTCACAGGGTTACAGTTTTCTTCTCAAGAACCTTTTCGGTAAGTCTGTTATGTGGAATTTGCAAAGTGATATTTGGAAGTCCATGCAGGGCTATGGTGAAAAATGAAATATCTTCAGTTAAAAACTGGAAGGAAGCTTTCTGAGAAACTGCTTTGTGTTCTGTTAATTCATCTCACAGAGTTACAGCTTTCCCCTCAAGAAGCCTCTCCCTAAGACTGTTCTTGTGGAATTTTCAAAGTGATATTTGAAAGCCCTTAGAGGGCTATGGTGAAAAAGGAAATATCCTACATAAAACCTGAAAAGAAGCTTTCTGAGAAACTGCTTTGTGTTCTGTTAATTCATCTCACAGAGTTACAGCTTTCACCTAAAGAAGCCATTCAATAAGACTGTTCTTGTGGAATTTGCAAAGTGATATTTGGAAGCCCATAGAGGGCTATGGTGAAAAAGGAAATATCCTACAATAAAAACCGAAAAGAAGCTTTCTGAGAAACTGCATTGTGTTCTATTAATTCATCGCACAGAGTTGTAGCATTCCCCTCAAGAAGCCGATCACTAAGATTGTTCTTGTGGAATTTGCAAGGTGATATCTAGAAGCCCATAGAGGGCTTTGGTGAGAAAGGAAATATCTTCCGTTAAAAACTGGAAAGAGACTTTCTGAGAAACTGCTTTGTGTTCTGTTAATTCATCTCACAGAGTTACAGCTTTCACCTAAAGAAGCCATTCCATAAGACTGTTCTTGTGGAATTTGCAAAGTGATATTTGGAAGCATATAGAGGGCTATGGTGAAAAAGGAAATATCCTACAATAAAAACCAAAAGAAGCTTTCTGAGAAACTGCATTGTGTTCTATTAATTCATCGCACGGAGTTGTAGCATTCCCCTCAAGAAGCCGATCACTAAGATTGTTCTTGTGGAATTTGCAAGGTGATATCTAGAAGCCCATAGAGGGCTTTGGTGAGAAAGGAAATATCTTCCGTTAAAAACTGGAAAGAGACTTTCTGAGAAACTGCTTTGTGTTCTGTTAATTCATCTCACAGAGTTACAGCTTTCCCCTCAAGAAGGCTTTCGGTAAGACTGTTCTTGTGGAATTTGCAAAGTGATATTTGGAAGCCCAAAGAGGTCTACCGTGAAAAGGAAAATATCTTCTGTTAAAAACTGGAAAAAAGCTTTCTGAGAAACTGCTTTGTGTTCTGTTAATTCATTTCACAGAGTTACAGCTTTCCCCTCCAAAAGCCTTTCGATAAGACTGCTCTTGTGGAATTTTCAGAGTGATATTTGGCAGCCCTTAGAGGGCTATGGTGAAAAAGGAAATATCTTCAGTTAAAAACTCAAAGGAAGCTTTCTGAGAAACTGCTTTGTGTTCTGTTAATTCATCTCACATAGTTACAGCTTTCCCCTCAAGAAGCCTTTCACTACGACTGTTCTTGTGCAATTTGCAAATTGATATTTGGGAGCCAAAAGAGGGCTACGGTGAAAAAGGAAATATCTTAAGTTAAAATCTGGAGAAAAGCTTTCTGAGAAACTGCTTTGTGTTCTGTTAATTTATCTCAAAGAGATACAGCTTTCCCCTCAAGAAACCTTTCGCTAAGACTGTTCTTGTGCTATTTTCAAGGTGATATTTGGAAGCCAGAAGAGGGCTATGGTGAAATAGAAAATATCTTCAGTTAAAATGTGGAAATAAGCTTTCTAAGAAACTGTTTGTGTTCTGTGAATTCATCTCACAAAGTTACAGATTTCCCCTCAAAAAGCCTTTCACTAAGACGGCTCTTGTGGAATTTTCAAAGTGATATTTGGAAGCCCATAGAAGGCTATGGTGAAAACGGAAATATCCTAAGATAAAAACTGAAAAGAAGCTTTCTGAGAAACTGCTTTGTGTTCTGTTAATTCACCTCACAGAGTTACATCTTTCCCCTCAAGAAGCCTTTCTCTAAGACTGTTCTTGTGGAATTTGCATAGTGATATTTGGAAGGCGATAGAGGGCTATGGTGAAAGAAGAAATATCTTCTGTTAGAAACTGGAAAGAAGCTTTCTGAGAAACTGCTTTGTGTTCTGTTAATTTATCTTATAGAGTTAAACTTTCCCCTCAAGAAGCCTTTCTGTAAGGCTCTTCTTGTGTAATTTGCAAAGTGATATTTGGAAGCCCATAGAGGGCTATGGTGAAAAAGGAAATATCTTCAGTTACAAACTGGAAAGAAGATTTCTGAAAAACTGCTTTGTGATCTGTTAATTCATCTCACAGTGTTACAGCTTTCCCTCAAGACGCCTTTCGCGAAGACTGTTCTTGTGGAATTTGCAAACTGATAATTGGACGACCATAGAGGGCTACGGTGACAAAGAAAATATCCTCAGTTAAAAACTGGAAAGAAGCTTTCTGAGAAACTGCTTTGAGTTCTGTTAATTCACATCACGGAGATACAGCTTTCCCCTCAAGAAGCCTTTCGCTAAGACACTTCTTGTGGAATTTGCAAAGTGATATTTGGAAGCCATTAGAGGGCTATAGTGAAAAAGGAAATATCCTCAGTTAAAAAGTTGAAAGGAGATTTCTGAGAAACTGCTTTGTGTTTTGTTAATTCATCTCATAGAGTTACTGCTTTCCGCTCAAGAAGCCTTTCGCTAAGACTGTTCCTCTGGAATATGCAAAGTGTTATTTTGGAGCCCATAGGGGGCTACGGTGAAAAGGAAATATCTTCAGTTTAAAACTGGAAAGAAGATTTTTGAGAATCTGCTTTGTGTTCTTTAAATTCATCTCACAGAGTAACAGCTTTCCCCTCTAGAAGCCTTTCGTTAAGACAGTTCTTGTGGAATTTGCAATGTGATATATGGAAGCCCATAGAAGGCTATGGTGAAAAAGGAAATATCTTCCGTTAAAACTCTGAAGAAGCATTCTGTGAAACTGCCGTGTGTTCTGTTAATACATCTCACCGAGATACAGCTTTCCCCTCAAGAAGCCTTTCGCAAAGACTGTTCTTGTGTGATTTTCTAAGTGATATTTGGAAACCCATAGAGGCTTAAGGGGAAAAAGGAAATCTCTTCGGTTGAAAACTGCAAAGAAGCTTTCTGAGAAACAGCTCTGTGTTCTGTTAATTCATTTCAGAGAGTTACAGCCTTCCGCTCCAGAAGCCTTTCGATAAGACTGCTCTTTTGGAATTTGCAAAGTGATATTTGGAAGCCCTTAGAGGGCTATGGTGAAAAAGGAAATATCTTCCGTTAAAAACTGGAAAGAAGCATTCTGAGATACTGCCGTGTGTTCTGTTAATAAGTCTAACCGAGTTACAGCATTCCCCTCAAGAAGTCTTTCGTTAAGACTGTTCTTGTGTGATTTGCAATGTGATATTTGGAAGCCCATAGAGGGCTACGGTGAAAAAGGAAATATCTTCAGTTAAAAACTGGAAAGAAGCTTTCTGAGAAACTGCTTTGTGTTCTGTTAATTCATCTCACAGAGTTAAAACTTTCCCCTCCAGAAGCCTTTCGCTAAGACTGTTCTTGTGGAATTTGCAAAATGATGTTTGGAAGCCCAAAGAGAGCTATGGTGAAAAAGAAAATATCCTAAGATAAAAACTGAAAAGAAGCTTTCTGAGGAACTGCTTTGTGTTCTCTTATTTCGTATCCCAGAGTTACAAATTTTCCCTCAAGAAGCCATTCGCTAAGACTCTTCTTGTGCAATTTGCAAAGTGATATTTGGAGCCCATAGAGGGCCATGATGAAAAAGGAAATATCTTCAGTTAAAAACTGGAAAGAAACTTTCTGAGAAACTGCTTTGTGTTCTGTTAATTCACCTCACAGAGTTACATCTTTCCCCTCAAGAAGCCTTTCTCTAAGACTGTTCTTGTGGAATTTGCATAGTGATATTTGGAAGGCGATAGAGGGCTATGGTGCAAGAAGAAATATCTTCTGTTAGAAACTAGAAAGAAGCTTTCTGAGAAACTGCTTTGTGTTCTGTTAATTTATCTTATAGAGATAAACTTTCCCCTCAAGAAGCCTTTCTGTAAGGCTCTTCTTGTGTAATTTGCAAAGTGATATTTGGAAGCCCATAGAGGGCTATGGTGAAAAAGGAAATATCTTCAGTTACAAACTGGAAAGAAGATTTCTGAAAAACTGCTTTGTGATCTGTTAATTCATCTCACAGTGTTACAGCTTTCCCTCAAGACGCCTTTCGCGAAGACTGTTCTTGTGGAATTTGCAAACTGATAATTGGACGACCATAGAGGGCTACGGTGACAAAGAAAATATCCTCAGTTAAAAACTGGAAAGAAGCTTTCTGAGAAACTGCTTTGAGTTCTGTTAATTCACATCACGGAGATACAGCTTTCCCCTCAAGAAGCCTTTCGCTAAGACACTTCTTGTGGAATTTGCAAAGTGATATTTGGAAGCCATTAGAGGGCTATAGTGAAAAAGGAAATATCCTCAGTTAAAAAGTTGAAAGGAGATTTCTGAGAAACTGCTTTGTGTTTTGTTAATTCATCTCATAGAGTTACTGCTTTCCGCTCAAGAAGCCTTTCGCTAAGACTGTTCCTCTGGAATATGCAAAGTGTTATTTTGGAGCCCATAGGGGGCTACGGTGAAAAGGAAATATCTTCAGTTTAAAACTGGAAAGAAGATTTTTGAGAATCTGCTTTGTGTTCTTTAAATTCATCTCACAGAGTAACAGCTTTCCCCTCTAGAAGCCTTTCGTTAAGACAGTTCTTGTGGAATTTGCAATGTGATATATGGAAGCCCATAGAAGGCTATGGTGAAAAAGGAAATATCTTCCGTTAAAACTCTGAAGAAGCATTCTGTGAAACTGCCGTGTGTTCTGTTAATACATCTCACCGAGATACAGCTTTCCCCTCAAGAAGCCTTTCGCAAAGACTGTTCTTGTGTGATTTTCTAAGTGATATTTGGAAACCCATAGAGGCTTAAGGGGAAAAAGGAAATCTCTTCGGTTGAAAACTGCAAAGAAGCTTTCTGAGAAACAGCTCTGTGTTCTGTTAATTCATTTCAGAGAGTTACAGCCTTCCGCTCCAGAAGCCTTTCGATAAGACTGCTCTTTTGGAATTTGCAAAGTGATATTTGGAAGCCCTTAGAGGGCTATGGTGAAAAAGGAAATATCTTCCGTTAAAAACTGGAAAGAAGCATTCTGAGATACTGCCGTGTGTTCTGTTAATAAGTCTAACCGAGTTACAGCATTCCCCTCAAGAAGTCTTTCGTTAAGACTGTTCTTGTGCAATTTGCAAAGTGATATTTGGAGCCCATAGAGGGCCATGATGAAAAAGGAAATATCTTCAGTTAAAAACTGGAAAGAAACTTTCTGAGAAACTGCTTTGTGTTCTGTTAATTCATCTCACAGGGTTACAGTTTTCTTCTCAAGAACCTTTTCGGTAAGTCTGTTATGTGGAATTTGCAAAGTGATATTTGGAAGTCCATGCAGGGCTATGGTGAAAAATGAAATATCTTCAGTTAAAAACTGGAAGGAAGCTTTCTGAGAAACTGCTTTGTGTTCTGTTAATTCATCTCACAGAGTTACAGCTTTCCCCTCAAGAAGCCTCTCCCTAAGACTGTTCTTGTGGAATTTTCAAAGTGATATTTGAAAGCCCTTAGAGGGCTATGGTGAAAAAGGAAATATCCTACATAAAACCTGAAAAGAAGCTTTCTGAGAAACTGCTTTGTGTTCTGTTAATTCATCTCACAGAGTTACAGCTTTCACCTAAAGAAGCCATTCAATAAGACTGTTCTTGTGGAATTTGCAAAGTGATATTTGGAACCCCATAGAGGGCTATGGTGAAAAAGGAAATATCCTACAATAAAAACCGAAAAGAAGCTTTCTGAGAAACTGCATTGTGTTCTATTAATTCATCGCACGGAGTTGTAGCATTCCCCTCAAGAAGCCGATCACTAAGATTGTTCTTGTGGAATTTGCAAGGTGATATCTAGAAGCCCATAGAGGGCTTTGGTGAGAAAGGAAATATCTTCCGTTAAAAACTGGAAAGAGACTTTCTGAGAAACTGCTTTGTGTTCTGTTAATTCATCTCACAGAGTTACAGCTTTCCCCTCAAGAAGGCTTTCGGTAAGACTGTTCTTGTGGAATTTGCAAAGTGATATTTGGAAGCCCAAAGAGGTCTACCGTGAAAAGGAAAATATCTTCTGTTAAAAACTGGAAAAAAGCTTTCTGAGAAACTGCTTTGTGTTCTGTTAATTCATTTCACAGAGTTACAGCTTTCCCCTCCAAAAGCCTTTCGATAAGACTGCTCTTGTGGAATTTTCAGAGTGATATTTGGCAGCCCTTAGAGGGCTATGGTGAAAAAGGAAATATCTTCAGTTAAAAACTCGAAGGAAGCTTTCTGAGAAACTGCTTTGTGTTCTGTTAATTCATCTCACATAGTTACAGCTTTCCCCTCAAGAAGCCTTTCACTACGACTGTTCTTGTGCAATTTGCAAATTGATATTTGGGAGCCAAAAGAGGGCTACGGTGAAAAAGGAAATATCTTAAGTTAAAATCTGGAGAAAAGCTTTCTGAGAAACTGCTTTGTGTTCTGTTAATTTATCTCAAAGAGATACAGCTTTCCCCTCAAGAAACCTTTCGCTAAGACTGTTCTTGTGCTATTTTCAAGGTGATATTTGGAAGCCAGAAGAGGGCTATGGTGAAATAGAAAATATCTTCAGTTAAAATGTGGAAATAAGCTTTCTAAGAAACTGTTTGTGTTCTGTGAATTCATCTCACAAAGTTACAGATTTCCCCTCAAAAAGCCTTTCACTAAGACGGCTCTTGTGGAATTTTCAAAGTGATATTTGGAAGCCCATAGAAGGCTATGGTGAAAACGGAAATATCCTAAGATAAAAACTGAAAAGAAGCTTTCTGAGAAACTGCTTTGTGTTCTGTTAATTCACCTCACAGAGTTACATCTTTCCCCTCAAGAAGCCTTTCTCTAAGACTGTTCTTGTGGAATTTGCATAGTGATATTTGGAAGGCGATAGAGGGCTATGGTGAAAGAAGAAATATCTTCTGTTAGAAACTGGAAAGAAGCTTTCTGAGAAACTGCTTTGTGTTCTGTTAATTTATCTTATAGAGATAAACTTTCCCCTCAAGAAGCCTTTCTGTAAGGCTCTTCTTGTGTAATTTGCAAAGTGATATTTGGAAGCCCATAGAGGGCTATGGTGAAAAAGGAAATATCTTCAGTTACAAACTGGAAAGAAGATTTCTGAAAAACTGCTTTGTGATCTGTTAATTCATCTCACAGTGTTACAGCTTTCCCTCAAGACGCCTTTCGCGAAGACTGTTCTTGTGGAATTTGCAAACTGATAATTGGACGACCATAGAGGGCTATGGTGACAAAGAAAATATCCTCAGTTAAAAACTGGAAAGAAGCTTTCTGAGAAACTGCTTTGAGTTCTGTTAATTCACATCACGGAGATACAGCTTTCCCCTCAAGAAGCCTTTCGCTAAGACACTTCTTGTGGAATTTGCAAAGTGATATTTGGAAGCCACTAGAGGGCTATAGTGAAAAAGGAAATATCCTCAGTTAAAAAGTTGAAAGGAGATTTCTGAGAAACTGCTTTGTGTTTTGTTAATTCATCTCATAGAGTTACTGCTTTCCGCTCAAGAAGCCTTTCGCTAAGACTGTTCCTCTGGAATATGCAAAGTGTTATTTTGGAGCCCATAGGGGGCTACGGTGAAAAGGAAATATCTTCAGTTTAAAACTGGAAAGAAGATTTTTGAGAATCTGCTTTGTGTTCTTTAAATTCATCTCACAGAGTAACAGCTTTCCCCTCTAGAAGCCTTTCGTTAAGACTGTTCTTGTGGAATTTGCAATGTGATATATGGAAGCCCATAGAAGGCTATGGTGAAAAAGGAAATATCTTCCGTTAAAACTCTGAAGAAGCATTCTGTGAAACTGCCGTGTGTTCTGTTAATACATCTCACCGAGATACAGCTTTCCCCTCAAGAAGCCTTTCGCAAAGACTGTTCTTGTGTGATTTTCTAAGTGATATTTGGAAACCCATAGAGGCTTAAGGGGAAAAAGGAAATCTCTTCGGTTGAAAACTGCAAAGAAGCTTTCTGAGAAACAGCTCTGTGTTCTGTTAATTCATTTCAGAGAGTTACAGCCTTCCGCTCCAGAAGCCTTTCGATAAGACTGCTCTTTTGGAATTTGCAAAGTGATATTTGGAAGCCCTTAGAGGGCTATGGTGAAAAAGGAAATATCTTCCGTTAAAAACTGGAAAGAAGCATTCTGAGATACTGCCGTGTGTTCTGTTAATAATTCTAACCGAGTTACAGCATTCCCCTCAAGAAGTCTTTCGTTAAGACTGTTCTTGTGTGATTTGCAATGTGATATTTGGAAGCCCATAGAGGGCTACGGTGAAAAAGGAAATATCTTCAGTTAAAAACTGGAAAGAAGCTTTCTGAGAAACTGCTTTGTGTTCTGTTAATTCATCTCACAGAGTTAAAACTTTCCCCTCCAGAAGCCTTTCGCTAAGACTGTTCTTGTGGAATTTGCAAAATGATGTTTGAAAGCCCAAAGAGAGCTATGGTGAAAAAGAAAATATCCTAAGATAAAAACTGAAAAGAAGCTTTCTGAGGAACTGCTTTGTGTTCTCTTATTTCGTATCCCAGAGTTACAAATTTTCCCTCAAGAAGCCATTCGCTAAGACTCTTCTTGTGCAATTTGCAAAGTGATATTTGGAGCCCATAGAGGGCCATGATGAAAAAGGAAATATCTTCAGTTAAAAACTGGAAAGAAACTTTCTGAGAAACTGCTTTGTGTTCTGTTAATTCACCTCACAGAGTTACATCTTTCCCCTCAAGAAACCTTTCTCTAAGACTGTTCTTGTGGAATTTGCATAGTGATATTTGGAAGGCGATAGAGGGCTATGGTGAAAGAAGAAATATCTTCTGTTAGAAACTAGAAAGAAGCTTTCTGAGAAACTGCTTTGTGTTCTGTTAATTTATCTTATAGAGATAAACTTTCCCCTCAAGAAGCCTTTCTGTAAGGCTCTTCTTGTGTAATTTGCAAAGTGATATTTGGAAGCCCATAGAGGGCTATGGTGAAAAAGGAAATATCTTCAGTTACAAACTGGAAAGAAGATTTCTGAAAAACTGCTTTGTGATCTGTTAATTCATCTCACAGTGTTACAGCTTTCCCTCAAGACGCCTTTCGTGAAGACTGTTCTTGTGGAATTTGCAAACTGATAATTGGACGACCATAGAGGGCTACGGTGACAAAGAAAATATCCTCAGTTAAAAACTGGAAAGAAGCTTTCTGAGAAACTGCTTTGAGTTCTGTTAATTCACATCACGGAGATACAGCTTTCCCCTCAAGAAGCCTTTCGCTAAGACACTTCTTGTGGAATTTGCAAAGTGATATTTGGAAGCCATTAGAGGGCTATAGTGAAAAAGGAAATATCCTCAGTTAAAAAGTTGAAAGGAGATTTCTGAGAAACTGCTTTGTGTTTTGTTAATTCATCTCATAGAGTTACTGCTTTCCGCTCAAGAAGCCTTTCGCTAAGACTGTTCCTCTGGAATATGCAAAGTGTTATTTTGGAGCCCATAGGGGGCTACGGTGAAAAGGAAATATCTTCAGTTTAAAACTGGAAAGAAGATTTTTGAGAATCTGCTTTGTGTTCTTTAAATTCATCTCACAGAGTAACAGCTTTCCCCTCTAGAAGCCTTTCGTTAAGACAGTTCTTGTGGAATTTGCAATGTGATATATGGAAGCCCATAGAAGGCTATGGTGAAAAAGGAAATATCTTCCGTTAAAACTCTGAAGAAGCATTCTGTGAAACTGCCGTGTGTTCTGTTAATACATCTCACCGAGATACAGCTTTCCCCTCAAGAAGCCTTTCGCAAAGACTGTTCTTGTGTGATTTTCTAAGTGATATTTGGAAACCCATAGAGGCTTAAGGGGAAAAAGGAAATCTCTTCGGTTGAAAACTGCAAAGAAGCTTTCTGAGAAACAGCTCTGTGTTCTGTTAATTCATTTCAGAGAGTTACAGCCTTCCGCTCCAGAAGCCTTTCGATAAGACTGCTCTTTTGGAATTTGCAAAGTGATATTTGGAAGCCCTTAGAGGGCTATGGTGAAAAAGGAAATATCTTCCGTTAAAAACTGGAAAGAAGCATTCTGAGATACTGCCGTGTGTTCTGTTAATAAGTCTAACCGAGTTACAGCATTCCCCTCAAGAAGTCTTTCGTTAAGACTGTTCTTGTGCAATTTGCAAAGTGATATTTGGAGCCCATAGAGGGCCATGATGAAAAAGGAAATATCTTCAGTTAAAAACTGGAAAGAAACTTTCTGAGAAACTGCTTTGTGTTCTGTTAATTCATCTCACAGGGTTACAGTTTTCTTCTCAAGAACCTTTTCGGTAAGTCTGTTATGTGGAATTTGCAAAGTGATATTTGGAAGTCCATGCAGGGCTATGGTCAAAAATGAAATATCTTCAGTTAAAAACTGGAAGGAAGCTTTCTGAGAAACTGCTTTGTGTTCTGTTAATTCCTCTCACAGAGTTACAGCTTTCCCCTCAAGAAGCCTCTCCCTAAGATTGTTCTTGTGGAATATTCAAAGTGATATTTGAAAGCCCTTAGAGGGCTATGGTGAAAAAGGAAATATCCTACATAAAACCTGAAAAGTAGCTTTCTGAGAAACTGCTTTGTGTTCTCTTAATTCATCTCACAGAGTTACAGCTTTCACCTAAAGAAGCCATTCAATAAGACTGTTCTTGTGGAATTTGCAAAGTGATATTTGGAAGCCCATAGAGGGCTATGGTGAAAAAGGAAATATCCTACAATAAAAACCGAAAAGAAGCTTTCTGAGAAACTGCATTGTGTTCTATTAATTCATCGCACGGAGTTGTAGCATTCCCCTCAAGAAGCCGATCACTAAGATTGTTCTTGTGGAATTTGCAAGGTGATATCTAGAAGCCCATAGAGGGCTTTGGTGAGAAAGGAAATATCTTCCGTTAAAAACTGGAAAGAGACTTTCTGAGAAACTGCTTTGTGTTCTGTTAATTCATCTCACAGAGTTACAGCTTTCACCTAAAGAAGCCATTCAATAAGACTGTTCTTGTGGAATTTACAAAGTGATATTTGGAAGCATATAGAGGGCTATGGTGAAAAAGGAAATATCCTACAATAAAAACCAAAAGAAGCTTTCTGAGAAACTGCATTGTGTTCTATTAATTCATCGCACGGGGTTGTAGCATTCCCCTCAAGAAGCCGATCACTAAGATTGTTCTTGTGGAATTTGCAAGGTGATATCTAGAAGCCCATAGAGGGCTTTGGTGAGAAAGGAAATATCTTCCGTTAAAAACTGGAAAGAGACTTTCTGAGAAACTGCTTTGTGTTCTGTTAATTCATCTCACAGAGTTACAGCTTTCCCCTCAAGAAGGCTTTCGGTAAGACTGTTCTTGTGGAATTTGCAAAGTGATATTTGGAAGCCCAAAGAGGTCTACCGTGAAAAGGAAAATATCTTCTGTTAAAAACTGGAAAAAAGCTTTCTGAGAAACTGCTTCGTGTTCTGTTAATTCATTTCACAGAGTTACAGCTTTCCCCTCCAAAAGCCTTTCGATAAGACTGCTCTTGTGGAATTTTCAGAGTGATATTTGGAAGCCCTTAGAGGGCTATGGTGAAAAAGGAAATATCTTCAGTTAAAAACTCGAAGGAAGCTTTCTGAGAAACTGCTTTGTGTTCTGTTAATTCATCTCACATAGTTACAGCTTTCCCCTCAAGAAGCCTTTCACTACGACTGTTCTTGTGCAATTTGCAAATTGATATTTGGGAGCCAAAAGAGGGCTACGGTGAAAAAGGAAATATCTTAAGTTAAAATCTGGAGAAAAGCTTTCTGAGAAACTGCTTTGTGTTCTGTTAATTTATCTCAAAGAGATACAGCTTTCCCCTCAAGAAACCTTTCGCTAAGACTGTTCTTGTGCTATTTTCAAGGTGATATTTGGAAGCCAGAAGAGGGCTATGGTGAAATAGAAAATATCTTCAGTTAAAATGTGGAAATAAGCTTTCTAAGAAACTGTTTGTGTTCTGTGAATTCATCTCACAAAGTTACAGATTTCCCCTCAAAAAGCCTTTCACTAAGACGGCTCTTGTGGAATTTTCAAAGTGATATTTGGAAGCCCATAGAAGGCTATGGTGAAAACGGAAATATCCTAAGATAAAAACTGAAAAGAAGCTTTCTGAGAAACTGCTTTGTGTTCTGTTAATTCACCTCACAGAGTTACATCTTTCCCCTCAAGAAGCCTTTCTCTAAGACTGTTCTTGTGGAATTTGCATAGTGATATTTGGAAGGCGATAGAGGGCTATGGTGAAAGAAGAAATATCTTCTGTTAGAAACTGGAAAGAAGCTTTCTGAGAAACTGCTTTGTGTTCTGTTAATTTATCTTATAGAGTTAAACTTTCCCCTCAAGAAGCCTTTCTGTAAGGCTCTTCTTGTGTAATTTGCAAAGTGATATTTGGAAGCCCATAGAGGGCTATGGTGAAAAAGGAAATATCTTCAGTTACAAACTGGAAAGAAGATTTCTGAAAAACTGCTTTGTGATCTGTTAATTCATCTCACAGTGTTACAGCTTTCCCTCAAGACGCCTTTCGCGAAGACTGTTCTTGTGGAATTTGCAAACTGATAATTGGACGACCATAGAGGGCTATGGTGACAAAGAAAATATCCTCAGTTAAAAACTGGAAAGAAGCTTTCTGAGAAACTGCTTTGAGTTCTGTTAATTCACATCACGGAGATACAGCTTTCCCCTCAAGAAGCCTTTCGCTAAGACACTTCTTGTGGAATTTGCAAAGTGATATTTGGAAGCCACTAGAGGGCTATAGTGAAAAAGGAAATATCCTCAGTTAAAAAGTTGAAAGGAGATTTCTGAGAAACTGCTTTGTGTTTTGTTAATTCATCTCATAGAGTTACTGCTTTCCGCTCAAGAAGCCTTTCGCTAAGACTGTTCCTCTGGAATATGCAAAGTGTTATTTTGGAGCCCATAGGGGGCTACGGTGAAAAGGAAATATCTTCAGTTTAAAACTGGAAAGAAGATTTTTGAGAATCTGCTTTGTGTTCTTTAAATTCATCTCACAGAGTAACAGCTTTCCCCTCTAGAAGCCTTTCGTTAAGACAGTTCTTGTGGAATTTGCAATGTGATATATGGAAGCCCATAGAAGGCTATGGTGAAAAAGGAAATATCTTCCGTTAAAACTCTGAAGAAGCATTCTGTGAAACTGCCGTGTGTTCTGTTAATACATCTCACCGAGATACAGCTTTCCCCTCAAGAAGCCTTTCGCAAAGACTGTTCTTGTGTGATTTTCTAAGTGATATTTGGAAACCCATAGAGGCTTAAGGGGAAAAAGGAAATCTCTTCGGTTGAAAACTGCAAAGAAGCTTTCTGAGAAACAGCTCTGTGTTCTGTTAATTCATTTCAGAGAGTTACAGCCTTCCGCTCCAGAAGCCTTTCGATAAGACTGCTCTTTTGGAATTTGCAAAGTGATATTTGGAAGCCCTTAGAGGGCTATGGTGAAAAAGGAAATATCTTCCGTTAAAAACTGGAAAGAAGCATTCTGAGATACTGCCGTGTGTTCTGTTAATAAGTCTAACCGAGTTACAGCATTCCCCTCAAGAAGTCTTTCGTTAAGACTGTTCTTGTGCAATTTGCAAAGTGATATTTGGAGCCCATAGAGGGCCATGATGAAAAAGGAAATATCTTCAGTTAAAAACTGGAAAGAAACTTTCTGAGAAACTGCTTTGTGTTCTGTTAATTCATCTCACAGGGTTACAGTTTTCTTCTCAAGAACCTTTTCGGTAAGTCTGTTATGTGGAATTTGCAAAGTGATATTTGGAAGTCCATGCAGGGCTATGGTCAAAAATGAAATATCTTCAGTTAAAAACTGGAAGGAAGCTTTCTGAGAAACTGCTTTGTGTTCTGTTAATTCCTCTCACAGAGTTACAGCTTTCCCCTCAAGAAGCCTCTCCCTAAGATTGTTCTTGTGGAATATTCAAAGTGATATTTGAAAGCCCTTAGAGGGCTATGGTGAAAAAGGAAATATCCTACATAAAACCTGAAAAGTAGCTTTCTGAGAAACTGCTTTGTGTTCTCTTAATTCATCTCACAGAGTTACAGCTTTCACCTAAAGAAGCCATTCAATAAGACTGTTCTTGTGGAATTTGCAAAGTGATATTTGGAACCCCATAGAGGGCTATGGTGAAAAAGGAAATATCCTACAATAAAAACCGAAAAGAAGCTTTCTGAGAAACTGCATTGTGTTCTATTAATTCATCGCACGGAGTTGTAGCATTCCCCTCAAGAAGCCGATCACTAAGATTGTTCTTGTGGAATTTGCAAGGTGATATCTAGAAGCCCATAGAGGGCTTTGGTGAGAAAGGAAATATCTTCCGTTAAAAACTGGAAAGAGACTTTCTGAGAAACTGCTTTGTGTTCTGTTAATTCATCTCACAGAGTTACAGCTTTCACCTAAAGAAGCCATTCAATAAGACTGTTCTTGTGGAATTTACAAAGTGATATTTGGAAGCATATAGAGGGCTATGGTGAAAAAGGAAATATCCTACAATAAAAACCAAAAGAAGCTTTCTGAGAAACTGCATTGTGTTCTATTAATTCATCGCACGGGGTTGTAGCATTCCCCTCAAGAAGCCGATCACTAAGATTGTTCTTGTGGAATTTGCAAGGTGATATCTAGAAGCCCATAGAGGGCTTTGGTGAGAAAGGAAATATCTTCCGTTAAAAACTGGAAAGAGACTTTCTGAGAAACTGCTTTGTGTTCTGTTAATTCATCTCACAGAGTTACAGCTTTCCCCTCAAGAAGGCTTTCGGTAAGACTGTTCTTGTGGAATTTGCAAAGTGATATTTGGAAGCCCAAAGAGGTCTACCGTGAAAAGGAAAATATCTTCTGTTAAAAACTGGAAAAAAGCTTTCTGAGAAACTGCTTCGTGTTCTGTTAATTCATTTCACAGAGTTACAGCTTTCCCCTCCAAAAGCCTTTCGATAAGACTGCTCTTGTGGAATTTTCAGAGTGATATTTGGAAGCCCTTAGAGGGCTATGGTGAAAAAGGAAATATCTTCAGTTAAAAACTCGAAGGAAGCTTTCTGAGAAACTGCTTTGTGTTCTGTTAATTCATCTCACATAGTTACAGCTTTCCCCTCAAGAAGCCTTTCACTACGACTGTTCTTGTGCAATTTGCAAATTGATATTTGGGAGCCAAAAGAGGGCTACGGTGAAAAAGGAAATATCTTAAGTTAAAATCTGGAGAAAAGCTTTCTGAGAAACTGCTTTGTGTTCTGTTAATTTATCTCAAAGAGATACAGCTTTCCCCTCAAGAAACCTTTCGCTAAGACTGTTCTTGTGCTATTTTCAAGGTGATATTTGGAAGCCAGAAGAGGGCTATGGTGAAATAGAAAATATCTTCAGTTAAAATGTGGAAATAAGCTTTCTAAGAAACTGTTTGTGTTCTGTGAATTCATCTCACAAAGTTACAGATTTCCCCTCAAAAAGCCTTTCACTAAGACGGCTCTTGTGGAATTTTCAAAGTGATATTTGGAAGCCCATAGAAGGCTATGGTGAAAACGGAAATATCCTAAGATAAAAACTGAAAAGAAGCTTTCTGAGAAACTGCTTTGTGTTCTGTTAATTCACCTCACAGAGTTACATCTTTCCCCTCAAGAAGCCTTTCTCTAAGACTGTTCTTGTGGAATTTGCATAGTGATATTTGGAAGGCGATAGAGGGCTATGGTGAAAGAAGAAATATCTTCTGTTAGAAACTGGAAAGAAGCTTTCTGAGAAACTGCTTTGTGTTCTGTTAATTTATCTTATAGAGTTAAACTTTCCCCTCAAGAAGCCTTTCTGTAAGGCTCTTCTTGTGTAATTTGCAAAGTGATATTTGGAAGCCCATAGAGGGCTATGGTGAAAAAGGAAATATCTTCAGTTACAAACTGGAAAGAAGATTTCTGAAAAACTGCTTTGTGATCTGTTAATTCATCTCACAGTGTTACAGCTTTCCCTCAAGACGCCTTTCGCGAAGACTGTTCTTGTGGAATTTGCAAACTGATAATTGGACGACCATAGAGGGCTATGGTGACAAAGAAAATATCCTCAGTTAAAAACTGGAAAGAAGCTTTCTGAGAAACTGCTTTGAGTTCTGTTAATTCACATCACGGAGATACAGCTTTCCCCTCAAGAAGCCTTTCGCTAAGACACTTCTTGTGGAATTTGCAAAGTGATATTTGGAAGCCACTAGAGGGCTATAGTGAAAAAGGAAATATCCTCAGTTAAAAAGTTGAAAGGAGATTTCTGAGAAACTGCTTTGTGTTTTGTTAATTCATCTCATAGAGTTACTGCTTTCCGCTCAAGAAGCCTTTCGCTAAGACTGTTCCTCTGGAATATGCAAAGTGTTATTTTGGAGCCCATAGGGGGCTACGGTGAAAAGGAAATATCTTCAGTTTAAAACTGGAAAGAAGATTTTTGAGAATCTGCTTTGTGTTCTTTAAATTCATCTCACAGAGTAACAGCTTTCCCCTCTAGAAGCCTTTCGTTAAGACAGTTCTTGTGGAATTTGCAATGTGATATATGGAAGCCCATAGAAGGCTATGGTGAAAAAGGAAATATCTTCCGTTAAAACTCTGAAGAAGCATTCTGTGAAACTGCCGTGTGTTCTGTTAATACATCTCACCGAGATACAGCTTTCCCCTCAAGAAGCCTTTCGCAAAGACTGTTCTTGTGTGATTTTCTAAGTGATATTTGGAAACCCATAGAGGCTTAAGGGGAAAAAGGAAATCTCTTCGGTTGAAAACTGCAAAGAAGCTTTCTGAGAAACAGCTCTGTGTTCTGTTAATTCATTTCAGAGAGTTACAGCCTTCCGCTCCAGAAGCCTTTCGATAAGACTGCTCTTTTGGAATTTGCAAAGTGATATTTGGAAGCCCTTAGAGGGCTATGGTGAAAAAGGAAATATCTTCCGTTAAAAACTGGAAAGAAGCATTCTGAGATACTGCCGTGTGTTCTGTTAATAAGTCTAACCGAGTTACAGCATTCCCCTCAAGAAGTCTTTCGTTAAGACTGTTCTTGTGTGATTTGCAATGTGATATTTGGAAGCCCATAGAGGGCTACGGTGAAAAAGGAAATATCTTCAGTTAAAAACTGGAAAGAAGCTTTCTGAGAAACTGCTTTGTGTTCTGTTAATTCATCTCACAGAGTTAAAACTTTCCCCTCCAGAAGCCTTTCGCTAAGACTGTTCTTGTGGAATTTGCAAAATGATGTTTGGAAGCCCAAAGAGAGCTATGGTGAAAAAGAAAATATCCTAAGATAAAAACTGAAAAGAAGCTTTCTGAGGAACTGCTTTGTGTTCTCTTATTTCGTATCCCAGAGTTACAAATTTTCCCTCAAGAAGCCATTCGCTAAGACTGTTCTTGTGCAATTTGCAAAGTGATATTTGGAGCCCATAGAGGGCCATGATGAAAAAGGAAATATCTTCAGTTAAAAACTGGAAAGAAACTTTCTGAGAAACTGCTTTGTGTTCTGTTAATTCACCTCACAGAGTTACATCTTTCCCCTCAAGAAGCCTTTCTCTAAGACTGTTCTTGTGGAATTTGCATAGTGATATTTGGAAGGCGATAGAGGGCTATGGTGAAAGAAGAAATATCTTCTGTTAGAAACTAGAAAGAAGCTTTCTGAGAAACTGCTTTGTGTTCTGTTAATTTATCTTATAGAGATAAACTTTCCCCTCAAGAAGCCTTTCTGTAAGGCTCTTCTTGTGTAATTTGCAAAGTGATATTTGGAAGCCCATAGAGGGCTATGGTGAAAAAGGAAATATCTTCAGTTACAAACTGGAAAGAAGATTTCTGAAAAACTGCTTTGTGATCTGTTAATTCATCTCACAGTGTTACAGCTTTCCCTCAAGACGCCTTTCGCGAAGACTGTTCTTGTGGAATTTGCAAACTGATAATTGGACGACCATAGAGGGCTACGGTGACAAAGAAAATATCCTCAGTTAAAAACTGGAAAGAAGCTTTCTGAGAAACTGCTTTGAGTTCTGTTAATTCACATCACGGAGATACAGCTTTCCCCTCAAGAAGCCTTTCGCTAAGACACTTCTTGTGGAATTTGCAAAGTGATATTTGGAAGCCATTAGAGGGCTATAGTCAAAAAGGAAATATCCTCAGTTAAAAAGTTGAAAGGAGATTTCTGAGAAACTGCTTTGTGTTTTGTTAATTCATCTCATAGAGTTACTGCTTTCCGCTCAAGAAGCCTTTCGCTAAGACTGTTCCTCTGGAATATGCAAAGTGTTATTTTGGAGCCCATAGGGGGCTACGGTGAAAAGGAAATATCTTCAGTTTAAAACTGGAAAGAAGATTTTTGAGAATCTGCTTTGTGTTCTTTAAATTCATCTCACAGAGTAACAGCTTTCCCCTCTAGAAGCCTTTCGTTAAGACAGTTCTTGTGGAATTTGCAATGTGATATATGGAAGCCCATAGAAGGCTATGGTGAAAAAGGAAATATCTTCCGTTAAAACTCTGAAGAAGCATTCTGTGAAACTGCCGTGTGTTCTGTTAATACATCTCACTGAGATACAGCTTTCCCCTCAAGAAGCCTTTCGCAAAGACTGTTCTTGTGTGATTTTCTAAGTGATATTTGGAAACCCATAGAGGCTTAAGGGGAAAAAGGAAATCTCTTCGGTTGAAAACTGCAAAGAAGCTTTCTGAGAAACAGCTCTGTGTTCTGTTAATTCATTTCAGAGAGTTACAGCCTTCCGCTCCAGAAGCCTTTCGATAAGACTGCTCTTTTGGAATTTGCAAAGTGATATTTGGAAGCCCTTAGAGGGCTATGGTGAAAAAGGAAATATCTTCCGTTAAAAACTGGAAAGAAGCATTCTGAGATACTGCCGTGTGTTCTGTTAATAAGTCTAACCGAGTTACAGCATTCCCCTCAAGAAGTCTTTCGTTAAGACTGTTCTTGTGCAATTTGCAAAGTGATATTTGGAGCCCATAGAGGGCCATGATGAAAAAGGAAATATCTTCAGTTAAAAACTGGAAAGAAACTTTCTGAGAAACTGCTTTGTGTTCTGTTAATTCATCTCACAGGGTTACAGTTTTCTTCTCAAGAACCTTTTCGGTAAGTCTGTTATGTGGAATTTGCAAAGTGATATTTGGAAGTCCATGCAGGGCTATGGTGAAAAATGAAATATCTTCAGTTAAAAACTGGAAGGAAGCTTTCTGAGAAACTGCTTTGTGTTCTGTTAATTCATCTCACAGAGTTACAGTTTCCCCTCAAGAAGCCTCTCCCTAAGATTGTTCTTGTGGAATATTCAAAGTGATATTTGAAAGCCCTTAGAGGGCTATGGTGAAAAAGGAAATATCCTACATAAAACCTGAAAAGTAGCTTTCTGAGAAACTGCTTTGTGTTCTCTTAATTCATCTCACAGAGTTACAGCTTTCACCTAAAGAAGCCATTCAATAAGACTGTTCTTGTGGAATTTGCAAAGTGATATTTGGAACCCCATAGAGGGCTATGGTGAAAAAGGAAATATCCTACAATAAAAACCGAAAAGAAGCTTTCTGAGAAACTGCATTGTGTTCTATTAATTCATCGCACGGAGTTGTAGCATTCCCCTCAAGAAGCCGATCACTAAGATTGTTCTTGTGGAATTTGCAAGGTGATATCTAGAAGCCCATAGAGGGCTTTGGTGAGAAAGGAAATATCTTCCGTTAAAAACTGGAAAGAGACTTTCTGAGAAACTGCTTTGTGTTCTGTTAATTCATCTCACAGAGTTACAGCTTTCACCTAAAGAAGCCATTCAATAAGACTGTTCTTGTGGAATTTGCAAAGTGATATTTGGAAGCCCATAGAGGGCTATGGTGAAAAAGGAAATATCCTACAATAAAAACCAAAAGAAGCTTTCTGAGAAACTGCATTGTGTTCTATTAATTCATCGCACGGGGTTGTAGCATTCCCCTCAAGAAGCCGATCACTAAGATTGTTCTTGTGGAATTTGCAAGGTGATATCTAGAAGCCCATAGAGGGATTTGGTGAGAAAGGAAATATCTTCCGTTAAAAACTGGAAACAGACTTTCTGAGAAACTGCTTTGTGTTCTGTTAATTCATCTCACAGAGTTACAGCTTTCCCCTCAAGAAGGCTTTCGGTAAGACTGTTCTTGTGGAATTTGCAAAGTGATATTTGGAAGCCCAAAGAGGTCTACCGTGAAAAGGAAAATATCTTCTGTTAAAAACTGGAAAAAAGCTTTCTGAGAAACTGCTTTGTGTTCTGTTAATTCATTTCACAGAGTTACAGCTTTCCCCTCCAAAAGCCTTTCGATAAGACTGCTCTTGTGGAATTTTCAGAGTGATATTTGTCAGCCCTTAGAGGGCTATGGTGAAAAAGGAAATATCTTCAGTTAAAAACTCGAAGGAAGCTTTCTGAGAAACTGCTTTGTGTTCTGTTAATTCATCTCACATAGTTACAGCTTTCCCCTCAAGAAGCCTTTCACTACGACTGTTCTTGTGCAATTTGAAAATTGATATTTGGGAGCCGAAAGAGGGCTACGGTGAAAAAGGAAATATCTTAAGTTAAAATCTGGAGAAAAGCTTTCTGAGAAACTGCTTTGTGTTCTGTTAATTTATCTCAAAGAGATACAGCTTTCCCCTCAAGAAACCTTTCGCTAAGACTGTTCTTGTGCTATTTTCAAGGTGATATTTGGAAGCCAGAAGAGGGCTATGGTGAAATAGAAAATATCTTCAGTTAAAATGTGGAAATAAGCTTTCTAAGAAACTGTTTGTGTTCTGTGAATTCATCTCACAAAGTTACAGATTTCCCCTCAAAAAGCCTTTCACTAAGACGGCTCTTGTGGAATTTTCAAAGTGATATTTGGAAGCCCATAGAAGGCTATGGTGAAAACGGAAATATCCTAAGATAAAAACTGAAAAGAAGCTTTCTGAGAAACTGCTTTGTGTTCTGTTAATTCACCTCACAGAGTTACATCTTTCCCCTCAAGAAGCCTTTCTCTAAGACTGTTCTTGTGGAATTTGCATAGTGATATTTGGAAGGCGATAGAGGGCTATGGTGAAAGAAGAAATATCTTCTGTTAGAAACTGGAAAGAAGCTTTCTGAGAAACTGCTTTGTGTTCTGTTAATTTATCTTATAGAGTTAAACTTTCCCCTCAAGAAGCCTTTCTGTAAGGCTCTTCTTGTGTAATTTTCAAAGTGATATTTGGAAGCCCATAGAGGGCTATGGTGAAAAAGGAAATATCTTCAGTTACAAACTGGAAAGAAGATTTCTGAAAAACTGCTTTGTGATCTGTTAATTCATCTCACAGTGTTACAGCTTTCCCTCAAGACGCCTTTCGCGAAGACTGTTCTTGTGGAATTTGCAAACTGATAATTGGACGACCATAGAGGGCTATGGTGACAAAGAAAATATCCTCAGTTAAAAACTGGAAAGAAGCTTTCTGAGAAACTGCTTTGAGTTCTGTTAATTCACATCACGGAGATACAGCTTTCCCCTCAAGAAGCCTTTCGCTAAGACACTTCTTGTGGAATTTGCAAAGTGATATTTGGAAGCCATTAGAGGGCTATAGTGAAAAAGGAAATATCCTCAGTTAAAAAGTTGAAAGGAGATTTCTGAGAAACTGCTTTGTGTTTTGTTAATTCATCTCATAGAGTTACTGCTTTCCGCTCAAGAAGCCTTTCGCTAAGACTGTTCCTCTGGAATATGCAAAGTGTTATTTTGGAGCCCATAGGGGGCTACGGTGAAAAGGAAATATCTTCAGTTTAAAACTGGAAAGAAGATTTTTGAGAATCTGCTTTGTGTTCTTTAAATTCATCTCACAGAGTAACAGCTTTCCCCTCTAGAAGCCTTTCGTTAAGACAGTTCTTGTGGAATTTGCAATGTGATATATGGAAGCCCATAGAAGGCTATGGTGAAAAAGGAAATATCTTCCGTTAAAACTCTGAAGAAGCATTCTGTGAAACTGCCGTGTGTTCTGTTAATACATCTCACCGAGATACAGTTTTCCCCTCAAGAAGCCTTTCGCAAAGACTGTTCTTGTGTGATTTTCTAAGTGATATTTGGAAACCCATAGAGGCTTAAGGGGAAAAAGGAAATCTCTTCGGTTGAAAACTGCAAAGAAGCTTTCTGAGAAACAGCTCTGTGTTCTGTTAATTCATTTCAGAGAGTTACAGCCTTCCGCTCCAGAAGCCTTTCGATAAGACTGCTCTTTTGGAATTTGCAAAGTGATATTTGGAAGCCCTTAGAGGGCTATGGTGAAAAAGGAAATATCTTCCGTTAAAAACTGGAAAGAAGCATTCTGAGATACTGCCGTGTGTTCTGTTAATAAGTCTAACCGAGTTACAGCATTCCCCTCAAGAAGTCTTTCGTTAAGACTGTTCTTGTGCAATTTGCAAAGTGATATTTGGAGCCCATAGAGGGCCATGATGAAAAAGGAAATATCTTCAGTTAAAAACTGGAAAGAAACTTTCTGAGAAACTGCTTTGTGTTCTGTTAATTCATCTCACAGGGTTACAGTTTTCTTCTCAAGAACCTTTTCGGTAAGTCTGTTATGTGGAATTTGCAAAGTGATATTTGGAAGTCCATGCAGGGCTATGGTGAAAAATGAAATATCTTCAGTTAAAAACTGGAAGGAAGCTTTCTGAGAAACTGCTTTGTGTTCTGTTAATTCATCTCACAGAGGTACAGCTTTCCCCTCAAGAAGCCTCTCCCTAAGATTGTTCTTGTGGAATTTTCAAAGTGATATTTGAAAGCCCTTAGAGGGCTATGGTGAAAAAGAAAATATCCTACATAAAACCTGAAAAGTAGCTTTCTGAGAAACTGCTTTGTGTTCTCTTAATTCATCTCACAGAGTTACAGCTTCACCTAAAGAAGCCATTCAATAAGACTGTTCTTGTGGAATTTGCAAAGTGATATTTGGAAGCCCATAGAGGGCTATGGTGAAAAAGGAAATATCCTACAATAAAAACCGAAAAGAAGCTTTCTGAGAAACTGCATTGTGTTCTATTAATTCATCGCACGGAGTTGTAGCATTCCCCTCAAGAAGCCGATCACTAAGATTGTTCTTGTGGAATTTGCAAGGTGATATCTAGAAGCCCATAGAGGGCTTTGGTGAGAAAGGAAATATCTTCTGTTAAAAACTGGAAAGAGACTTTCTGAGAAACTGCTTTGTGTTCTGTTAATTCATCTCACAGAGTTACAGCTTTCACCTAAAGAAGCCATTCAATAAGACTGTTCTTGTGGAATTTGCAAAGTGATATTTGGAAGCATATAGAGGGCTATGGTGAAAAAGGAAATATCCTACAATAAAAACCAAAAGAAGCTTTCTGAGAAACTGCATTGTGTTCTATTAATTCATCGCACGGGGTTGTAGCATTCCCCTCAAGAAGCCGATCACTAAGATTGTTCTTGTGGAATTTGCAAGGTGATATCTAGAAGCCCATAGAGGGCTTTGGTGAGAAAGGAAATATCTTCCGTTAAAAACTGGAAAGAGACTTTCTGAGAAACTGCTTTGTGTTCTGTTAATTCATCTCACAGAGTTACAGCTTTCCCCTCAAGAAGGCTTTCGGTAAGACTGTTCTTGTGGAATTTGCAAAGTGATATTTGGAAGCCCAAAGAGGTCTACCGTGAAAAGGAAAATATCTTCTGTTAAAAACTGGAAAAAAGCTTTCTGAGAAACTGCTTTGTGTTCTGTTAATTCATTTCACAGAGTTACAGCTTTCCCCTCCAAAAGCCTTTCGATAAGACTGCTCTTGTGGAATTTTCAGAGTGATATTTGGCAGCCCTTAGAGGGCTATGGTGAAAAAGGAAATATCTTCAGTTAAAAACTCGAAGGAAGCTTTCTGAGAAACTGCTTTGTGTTCTGTTAATTCATCTCACATAGTTACAGCTTTCCCCTCAAGAAGTCTTTCACTACGACTGTTCTTGTGCAATTTGAAAATTGATATTTGGGAGCCAAAAGAGGGCTACGGTGAAAAAGGAAATATCTTAAGTTAAAATCTGGAGAAAAGCTTTCTGAGAAACTGCTTTGTGTTCTGTTAATTTATCTCAAAGAGATACAGCTTTCCCCTCAAGAAACCTTTCGCTAAGACTGTTCTTGTGCTATTTTCAAGGTGATATTTGGAAGCCAGAAGAGGGCTATGGTGAAATAGAAAATATCTTCAGTTAAAATGTGGAAATAAGCTTTCTAAGAAACTGTTTGTGTTCTGTGAATTCATCTCACAAAGTTACAGATTTCCCCTCAAAAAGCCTTTCACTAAGACGGCTCTTGTGGAATTTTCAAAGTGATATTTGGAAGCCCATAGAAGGCTATGGTGAAAACGGAAATATCCTAAGATAAAAACTGAAAAGAAGCTTTCTGAGAAACTGCTTTGTGTTCTGTTAATTCACCTCACAGAGTTACATCTTTCCCCTCAAGAAGCCTTTCTCTAAGACTGTTCTTGTGGAATTTGCATAGTGATATTTGGAAGGCGATAGAGGGCTATGGTGAAAGAAGAAATATCTTCTGTTAGAAACTGGAAAGAAGCTTTCTGAGAAACTGCTTTGTGTTCTGTTAATTTATCTTATAGAGTTAAACTTTCCCCTCAAGAAGCCTTTCTGTAAGGCTCTTCTTGTGTAATTTGCAAAGTGATATTTGGAAGCCCATAGAGGGCTATGGTGAAAAAGGAAATATCTTCAGTTACAAACTGGAAAGAAGATTTCTGAAAAACTGCTTTGTGATCTGTTAATTCATCTCACAGTGTTACAGCTTTCCCTCAAGACGCCTTTCGCGAAGACTGTTCTTGTGGAATTTGCAAACTGATAATTGGACGACCATAGAGGGCTATGGTGACAAAGAAAATATCCTCAGTTAAAAACTGGAAAGAAGCTTTCTGAGAAACTGCTTTGAGTTCTGTTAATTCACATCACGGAGATACAGCTTTCCCCTCAAGAAGCCTTTCGCTAAGACACTTCTTGTGGAATTTGCAAAGTGATATTTGGAAGCCATTAGAGGGCTATAGTGAAAAAGGAAATATCCTCAGTTAAAAAGTTGAAAGGAGATTTCTGAGAAACTGCTTTGTGTTTTGTTAATTCATCTCATAGAGTTACTGCTTTCCGCTCAAGAAGCCTTTCGCTAAGACTGTTCCTCTGGAATATGCAAAGTGTTATTTTGGAGCCCATAGGGGGCTACGGTGAAAAGGAAATATCTTTAGTTTAAAACTGGAAAGAAGATTTTTGAGAATCTGCTTTGTGTTCTTTAAATTCATCTCACAGAGTAACAGCTTTCCCCTCTAGAAGCCTTTCGTTAAGACAGTTCTTGTGGAATTTGCAATGTGATATATGGAAGCCCATAGAAGGCTATGGTGAAAAAGGAAATATCTTCCGTTAAAACTCTGAAGAAGCATTCTGTGAAACTGCCGTGTGTTCTGTTAATACATCTCACCGAGATACAGTTTTCCCCTCAAGAAGCCTTTCGCAAAGACTGTTCTTGTGTGATTTTCTAAGTGATATTTGGAAACCCATAGAGGCTTAAGGGGAAAAAGGAAATCTCTTCGGTTGAAAACTGCAAAGAAGCTTTCTGAGAAACAGCTCTGTGTTCTGTTAATTCATTTCAGAGAGTTACAGCCTTCCGCTCCAGAAGCCTTTCGATAAGACTGCTCTTTTGGAATTTGCAAAGTGATATTTGGAAGCCCTTAGAGGGCTATGGTGAAAAAGGAAATATCTTCCGTTAAAAACTGGAAAGAAGCATTCTGAGATACTGCCGTGTGTTCTGTTAATAAGTCTAACCGAGTTACAGCATTCCCCTCAAGAAGTCTTTCGTTAAGACTGTTCTTGTGCAATTTGCAAAGTGATATTTGGAGCCCATAGAGGGCCATGATGAAAAAGGAAATATCTTCAGTTAAAAACTGGAAAGAAACTTTCTGAGAAACTGCTTTGTGTTCTGTTAATTCATCTCACAGGGTTACAGTTTTCTTCTCAAGAACCTTTTCGGTAAGTCTGTTATGTGGAATTTGCAAAGTGATATTTGGAAGTCCATGCAGGGCTATGGTGAAAAATGAAATATCTTCAGTTAAAAACTGGAAGGAAGCTTTCTGAGAAACTGCTTTGTGTTCTGTTAATTCATCTCACAGAGGTACAGCTTTCCCCTCAAGAAGCCTCTCCCTAAGATTGTTCTTGTGGAATTTTCAAAGTGATATTTGAAAGCCCCTAGTGGGCTATGGTGAAAAAGGAAATATCCTACATAAAACCTGAAAAGTAGCTTTCTGAGAAACTGCTTTGTGTTCTCTTAATTCATCTCACAGAGTTACAGCTTTCACCTAAAGAAGCCATTCAATAAGACTGTTCTTGTGGAATTTGCAAAGTGATATTTGGAAGCCCATAGAGGGCTATGGTGAAGAAGGAAATATCCTACAATAAAAACCGAAAAGAAGCTTTCTGAGAAACTGCATTGTGTTCTATTAATTCATCGCACGGAGTTGTAGCATTCCCCTCAAGAAGCCGATCACTAAGATTGTTCTTGTGGAATTTGCAAGGTGATATCTAGAAGCCCATAGAGGGCTTTGGTGAGAAAGGAAATATCTTCCGTTAAAAACTGGAAAGAGACTTTCTGAGAAACTGCTTTGTGTTCTGTTAATTCATCTCACAGAGTTACAGCTTTCACCTAAGGAAGCCATTCAATAAGACTGTTCTTGTGGAATTTGCAAAGTGATATTTGGAAGCATATAGAGGGCTATGGTGAAAAAGGAAATATCCTACAATAAAAACCAAAAGAAGCTTTCTGAGAAACTGCATTGTGTTCTATTAATTCATCGCACGGGGTTGTAGCATTCCCCTCAAGAAGCCGATCACTAAGATTGTTCTTGTGGAATTTGCAAGGTGATATCTAGAAGCCCATAGAGGGCTTTGGTGAGAAAGGAAATATCTTCCGTTAAAAACTGGAAAGAGACTTTCTGAGAAACTGCTTTGTGTTCTGTTAATTCATCTCACAGAGTTACAGCTTTCCCCTCAAGAAGGCTTTCGGTAAGACTGTTCTTGTGGAATTTGCAAAGTGATATTTGGAAGCCCAAAGAGGTCTACCGTGAAAAGGAAAATATCTTCTGTTAAAAACTGGAAAAAAGCTTTCTGAGAAACTGCTTTGTGTTCTGTTAATTCATTTCACAGAGTTACAGCTTTCCCCTCCAAAAGCCTTTCGTTAAGACTGCTCTTGTGGAATTTTCAGAGTGATATTTGGCAGCCCTTAGAGGGCTATGGTGAAAAAGGAAATATCTTCAGTTAAAAACTCGAAGGAAGCTTTCTGAGAAACTGCTTTGTGTTCTGTTAATTCATCTCACATAGTTACAGCTTTCCCCTCAAGAAGCCTTTCACTACGACTGTTCTTGTGCAATTTGCAAATTGATATTTGGGAGCCAAAAGAGGGCTATGGTGAAAAAGGAAATATCTTAAGTTAAAATCTGGAGAAAAGCTTTCTGAGAAACTGCTTTGTGTTCTGTTAATTTATCTCAAAGAGATACAGCTTTCCCCTCAAGAAACCTTTCGCTAAGACTGTTCTTGTGCTATTTTCAAGGTGATATTTGGAAGCCAGAAGAGGGCTATGGTGAAATAGAAAATATCTTCAGTTAAAATGTGGAAATAAGCTTTCTAAGAAACTGTTTGTGTTCTGTGAATTCATCTCACAAAGTTACAGATTTCCCCTCAAAAAGCCTTTCACTAAGACGGCTCTTGTGGAATTTTCAAAGTGATATTTGGAAGCCCATAGAAGGCTATGGTGAAAACGGAAATATCCTAAGATAAAAACTGAAAAGAAGCTTTCTGAGAAACTGCTTTGTGTTCTGTTAATTCACCTCACAGAGTTACATCTTTCCCCTCAAGAAGCCTTTCTCTAAGACTGTTCTTGTGGAATTTGCATAGTGATATTTGGAAGGCGATAGAGGGCTATGGTGAAAGAAGAAATATCTTCTGTTAGAAACTGGAAAGAAGCTTTCTGAGAAACTGCTTTGTGTTCTGTTAATTTATCTTATAGAGTTAAACTTTCCCCTCAAGAAGCCTTTCTGTAAGGCTCTTCTTGTGTAATTTGCAAAGTGATATTTGGAAGCCCATAGAGGGCTATGGTGAAAAAGGAAATATCTTCAGTTACAAACTGGAAAGAAGATTTCTGAAAAACTGCTTTGTGATCTGTTAATTCATCTCACAGTGTTACAGCTTTCCCTCAAGACGCCTTTCGCGAAGACTGTTCTTGTGGAATTTGCAAACTGATAATTGGACGACCATAGAGGGCTATGGTGACAAAGAAAATATCCTCAGTTAAAAACTGGAAAGAAGCTTTCTGAGAAACTGCTTTGAGTTCTGTTAATTCACATCACGGAGATACAGCTTTCCCCTCAAGAAGCCTTTCGCTAAGACACTTCTTGTGGAATTTGCAAAGTGATATTTGGAAGCCATTAGAGGGCTATAGTGAAAAAGGAAATATCCTCAGTTAAAAAGTTGAAAGGAGATTTCTGAGAAACTGCTTTGTGTTTTGTTAATTCATCTCATAGAGTTACTGCTTTCCGCTCAAGAAGCCTTTCGCTAAGACTGTTCCTCTGGAATATGCAAAGTGTTATTTTGGAGCCCATAGGGGGCTACGGTGAAAAGGAAATATCTTCAGTTTAAAACTGGAAAGAAGATTTTTGAGAATCTGCTTTGTGTTCTTTAAATTCATCTCACAGAGTAACAGCTTTCCCCTCTAGAAGCCTTTCGTTAAGACAGTTCTTGTGGAATTTGCAATGTGATATATGGAAGCCCATAGAAGGCTATGGTGAAAAAGGAAATATCTTCCGTTAAAACTCTGAAGAAGCATTCTGTGAAACTGCCGTGTGTTCTGTTAATACATCTCACCGAGATACAGCTTTCCCCTCAAGAAGCCTTTCGCAAAGACTGTTCTTGTGTGATTTTCTAAGTGATATTTGGAAACCCATAGAGGCTTAAGGGGAAAAAGGAAATCTCTTCGGTTGAAAACTGCAAAGAAGCTTTCTGAGAAACAGCTCTGTGTTCTGTTAATTCATTTCAGAGAGTTACAGCCTTCCGCTCCAGAAGCCTTTCGATAAGACTGCTCTTTTGGAATTTGCAAAGTGATATTTGGAAGCCCTTAGAGGGCTATGGTGAAAAAGGAAATATCTTCCGTTAAAAACTGGAAAGAAGCATTCTGAGATACTGCCGTGTGTTCTGTTAATAAGTCTAACCGAGTTACAGCATTCCCCTCAAGAAGTCTTTCGTTAAGACTGTTCTTGTGCAATTTGCAAAGTGATATTTGGAGCCCATAGAGGGCCATGATGAAAAAGGAAATATCTTCAGTTAAAAACTGGAAAGAAACTTTCTGAGAAACTGCTTTGTGTTCTGTTAATTCATCTCACAGGGTTACAGTTTTCTTCTCAAGAACCTTTTCGGTAAGTCTGTTATGTGGAATTTGCAAAGTGATATTTGGAAGTCCATGCAGGGCTATGGTGAAAAATGAAATATCTTCAGTTAAAAACTGGAAGGAAGCTTTCTGAGAAACTGCTTTGTGTTCTGTTAATTCATCTCACAGAGGTACAGCTTTCCCCTCAAGAAGCCTCTCCCTAAGATTGTTCTTGTGGAATTTTCAAAGTGATATTTGAAAGCCCCTAGTGGGCTATGGTGAAAAAGGAAATATCCTACATAAAACCTGAAAAGTAGCTTTCTGAGAAACTGCTTTGTGTTCTCTTAATTCATCTCACAGAGTTACAGCTTTCACCTAAAGAAGCCATTCAATAAGACTGTTCTTGTGGAATTTGCAAAGTGATATTTGGAAGCATATAGAGGGCTATGGTGAAAAAGGAAATATCCTACAATAAAAACCAAAAGAAGCTTTCTGAGAAACTGCATTGTGTTCTATTAATTCATCGCACGGGGTTGTAGCATTCCCCTCAAGAAGCCGATCACTAAGATTGTTCTTGTTTAATTTGCAAGGTGATATCTAGAAGCCCATAGAGGGCTTTGGTGAGAAAGGAAATATCTTCCGTTAAAAACTGGAAAGAGACTTTCTGAGAAACTGCTTTGTGTTCTGTTAATTCATCTCACAGAGTTACAGCTTTCCCCTCAAGAAGGCTTTCGGTAAGACTGTTCTTGTGGAATTTGCAAAGTGATATTTGGAAGCCCAAAGAGGTCTACCGTGAAAAGGAAAATATCTTCTGTTAAAAACTGGAAAAAAGCTTTCTGAGAAACTGCTTTGTGTTCTGTTAATTCATTTCACAGAGTTACAGCTTTCCCCTCCAAAAGCCTTTCGATAAGACTGCTCTTGTGGAATTTTCAGAGTGATATTTGGCAGCCCTTAGAGGGCTATGGTGAAAAAGGAAATATCTTCAGTTAAAAACTCGAAGGAAGCTTTCTGAGAAACTGCTTTGTGTTCTGTTAATTCATCTCACATAGTTACAGCTTTCCCCTCAAGAAGCCTTTCACTACGACTGTTCTTGTGCAATTTGCAAATTGATATTTGGGAGCCAAAAGAGGGCTACGGTGAAAAAGGAAATATCTTAAGTTAAAATCTGGAGAAAAGCTTTCTGAGAAACTGCTTTGTGTTCTGTTAATTTATCTCAAAGAGATACAGCTTTCCCCTCAAGAAACCTTTCGCTAAGACTGTTCTTGTGCTATTTTCAAGGTGATATTTGGAAGCCAGAAGAGGGCTATGGTGAAATAGAAAATATCTTCAGTTAAAATGTGGAAATAAGCTTTCTAAGAAACTGTTTGTGTTCTGTGAATTCATCTCACAAAGTTACAGATTTCCCCTCAAAAAGCCTTTCACTAAGACGGCTCTTGTGGAATTTTCAAAGTGATATTTGGAAGCCCATAGAAGGCTATGGTGAAAACGGAAATATCCTAAGATAAAAACTGAAAAGAAGCTTTCTGAGAAACTGCTTTGTGTTCTGTTAATTCACCTCACAGAGTTACATCTTTCCCCTCAAGAAGCCTTTCTCTAAGACTGTTCTTGTGGAATTTGCATAGTGATATTTGGAAGGCGATAGAGGGCTATGGTGAAAGAAGAAATATCTTCTGTTAGAAACTGGAAAGAAGCTTTCTGAGAAACTGCTTTGTGTTCTGTTAATTTATCTTATAGAGTTAAACTTTCCCCTCAAGAAGCCTTTCTGTAAGGCTCTTCTTGTGTAATTTGCAAAGTGATATTTGGAAGCCCATAGAGGGCTATGGTGAAAAAGGAAATATCTTCAGTTACAAACTGGAAAGAAGATTTCTGAAAAACTGCTTTGTGATCTGTTAATTCATCTCACAGTGTTACAGCTTTCCCTCAAGACGCCTTTCGCGAAGACTGTTCTTGTGGAATTTGCAAACTGATAATTGGACGACCATAGAGGGCTATGGTGACAAAGAAAATATCCTCAGTTAAAAACTGGAAAGAAGCTTTCTGAGAAACTGCTTTGAGTTCTGTTAATTCACATCACGGAGATACAGCTTTCCCCTCAAGAAGCCTTTCGCTAAGACACTTCTTGTGGAATTTGCAAAGTGATATTTGGAAGCCATTAGAGGGCTATAGTGAAAAAGGAAATATCCTCAGTTAAAAAGTTGAAAGGAGATTTCTGAGAAACTGCTTTGTGTTTTGTTAATTCATCTCATAGAGTTACTGCTTTCCGCTCAAGAAGCCTTTCGCTAAGACTGTTCCTCTGGAATATGCAAAGTGTTATTTTGGAGCCCATAGGGGGCTACGGTGAAAAGGAAATATCTTCAGTTTAAAACTGGAAAGAAGATTTTTGAGAATCTGCTTTGTGTTCTTTAAATTCATCTCACAGAGTAACAGCTTTCCCCTCTAGAAGCCTTTCGTTAAGACAGTTCTTGTGGAATTTGCAATGTGATATATGGAAGCCCATAGAAGGCTATGGTGAAAAAGGAAATATCTTCCGTTAAAACTCTGAAGAAGCATTCTGTGAAACTGCCGTGTGTTCTGTTAATACATCTCACCGAGATACAGTTTTCCCCTCAAGAAGCCTTTCGCAAAGACTGTTCTTGTGTGATTTTCTAAGTGATATTTGGAAACCCATAGAGGCTTAAGGGGAAAAAGGAAATCTCTTCGGTTGAAAACTGCAAAGAAGCTTTCTGAGAAACAGCTCTGTGTTCTGTTAATTCATTTCAGAGAGTTACAGCCTTCCGCTCCAGAAGCCTTTCGATAAGACTGCTCTTTTGGAATTTGCAAAGTGATATTTGGAAGCCCTTAGAGGGCTATGGTGAAAAAGGAAATATCTTCCGTTAAAAACTGGAAAGAAGCATTCTGAGATACTGCCGTGTGTTCTGTTAATAAGTCTAACCGAGTTACAGCATTCCCCTCAAGAAGTCTTTCGTTAAGACTGTTCTTGTGCAATTTGCAAAGTGATATTTGGAGCCCATAGAGGGCCATGATGAAAAAGGAAATATCTTCAGTTAAAAACTGGAAAGAAACTTTCTGAGAAACTGCTTTGTGTTCTGTTAATTCATCTCACAGGGTTACAGTTTTCTTCTCAAGAACCTTTTCGGTAAGTCTGTTATGTGGAATTTGCAAAGTGATATTTGGAAGTCCATGCAGGGCTATGGTGAAAAATGAAATATCTTCAGTTAAAAACTGGAAGGAAGCTTTCTGAGAAACTGCTTTGTGTTCTGTTAATTCATCTCACAGAGGTACAGCTTTCCCCTCAAGAAGCCTGTCCCTAAGATTGTTCTTGTGGAATTTTCAAAGTGATATTTGAAAGCCCTTAGAGGGCTATGGTGAAAAAGAAAATATCCTACATAAAACCTGAAAAGTAGCTTTCTGAGAAACTGCTTTGTGTTCTCTTAATTCATCTCACAGAGTTACAGCTTTCACCTAAAGAAGCCATTCAATAAGACTGTTCTTGTGGAATTTGCAAAGTGATATTTGGAAGCCCATAGAGGGCTATGGTGAAAAAGGAAATATCCTACAATAAAAACCGAAAAGAAGCTTTCTGAGAAACTGCATTGTGTTCTATTAATTCATCGCACGGAGTTGTAGCATTCCCCTCAAGAAGCCGATCACTAAGATTGTTCTTGTGGAATTTGCAAGGTGATATCTAGAAGCCCATAGAGGGCTTTGGTGAGAAAGGAAATATCTTCCGTTAAAAACTGGAAAGAGACTTTCTGAGAAACTGCTTTGTGTTCTGTTAATTCATCTCACAGAGTTACAGCTTTCCCCTCAAGAAGGCTTTCGGTAAGACTGTTCTTGTGGAATTTGCAAAGTGATATTTGGAAGCCCAAAGAGGTCTACCGTGAAAAGGAAAATATCTTCTGTTAAAAACTGGAAAAAAGCTTTCTGAGAAACTGCTTTGTGTTCTGTTAATTCATTTCACAGAGTTACAGCTTTCCCCTCCAAAAGCCTTTCGATAAGACTGCTCTTGTGGAATTTTCAGAGTGATATTTGGCAGCCCTTAGAGGGCTATGGTGAAAAAGGAAATATCTTCAGTTAAAAACTCGAAGGAAGCTTTCTGAGAAACTGCTTTGTGTTCTGTTAATTCATCTCACATAGTTACAGCTTTCCCCTCAAGAAGCCTTTCACTACGACTGTTCTTGTGCAATTTGCAAATTGATATTTGGGAGCCAAAAGAGGGCTACGGTGAAAAAGGAAATATCTTAAGTTAAAATCTGGAGAAAAGCTTTCTGAGAAACTGCTTTGTGTTCTGTTAATTTATCTCAAAGAGATACAGCTTTCCCCTCAAGAAAAGTTTCGCTAAGACTGTTCTTGTGCTATTTTCAAGGTGATATTTGGAAGCCAGAAGAGGGCTATGGTGAAATAGAAAATATCTTCAGTTAAAATGTGGAAATAAGCTTTCTAAGAAACTGTTTGTGTTCTGTGAATTCATCTCACAAAGTTACAGATTTCCCCTCAAAAAGCCTTTCACTAAGACGGCTCTTGTGGAATTTTCAAAGTGATATTTGGAAGCCCATAGAAGGCTATGGTGAAAACGGAAATATCCTAAGATAAAAACTGAAAAGAAGCTTTCTGAGAAACTGCTTTGTGTTCTGTTAATTCACCTCACAGAGTTACATCTTTCCCCTCAAGAAGTCTTTCTCTAAGACTGTTCTTGTGGAATTTGCATAGTGATATTTGGAAGGCGATAGAGGGCTATGGTGAAAGAAGAAATATCTTCTGTTAGAAACTGGAAAGAAGCTTTCTGAGAAACTGCTTTGTGTTCTGTTAATTTATCTTATAGAGTTAAACTTTCCCCTCAAGAAGCCTTTCTGTAAGGCTCTTCTTGTGTAATTTTCAAAGTGATATTTGGAAGCCCATAGAGGGCTATGGTGAAAAAGGAAATATCTTCAGTTACAAACTGGAAAGAAGATTTCTGAAAAACTGCTTTGTGATCTGTTAATTCATCTCACAGTGTTACAGCTTTCCCTCAAGACGCCTTTCGCGAAGACTGTTCTTGTGGAATATGCAAACTGATAATTGGACGACCATAGAGGGCTATGGTGACAAAGAAAATATCCTCAGTTAAAAACTGGAAAGAAGCTTTCTGAGAAACTGCTTTGAGTTCTGTTAATTCACATCACGGAGATACAGCTTTCCCCTCAAGAAGCCTTTCGCTAAGACACTTCTTGTGGAATTTGCAAAGTGATATTTGGAAGCCATTAGAGGGCTATAGTGAAAAAGGAAATATCCTCAGTTAAAAAGTTGAAAGGAGATTTCTGAGAAACTGCTTTGTGTTTTGTTAATTCATCTCATAGAGTTACTGCTTTCCGCTCAAGAAGCCTTTCACTAAGACTGTTCCTCTGGAATATGCAAAGTGTTATTTTGGAGCCCATAGGGGGCTACGGTGAAAAGGAAATATCTTCAGTTTAAAACTGGAAAGAAGATTTTTGAGAATCTGCTTTGTGTTCTTTAAATTCATCTCACAGAGTAACAGCTTTCCCCTCTAGAAGCCTTTCGTTAAGACTGTTCTTGTGGAATTTGCAATGTGATATATGGAAGCCCATAGAAGGCTATGGTGAAAAAGGAAATATCTTCCGTTAAAACTCTGAAGAAGCATTCTGTGAAACTGCCGTGTGTTCTGTTAATACACCTCACCGAGATACAGCTTTCCCCTCAAGAAGCCTTTCGCAAAGACTGTTCTTGTGTGATTTTCTAAGTGATATTTGGAAACCCATAGAGGCTTAAGGGGAAAAAGGAAATCTCTTCGGTTGAAAACTGCAAAGAAGCTTTCTGAGAAACAGCTCTGTGTTCTGTTAATTCATTTCAGAGAGTTACAGCCTTCCGCTCCAGAAGCCTTTCGATAAGACTGCTCTTTTGGAATTTGCAAAGTGATATTTGGAAGCCCTTAGAGGGCTATGGTGAAAAAGGAAATATCTTCCGTTAAAAACTGGAAAGAAGCATTCTGAGATACTGCCGTGTGTTCTGTTAATAAGTCTAACCGAGTTACAGCATTCCCCTCAAGAAGTCTTTCGTTAAGACTGTTCTTGTGCAATTTGCAAAGTGATATTTGGAGCCCATAGAGGGCCATGATGAAAAAGGAAATATCTTCAGTTAAAAACTGGAAAGAAACTTTCTGAGAAACTGCTTTGTGTTCTGTTAATTCACCTCACAGAGTTACATCTTTCCCCTCAAGGAGCCTTTCTCTAAGACTGTTCTTGTGGAATTTGCATAGTGATATTTGGAAGGCGATAGAGGGCTATGGTGAAAGAAGAAATATCTTCTGTTAGAAACTAGAAAGAAGCTTTCTGAGAAACTGCTTTGTGTTCTGTTAATTTATCTTATAGAGATAAACTTTCCCCTCAAGAAGCCTTTCTGTAAGGCTCTTCTTGTGTAATTTGCAAAGTGATATTTGGAAGCCCATAGAGGGCTATGGTGAAAAAGGAAATATCTTCAGTTACAAACTGGAAAGAAGATTTCTGAAAAACTGCTTTGTGATCTGTTAATTCATCTCACAGTGTTACAGCTTTCCCTCAAGACGCCTTTCGCGAAGACTGTTCTTGTGGAATTTGCAAACTGATAATTGGACGACCATAGAGGGCTATGGTGACAAAGAAAATATCCTCAGTTAAAAACTGGAAAGAAGCTTTCTGAGAAACTGCTTTGAGTTCTGTTAATTCACATCACGGAGATACAGCTTTCCCCTCAAGAAGCCTTTCGCTAAGACACTTCTTGTGGAATTTGCAAAGTGATATTTGGAAGCCATTAGAGGGCTATAGTGAAAAAGGAAATATCCTCAGTTAAAAAGTTGAAAGGAGATTTCTGAGAAACTGCTTTGTGTTTTGTTAATTCATCTCATAGAGTTACTGCTTTCCGCTCAAGAAGCCTTTCGCTAAGACTGTTCCTCTGGAATATGCAAAGTGTTATTTTGGAGCCCATAGGGGGCTACGGTGAAAAGGAAATATCTTCAGTTTAAAACTGGAAAGAAGATTTTTGAGAATCTGCTTTGTGTTCTTTAAATTCATCTCACAGAGTAACAGCTTTCCCCTCTAGAAGCCTTTCGTTAAGACAGTTCTTGTGGAATTTGCAATGTGATATATGGAAGCCCATAGAAGGCTATGGTGAAAAAGGAAATATCTTCCGTTAAAACTCTGAAGAAGCATTCTGTGAAACTGCCGTGTGTTCTGTTAATACATCTCACCGAGATACAGCTTTCCCCTCAAGAAGCCTTTCGCAAAGACTGTTCTTGTGTGATTTTCTAAGTGATATTTGGAAACCCATAGAGGCTTAAGGGGAAAAAGGAAATCTCTTCGGTTGAAAACTGCAAAGAAGCTTTCTGAGAAACAGCTCTGTGTTCTGTTAATTCATTTCAGAGAGTTACAGCCTTCCGCTCCAGAAGCCTTTCGATAAGACTGCTCTTTTGGAATTTGCAAAGTGATATTTGGAAGCCCTTAGAGGGCTATGGTGAAAAAGGAAATATCTTCCGTTAAAAACTGGAAAGAAGCATTCTGAGATACTGCCGTGTGTTCTGTTAATAAGTCTAACCGAGTTACAGCATTCCCCTCAAGAAGTCTTTCGTTAAGACTGTTCTTGTGCAATTTGCAAAGTGATATTTGGAGCCCATAGAGGGCCATGATGAAAAAGGAAATATCTTCAGTTAAAAACTGGAAAGAAACTTTCTGAGAAACTGCTTTGTGTTCTGTTAATTCATCTCACAGGGTTACAGTTTTCTTCTCAAGAACCTTTTCGGTAAGTCTGTTATGTGGAATTTGCAAAGTGATATTTGGAAGTCCATGCAGGGCTATGGTCAAAAATGAAATATCTTCAGTTAAAAACTGGAAGGAAGCTTTCTGAGAAACTGCTTTGTGTTCTGTTAATTCATCTCACAGAGTTACAGCTTTCCCCTCAAGAAGCCTCTCCCTAAGACTGTTCTTGTGGAATTTTCAAAGTGATATTTGAAAGCCCTTAGAGGGCTATGGTGAAAAAGGAAATATCCTACATAAAACCTGAAAAGAAGCTTTCTGAGAAACTGCTTTGTGTTCTGTTAATTCATCTCACAGAATTACAGCTTTCACCTAAAGAAGCCATTCAATAAGACTGTTCTTGTGGAATTTGCAAAGTGATATTTGGAAGCCCATAGAGGGCTATGGTGAAAAAGGAAATATCCTACAATAAAAACCGAAAAGAAGCTTTCTGAGAAACTGCATTGTGTTCTATTAATTCATCGCACGGAGTTGTAGCATTCCCCTCAAGAAGCCGATCACTAAGATTGTTCTTGTGGAATTTGCAAGGTGATATCTAGAAGCCCATAGAGGGCTTTGGTGAGAAAGGAAATATCTTCCGTTAAAAACTGGAAAGAGACTTTCTGAGAAACTGCTTTGTGTTCTGTTAATTCATCTCACAGAGTTACAGCTTTCCCCTCAAGAAGGCTTTCGGTAAGACTGTTCTTGTGGAATTTGCAAAGTGATATTTGGAAGCCCAAAGAGGTCTACCGTGAAAAGGAAAATATCTTCTGTTAAAAACTGGAAAAAAGCTTTCTGAGAAACTGCTTTGTGTTCTGTTAATTCATTTCACAGAGTTACAGCTTTCCCCTCCAAAAGCCTTTCGATAAGACTGCTCTTGTGGAATTTTCAGAGTGATATTTGGCAGCCCTTAGAGGGCTATGGTGAAAAAGGAAATATCTTCAGTTAAAAACTCGAAGGAAGCTTTCTGAGAAACTGCTTTGTGTTCTGTTAATTCATCTCACATAGTTACAGCTTTCCCCTCAAGAAGCCTTTCACTACGACTGTTCTTGTGCAATTTGCAAATTGATATTTGGGAGCCAAAAGAGGGCTACGGTGAAAAAGGAAATATCTTAAGTTAAAATCTGGAGAAAAGCTTTCTGAGAAACTGCTTTGTGTTCTGTTAATTTATCTCAAAGAGATACAGCTTTCCCCTCAAGAAAAGTTTCGCTAAGACTGTTCTTGTGCTATTTTCAAGGTGATATTTGGAAGCCAGAAGAGGGCTATGGTGAAATAGAAAATATCTTCAGTTAAAATGTGGAAATAAGCTTTCTAAGAAACTGTTTGTGTTCTGTGAATTCATCTCACAAAGTTACAGATTTCCCCTCAAAAAGCCTTTCACTAAGACGGCTCTTGTGGAATTTTCAAAGTGATATTTGGAAGCCCATAGAAGGCTATGGTGAAAACGGAAATATCCTAAGATAAAAACTGAAAAGAAGCTTTCTGAGAAACTGCTTTGTGTTCTGTTAATTCACCTCACAGAGTTACATCTTTCCCCTCAAGAAGTCTTTCTCTAAGACTGTTCTTGTGGAATTTGCATAGTGATATTTGGAAGGCGATAGAGGGCTATGGTGAAAGAAGAAATATCTTCTGTTAGAAACTGGAAAGAAGCTTTCTGAGAAACTGCTTTGTGTTCTGTTAATTTATCTTATAGAGTTAAACTTTCCCCTCAAGAAGCCTTTCTGTAAGGCTCTTCTTGTGTAATTTTCAAAGTGATATTTGGAAGCCCATAGAGGGCTATGGTGAAAAAGGAAATATCTTCAGTTACAAACTGGAAAGAAGATTTCTGAAAAACTGCTTTGTGATCTGTTAATTCATCTCACAGTGTTACAGCTTTCCCTCAAGACGCCTTTCGCGAAGACTGTTCTTGTGGAATATGCAAACTGATAATTGGACGACCATAGAGGGCTATGGTGACAAAGAAAATATCCTCAGTTAAAAACTGGAAAGAAGCTTTCTGAGAAACTGCTTTGAGTTCTGTTAATTCACATCACGGAGATACAGCTTTCCCCTCAAGAAGCCTTTCGCTAAGACACTTCTTGTGGAATTTGCAAAGTGATATTTGGAAGCCATTAGAGGGCTATAGTGAAAAAGGAAATATCCTCAGTTAAAAAGTTGAAAGGAGATTTCTGAGAAACTGCTTTGTGTTTTGTTAATTCATCTCATAGAGTTACTGCTTTCCGCTCAAGAAGCCTTTCACTAAGACTGTTCCTCTGGAATATGCAAAGTGTTATTTTGGAGCCCATAGGGGGCTACGGTGAAAAGGAAATATCTTCAGTTTAAAACTGGAAAGAAGATTTTTGAGAATCTGCTTTGTGTTCTTTAAATTCATCTCACAGAGTAACAGCTTTCCCCTCTAGAAGCCTTTCGTTAAGACTGTTCTTGTGGAATTTGCAATGTGATATATGGAAGCCCATAGAAGGCTATGGTGAAAAAGGAAATATCTTCCGTTAAAACTCTGAAGAAGCATTCTGTGAAACTGCCGTGTGTTCTGTTAATACACCTCACCGAGATACAGCTTTCCCCTCAAGAAGCCTTTCGCAAAGACTGTTCTTGTGTGATTTTCTAAGTGATATTTGGAAACCCATAGAGGCTTAAGGGGAAAAAGGAAATCTCTTCGGTTGAAAACTGCAAAGAAGCTTTCTGAGAAACAGCTCTGTGTTCTGTTAATTCATTTCAGAGAGTTACAGCCTTCCGCTCCAGAAGCCTTTCGATAAGACTGCTCTTTTGGAATTTGCAAAGTGATATTTGGAAGCCCTTAGAGGGCTATGGTGAAAAAGGAAATATCTTCCGTTAAAAACTGGAAAGAAGCATTCTGAGATACTGCCGTGTGTTCTGTTAATAAGTCTAACCGAGTTACAGCATTCCCCTCAAGAAGTCTTTCGTTAAGACTGTTCTTGTGCAATTTGCAAAGTGATATTTGGAGCCCATAGAGGGCCATGATGAAAAAGGAAATATCTTCAGTTAAAAACTGGAAAGAAACTTTCTGAGAAACTGCTTTGTGTTCTGTTAATTCACCTCACAGAGTTACATCTTTCCCCTCAAGGAGCCTTTCTCTAAGACTGTTCTTGTGGAATTTGCATAGTGATATTTGGAAGGCGATAGAGGGCTATGGTGAAAGAAGAAATATCTTCTGTTAGAAACTAGAAAGAAGCTTTCTGAGAAACTGCTTTGTGTTCTGTTAATTTATCTTATAGAGATAAACTTTCCCCTCAAGAAGCCTTTCTGTAAGGCTCTTCTTGTGTAATTTGCAAAGTGATATTTGGAAGCCCATAGAGGGCTATGGTGAAAAAGGAAATATCTTCAGTTACAAACTGGAAAGAAGATTTCTGAAAAACTGCTTTGTGATCTGTTTATTCATCTCACAGTGTTACAGCTTTCCCTCAAGACGCCTTTCGCGAAGACTGTTCTTGTGGAATTTGCAAACTGATAATTGGACGACCATAGAGGGCTATGGTGACAAAGAAAATATCCTCAGTTAAAAACTGGAAAGAAGCTTTCTGAGAAACTGCTTTGAGTTCTGTTAATTCACATCACGGAGATACAGCTTTCCCCTCAAGAAGCCTTTCGCTAAGACACTTCTTGTGGAATTTGCAAAGTGATATTTGGAAGCCATTAGAGGGCTATAGTGAAAAAGGAAATATCCTCAGTTAAAAAGTTGAAAGGAGATTTCTGAGAAACTGCTTTGTGTTTTGTTAATTCATCTCATAGAGTTACTGCTTTCCGCTCAAGAAGCCTTTCACTAAGACTGTTCCTCTGGAATATGCAAAGTGTTATTTTGGAGCCCATAGGGGGCTACGGTGAAAAGGAAATATCTTCAGTTTAAAACTGGAAAGAAGATTTTTGAGAATCTGCTTTGTGTTCTTTAAATTCATCTCACAGAGTAACAGCTTTCCCCTCTAGAAGCCTTTCGTTAAGACAGTTCTTGTGGAATTTGCAATGTGATATATGGAAGCCCATAGAAGGCTATGGTGAAAAAGGAAATATCTTCCGTTAAAACTCTGAAGAAGCATTCTGTGAAACTGCCGTGTGTTCTGTTAATACATCTCACCGAGATACAGCTTTCCCCTCAAGAAGCCTTTCGCAAAGACTGTTCTTGTGTGATTTTCTAAGTGATATTTGGAAACCCATAGAGGCTTAAGGGGAAAAAGGAAATCTCTTCGGTTGAAAACTGCAAAGAAGCTTTCTGAGAAACAGCTCTGTGTTCTGTTAATTCATTTCAGAGAGTTACAGCCTTCCGCTCCAGAAGCCTTTCGATAAGACTGCTCTTTTGGAATTTGCAAAGTGATATTTGGAAGCCCTTAGAGGGCTATGGTGAAAAAGGAAATATCTTCCGTTAAAAACTGGAAAGAAGCATTCTGAGATACTGCCGTGTGTTCTGTTAATAAGTCTAACCGAGTTACAGCATTCCCCTCAAGAAGTCTTTCGTTAAGACTGTTCTTGTGTGATTTGCAATGTGATATTTGGAAGCCCATAAAGGGCTACGGTGAAAAAGGAAATATCTTCAGTTAAAAACTGGAAAGAAGCTTTCTGAGAAACTGCTTTGTGTTCTGTTAATTCATCTCACAGAGTTAAAACTTTCCCCTCCAGAAGCCTTTCGCTAAGACTGTTCTTGTGGAATTTGCAAAATGATGTTTGGAAGCCCAAAGAGAGCTATGGTGAAAAAGAAAATATCCTAAGATAAAAACTGAAAAGAAGCTTTCTGAGGAACTGCTTTGTGTTCTCTTATTTCGTATCCCAGAGTTACAAATTTTCCCTCAAGAAGCCATTCGCTAAGACTGTTCTTGTGCAATTTGCAAAGTGATATTTGGAGCCCATAGAGGGCCATGATGAAAAAGGAAATATCTTCAGTTAAAAACTGGAAAGAAACTTTCTGAGAAACTGCTTTGTGTTCTGTTAATTCACCTCACAGAGTTACATCTTTCCCCTCAAGAAGCCTTTCTCTAAGACTGTTCTTGTGGAATTTCCATAGTGATATTTGGAAGGCGATAGAGGGCTATGGTGAAAGAAGAAATATCTTCTGTTAAAAACTGGAAAGAAGCTTTCTGAGAAACTGCTTTGTGTTCTGTTAATTTATCTGATAGAGTTAAACTTTCCCCTCAAGAAGCCTTTCTGTAAGGCTCTTCTTGTGTAATTTGCAAAGTGATATTTGGAAGCCCATAGAGGGCTATGGTGAAAAAGGAAATATCTTCAGTTACAAACTGGAAAGAAGATTTCTGAAAAACTGCTTTGTGATCTGTTAATTCATCTCACAGTGTTACAGCTTTCCCTCAAGACGCCTTTCGCGAAGACTGTTCTTGTGGAATTTGCAAACTGATAATTGGACGACCATAGAGGGCTATGGTGACAAAGAAAATATCCTCAGTTAAAAACTGGAAAGAAGCTTTCTGAGAAACTGCTTTGAGTTCTGTTAATTCACATCACGGAGATACAGCTTTCCCCTCAAGAAGCCTTTCGCTAAGACACTTCTTGTGGAATTTGCAAAGTGATATTTGGAAGCCATTAGAGGGCTATAGTGAAAAAGGAAATATCCTCAGTTAAAAAGTTGAAAGGAGATTTCTGAGAAACTGCTTTGTGTTTTGTTAATTCATCTCATAGAGTTACTGCTTTCCGCTCAAGAAGCCTTTCGCTAAGACTGTTCCTCTGGAATATGCAAAGTGTTATTTTGGAGCCCATAGGGGGCTACGGTGAAAAGGAAATATCTTCAGTTTAAAACTGGAAAGAAGATTTTTGAGAATCTGCTTTGTGTTCTTTAAATTCATCTCACAGAGTAACAGCTTTCCCCTCTAGAAGCCTTTCGTTAAGACAGTTCTTGTGGAATTTGCAATGTGATATATGGAAGCCCATAGAAGGCTATGGTGAAAAAGGAAATATCTTCCGTTAAAACTCTGAAGAAGCATTCTGTGAAACTGCCGTGTGTTCTGTTAATACATCTCACCGAGATACAGCTTTCCCCTCAAGAAGCCTTTCGCAAAGACTGTTCTTGTGTGATTTTCTAAGTGATATTTGGAAACCCATAGAGGCTTAAGGGGAAAAAGGAAATCTCTTCGGTTGAAAACTGCAAAGAAGCTTTCTGAGAAACAGCTCTGTGTTCTGTTAATTCATTTCAGAGAGTTACAGCCTTCCGCTCCAGAAGCCTTTCGATAAGACTGCTCTTTTGGAATTTGCAAAGTGATATTTGGAAGCCCTTAGAGGGCTATGGTGAAAAAGGAAATATCTTCCGTTAAAAACTGGAAAGAAGCATTCTGAGATACTGCCGTGTGTTCTGTTAATAAGTCTAACCAAGTTACAGCATTCCCCTCAAGAAGTCTTTCGTTAAGACTGTTCTTGTGCAATTTGCAAAGTGATATTTGGAGCCCATAGAGGGCCATGATGAAAAAGGAAATATCTTCAGTTAAAAACTGGAAAGAAACTTTCTGAGAAACTGCTTTGTGTTCTGTTAATTCATCTCACAGGGTTACAGTTTTCTTCTCAAGAACCTTTTCGGTAAGTCTGTTATGTGGAATTTGCAAAGTGATATTTGGAAGTCCATGCAGGGCTATGGTCAAAAATGAAATATCTTCAGTTAAAAACTGGAAGGAAGCTTTCTGAGAAACTGCTTTGTGTTCTGTTAATTCATCTCACAGAGTTACAGCTTTCCCCTCAAGAAGCCTCTCCCTAAGACTGTTCTTGTGGAATTTTCAAAGTGATATTTGAAAGCCCTTAGAGGGCTATGGTGAAAAAGGAAATATCCTACATAAAACCTGAAAAGAAGCTTTCTGAGAAACTGCTTTGTGTTCTGTTAATTCATCTCACAGAATTACAGCTTTCACCTAAAGAAGCCATTCAATAAGACTGTTCTTGTGGAATTTGCAAAGTGATATTTGGAAGCCCATAGAGGGCTATGGTGAAAAAGGAAATATCCTACAATAAAAACCGAAAGGAAGCTTTCTGAGAAACTGCATTGTGTTCTATTAATTCATCGCACGGAGTTGTAGCATTCCCCTCAAGAAGCCGATCACTAAGATTGTTCTTGTGGAATTTGCAAGGTGATATCTAGAAGCCCATAGAGGGCTTTGGTGAGAAAGGAAATATCTTCCGTTAAAAACTGGAAAGAGACTTTCTGAGAAACTGCTTTGTGTTCTGTTAATTCATCTCACAGAGTTACAGCTTTCACCTAAAGAAGCCATTCAATAAGACTGTTCTTGTGGAATTTGCAAAGTGATATTTGGAAGCATATAGAGGGCTATGGTGAAAAAGGAAATATCCTACAATAAAAACCAAAAGAAGCTTTCTGAGAAACTGCATTGTGTTCTATTAATTCATCGCACGGGGTTGTAGCATTCCCCTCAAGAAGCCGATCACTAAGATTGTTCTTGTGGAATTTGCAAGGTGATATCTAGAAGCCCATAGAGGGCTTTGGTGAGAAAGGAAATATCTTCCGTTAAAAACTGGAAAGAGACTTTCTGAGAAACTGCTTTGTGTTCTGTTAATTCATCTCACAGAGTTACAGCTTTCCCCTCAAGAAGGCTTTCGGTAAGACTGTTCTTGTGGAATTTGCAAAGTGATATTTGGAAGCCCAAAGAGGTCTACCGTGAAAAGGAAAATATCTTCTGTTAAAAACTGGAAAAAAGCTTTCTGAGAAACTGCTTTGTGTTCTGTTAATTCATTTCACAGAGTTACAGCTTTCTCCTCCAAAAGCCTTTCGATAAGACTGCTCTTGTGGAATTTTCAGAGTGATATTTGGAAGCCCTTAGAGGGCTATGGTGAAAAAGGAAATATCTTCAGTTAAAAACTCGAAGGAAGCTTTCTGAGAAACTGGTTTGTGTTCTGTTAATTCATCTCACATAGTTACAGCTTTCCCCTCAAGAAGCCTTTCACTACGACTGTTCTTGTGCAATTTGCAAATTGATATTTGGGAGCCGAAAGAGGGCTACGGTGAAAAAGGAAATATCTTAAGTTAAAATCTGGAGAAAAGCTTTCTGAGAAACTGCTTTGTGTTCTGTTAATTTATCTCAAAGAGATACAGCTTTCCCCTCAAGAAACCTTTCGCTAAGACTGTTCTTGTGCTATTTTCAAGGTGATATTTGGAAGCCAGAAGAGGGCTATGGTGAAATAGAAAATATCTTCAGTTAAAATGTGGAAATAAGCTTTCTAAGAAACTGTTTGTGTTCTGTGAATTCATCTCACAAAGTTACAGATTTCCCCTCAAAAAGCCTTTCACTAAGACGGCTCTTGTGGAATTTTCAAAGTGATATTTGGAAGCCCATAGAAGGCTATGGTGAAAACGGAAATATCCTAAGATAAAAACTGAAAAGAAGCTTTCTGAGAAACTGCTTTGTGTTCTGTTAATTCACCTCACAGAGTTACATCTTTCCCCTCAAGAAGCCTTTCTCTAAGACTGTTCTTGTGGAATTTGCATAGTGATATTTGGAAGGCGATAGAGGGCTATGGTGAAAGAAGAAATATCTTCTGTTAGAAACTGGAAAGAAGCTTTCTGAGAAACTGCTTTGTGTTCTGTTAATTTATCTTATAGAGTTAAACTTTCCCCTCAAGAAGCCTTTCTGTAAGGCTCTTCTTGTGTAATTTGCAAAGTGATATTTGGAAGCCCATAGAGGGCTATGGTGAAAAAGGAAATATCTTCAGTTACAAACTGGAAAGAAGATTTCTGAAAAACTGCTTTGTGATCTGTTAATTCATCTCACAGTGTTACAGCTTTCCCTCAAGACGCCTTTCGCGAAGACTGTTCTTGTGGAATTTGCAAACTGATAATTGGACGACCATAGAGGGCTATGGTGACAAAGAAAATATCCTCAGTTAAAAACTGGAAAGAAGCTTTCTGAGAAACTGCTTTGAGTTCTGTTAATTCACATCACGGAGATACAGCTTTCCCCTCAAGAAGCCTTTCGCTAAGACACTTCTTGTGGAATTTGCAAAGTGATATTTGGAAGCCATTAGAGGGCTATAGTGAAAAAGGAAATATCCTCAGTTAAAAAGTTGAAAGGAGATTTCTGAGAAACTGCTTTGTGTTTTGTTAATTCATCTCATAGAGTTACTGCTTTCCGCTCAAGAAGCCTTTCGCTAAGACTGTTCCTCTGGAATATGCAAAGTGTTATTTTGGAGCCCATAGGGGGCTACGGTGAAAAGGAAATATCTTCAGTTTAAAACTGGAAAGAAGATTTTTGAGAATCTGCTTTGTGTTCTTTAAATTCATCTCACAGAGTAACAGCTTTCCCCTCTAGAAGCCTTTCGTTAAGACTGTTCTTGTGGAATTTGCAATGTGATATATGGAAGCCCATAGAAGGCTATGGTGAAAAAGGAAATATCTTCCGTTAAAACTCTGAAGAAGCATTCTGTGAAACTGCCGTGTGTTCTGTTAATACATCTCAACGAGATACAGTTTTCCCCTCAAGAAGCCTTTCGCAAAGACTGTTCTTGTGTGATTTTCTAAGTGATATTTGGAAACCCATAGAGGCTTAAGGGGAAAAAGGAAATCTCTTCGGTTGAAAACTGCAAAGAAGCTTTCTGAGAAACAGCTCTGTGTTCTGTTAATTCATTTCAGAGAGTTACAGCCTTCCGCTCCAGAAGCCTTTCGATAAGACTGCTCTTTTGGAATTTGCAAAGTGATATTTGGAAGCCCTTAGAGGGCTATGGTGAAAAAGGAAATATCTTCCGTTAAAAACTGGAAAGAAGCATTCTGAGATACTGCCGTGTGTTCTGTTAATAAGTCTAACCGAGTTACAGCATTCCCCTCAAGAAGTCTTTCGTTAAGACTGTTCTTGTGCAATTTGCAAAGTGATATTTGGAGCCCATAGAGGGCCATGATGAAAAAGGAAATATCTTCAGTTAAAAACTGGAAAGAAACTTTCTGAGAAACTGCTTTGTGTTCTGTTAATTCATCTCACAGGGTTACAGTTTTCTTCTCAAGAACCTTTTCGGTAAGTCTGTTATGTGGAATTTGCAAAGTGATATTTGGAAGTCCATGCAGGGCTATGGTGAAAAATGAAATATCTTCAGTTAAAAACTGGAAGGAAGCTTTCTGAGAAACTGCTTTGTGTTCTGTTAATTCCTCTCACAGAGTTACAGCTTTCCCCTCAAGAAGCCTCTCCCTAAGATTGTTCTTGTGGAATATTCAAAGTGATATTTGAAAGCCCTTAGAGGGCTATGGTGAAAAAGGAAATATCCTACATAAAACCTGAAAAGTAGCTTTCTGAGAAACTGCTTTGTGTTCTCTTAATTCATCTCACAGAGTTACAGCTTTCACCTAAAGAAGCCATTCAATAAGACTGTTCTTGTGGAATTTGCAAAGTGATATTTGGAAGCCCATAGAGGGCTATGGTGAAAAAGGAAATATCCTACAATAAAAACCGAAAAGAAGCTTTCTGAGAAACTGCATTGTGTTCTATTAATTCATCGCACGGAGTTGTAGCATTCCCCTCAAGAAGCCGATCACTAAGATTGTTCTTGTGGAATTTGCAAGGTGATATCTAGAAGCCCATAGAGGGCTTTGGTGAGAAAGGAAATATCTTCCGTTAAAAACTGGAAAGAGACTTTCTGAGAAACTGCTTTGTGTTCTGTTAATTCATCTCACAGAGTTACAGCTTTCACCTAAAGAAGCCATTCAATAAGACTGTTCTTGTGGAATTTGCAAAGTGATATTTGGAAGCATATAGAGGGCTATGGTGAAAAAGGAAATATCCTACAATAAAAACCAAAAGAAGCTTTCTGAGAAACTGCATTGTGTTCTATTAATTCATCGCACGGGGTTGTAGCATTCCCCTCAAGAAGCCGATCACTAAGATTGTTCTTGTGGAATTTGCAAGGTGATATCTAGAAGCCCATAGAGGGCTTTGGTGAGAAAGGAAATATCTTCCGTTAAAAACTGGAAAGAGACTTTCTGAGAAACTGCTTTGTGTTCTGTTAATTCATCTCACAGAGTTACAGCTTTCCCCTCAAGAAGGCTTTCGGTAAGACTGTTCTTGTGGAATTTGCAAAGTGATATTTGGAAGCCCAAAGAGGTCTACCGTGAAAAGGAAAATATCTTCTGTTAAAAACTGGAAAAAAGCTTTCTGAGAAACTGCTTTGTGTTCTGTTAATTCATTTCACAGAGTTACAGCTTTCCCCTCCAAAAGCCTTTCGATAAGACTGCTCTTGTGGAATTTTCAGAGTGATATTTGGCAGCCCTTAGAGGGCTATGGTGAAAAAGGAAATATCTTCAGTTAAAAACTCGAAGGAAGCTTTCTGAGAAACTGCTTTGTGTTCTGTTAATTCATCTCACATAGTTACAGCTTTCCCCTCAAGAAGCCTTTCACTACGACTGTTCTTGTGCAATTTGCAAATTGATATTTGGGAGCCGAAAGAGGGCTACGGTGAAAAAGGAAATATCTTAAGTTAAAATCTGGAGAAAAGCTTTCTGAGAAACTGCTTTGTGTTCTGTTAATTTATCTCAAAGAGATACAGCTTTCCCCTCAAGAAACCTTTCGCTAAGACTGTTCTTGTGCTATTTTCAAGGTGATATTTGGAAGCCAGAAGAGGGCTATGGTGAAATAGAAAATATCTTCAGTTAAAATGTGGAAATAAGCTTTCTAAGAAACTGTTTGTGTTCTGTGAATTCATCTCACAAAGTTACAGATTTCCCCTCAAAAAGCCTTTCACTAAGACGGCTCTTGTGGAATTTTCAAAGTGATATTTGGAAGCCCATAGAAGGCTATGGTGAAAACGGAAATATCCTAAGATAAAAACTGAAAAGAAGCTTTCTGAGAAACTGCTTTGTGTTCTGTTAATTCACCTCACAGAGTTACATCTTTCCCCTCAAGAAGTCTTTCTCTAAGACTGTTCTTGTGGAATTTGCATAGTGATATTTGGAAGGCGATAGAGGGCTATGGTGAAAGAAGAAATATCTTCTGTTAGAAACTGGAAAGAAGCTTTCTGAGAAACTGCTTTGTGTTCTGTTAATTTATCTGATAGAGTTAAACTTTCCCCTCAAGAAGCCTTTCTGTAAGGCTCTTCTTGTGTAATTTGCAAAGTGATATTTGGAAGCCCATAGAGGGCTATGGTGAAAAAGGAAATATCTTCAGTTACAAACTGGAAAGAAGATTTCTGAAAAACTGCTTTGTGATCTGTTAATTCATCTCACAGTGTTACAGCTTTCCCTCAAGACGCCTTTCGCGAAGACTGTTCTTGTGGAATTTGCAAACTGATAATTGGACGACCATAGAGGGCTATGGTGACAAAGAAAATATCCTCAGTTAAAAACTGGAAAGAAGCTTTCTGAGAAACTGCTTTGAGTTCTGTTAATTCACATCACGGAGATACAGCTTTCCCCTCAAGAAGCCTTTCGCTAAGACACTTCTTGTGGAATTTGCAAAGTGATATTTGGAAGCCATTAGAGGGCTATAGTGAAAAAGGAAATATCCTCAGTTAAAAAGTTGAAAGGAGATTTCTGAGAAACTGCTTTGTGTTTTGTTAATTCATCTCATAGAGTTACTGCTTTCCGCTCAAGAAGCCTTTCGCTAAGACTGTTCCTCTGGAATATGCAAAGTGTTATTTTGGAGCCCATAGGGGGCTACGGTGAAAAGGAAATATCTTCAGTTTAAAACTGGAAAGAAGATTTTTGAGAATCTGCTTTGTGTTCTTTAAATTCATCTCACAGAGTAACAGCTTTCCCCTCTAGAAGCCTTTCGTTAAGACAGTTCTTGTGGAATTTGCAATGTGATATATGGAAGCCCATAGAAGGCTATGGTGAAAAAGGAAATATCTTCCGTTAAAACTCTGAAGAAGCATTCTGTGAAACTGCCGTGTGTTCTGTTAATACATCTCACCGAGATACAGTTTTCCCCTCAAGAAGCCTTTCGCAAAGACTGTTCTTGTGTGATTTTCTAAGTGATATTTGGAAACCCATAGAGGCTTAAGGGGAAAAAGGAAATCTCTTCGGTTGAAAACTGCAAAGAAGCTTTCTGAGAAACAGCTCTGTGTTCTGTTAATTCATTTCAGAGAGTTACAGCCTTCCGCTCCAGAAGCCTTTCGATAAGACTGCTCTTTTGGAATTTGCAAAGTGATATTTGGAAGCCCTTAGAGGGCTATGGTGAAAAAGGAAATATCTTCCGTTAAAAACTGGAAAGAAGCATTCTGAGATACTGCCGTGTGTTCTGTTAATAAGTCTAACCGAGTTACAGCATTCCCCTCAAGAAGTCTTTCGTTAAGACTGTTCTTGTGCAATTTGCAAAGTGATATTTGGAGCCCATAGAGGGCCATGATGAAAAAGGAAATATCTTCAGTTAAAAACTGGAAAGAAACTTTCTGAGAAACTGCTTTGTGTTCTGTTAATTCATCTCACAGGGTTACAGTTTTCTTCTCAAGAACCTTTTCGGTAAGTCTGTTATGTGGAATTTGCAAAGTGATATTTGGAAGTCCATGCAGGGCTATGGTGAAAAATGAAATATCTTCAGTTAAAAACTGGAAGGAAGCTTTCTGAGAAACTGCTTTGTGTTCTGTTAATTCATCTCACAGAGGTACAGCTTTCCCCTCAAGAAGCCTCTCCCTAAGATTGTTCTTGTGGAATTTTCAAAGTGATATTTGAAAGCCCCTAGTGGGCTATGGTGAAAAAGGAAATATCCTACATAAAACCTGAAAAGTAGCTTTCTGAGAAACTGCTTTGTGTTCTCTTAATTCATCTCACAGAGTTACAGCTTTCACCTAAAGAAGCCATTCAATAAGACTGTTCTTGTGGAATTTGCAAAGTGATATTTGGAAGCCCATAGAGGGCTATGGTGAAAAAGGAAATATCCTACAATAAAAACCGAAAAGAAGCTTTCTGAGAAACTGCATTGTGTTCTATTAATTCATCGCACGGAGTTGTAGCATTCCCCTCAAGAAGCCGATCACTAAGATTGTTCTTGTGGAATTTGCAAGGTGATATCTAGAAGCCCATAGAGGGCTTTGGTGAGAAAGGAAATATCTTCCGTTAAAAACTGGAAAGAGACTTTCTGAGAAACTGCTTTGTGTTCTGTTAATTCATCTCACAGAGTTACAGCTTTCACCTAAAGAAGCCATTCAATAAGACTGTTCTTGTGGAATTTGCAAAGTGATATTTGGAAGCCCATAGAGGGCTATGGTGAAAAAGGAAATATCCTACAATAAAAACCGAAAAGAAGCTTTCTGAGAAACTGCATTGTGTTCTATTAATTCATCGCACGGAGTTGTAGCATTCCCCTCAAGAAGCCGATCACTAAGATTGTTCTTGTGGAATTTGCAAGGTGATATCTAGAAGCCCATAGAGGGCTTTGGTGAGAAAGGAAATATCTTCCGTTAAAAACTGGAAAGAGACTTTCTGAGAAACTGCTTTGTGTTCTGTTAATTCATCTCACAGAGTTACAGCTTTCCCCTCAAGAAGGCTTTCGGTAAGACTGTTCTTGTGGAATTTGCAAAGTGATATTTGGAAGCCCAAAGAGGTCTACCGTGAAAAGGAAAATATCTTCTGTTAAAAACTGGAAAAAAGCTTTCTGAGAAACTGCTTTGTGTTCTGTTAATTCATTTCACAGAGTTACAGCTTTCCCCTCCAAAAGCCTTTCGATAAGACTGCTCTTGTGGAATTTTCAGAGTGATATTTGGCAGCCCTTAGAGGGCTATGGTGAAAAAGGAAATATCTTCAGTTAAAAACTCGAAGGAAGCTTTCTGAGAAACTGCTTTGTGTTCTGTTAATTCATCTCACATAGTTACAGCTTTCCCCTCAAGAAGCCTTTCACTACGACTGTTCTTGTGCAATTTGCAAATTGATATTTGGGAGCCAAAAGAGGGCTACGGTGAAAAAGGAAATATCTTAAGTTAAAATCTGGAGAAAAGCTTTCTGAGAAACTGCTTTGTGTTCTGTTAATTTATCTCAAAGAGATACAGCTTTCCCCTCAAGAAAAGTTTCGCTAAGACTGTTCTTGTGCTATTTTCAAGGTGATATTTGGAAGCCAGAAGAGGGCTATGGTGAAATAGAAAATATCTTCAGTTAAAATGTGGAAATAAGCTTTCTAAGAAACTGTTTGTGTTCTGTGAATTCATCTCACAAAGTTACAGATTTCCCCACAAAAAGCCTTTCACTAAGACGGCTCTTGTGGAATTTTCAAAGTGATATTTGGAAGCCCATAGAAGGCTATGGTGAAAACGGAAATATCCTAAGATAAAAACTGAAAAGAAGCTTTCTGAGAAACTGCTTTGTGTTCTGTTAATTCACCTCACAGAGTTACATCTTTCCCCTCAAGAAGTCTTTCTCTAAGACTGTTCTTGTGGAATTTGCATAGTGATATTTGGAAGGCGATAGAGGGCTATGGTGAAAGAAGAAATATCTTCTGTTAGAAACTGGAAAGAAGCTTTCTGAGAAACTGCTTTGTGTTCTGTTAATTTATCTTATAGAGTTAAACTTTCCCCTCAAGAAGCCTTTCTGTAAGGCTCTTCTTGTGTAATTTTCAAAGTGATATTTGGAAGCCCATAGAGGGCTATGGTGAAAAAGGAAATATCTTCAGTTACAAACTGGAAAGAAGATTTCTGAAAAACTGCTTTGTGATCTGTTAATTCATCTCACAGTGTTACAGCTTTCCCTCAAGACGCCTTTCGCGAAGACTGTTCTTGTGGAATATGCAAACTGATAATTGGACGACCATAGAGGGCTATGGTGACAAAGAAAATATCCTCAGTTAAAAACTGGAAAGAAGCTTTCTGAGAAACTGCTTTGAGTTCTGTTAATTCACATCACGGAGATACAGCTTTCCCCTCAAGAAGCCTTTCGCTAAGACACTTCTTGTGGAATTTGCAAAGTGATATTTGGAAGCCATTAGAGGGCTATAGTGAAAAAGGAAATATCCTCAGTTAAAAAGTTGAAAGGAGATTTCTGAGAAACTGCTTTGTGTTTTGTTAATTCATCTCATAGAGTTACTGCTTTCCGCTCAAGAAGCCTTTCACTAAGACTGTTCCTCTGGAATATGCAAAGTGTTATTTTGGAGCCCATAGGGGGCTACGGTGAAAAGGAAATATCTTCAGTTTAAAACTGGAAAGAAGATTTTTGAGAATCTGCTTTGTGTTCTTTAAATTCATCTCACAGAGTAACAGCTTTCCCCTCTAGAAGCCTTTCGTTAAGACAGTTCTTGTGGAATTTGCAATGTGATATATGGAAGCCCATAGAAGGCTATGGTGAAAAAGGAAATATCTTCCGTTAAAACTCTGAAGAAGCATTCTGTGAAACTGCCGTGTGTTCTGTTAATACATCTCACCGGGATACAGTTTCCCCTCAAGAAGCCTTTCGCAAAGACTGTTCTTGTGTGATTTTCTAAGTGATATTTGGAAACCCATAGAGGCTTAAGGGGAAAAAGGAAATCTCTTCGGTTGAAAACTGCAAAGAAGCTTTCTGAGAAACAGCTCTGTGTTCTGTTAATTCATTTCAGAGAGTTACAGCCTTCCGCTCCAGAAGCCTTTCGATAAGACTGCTCTTTTGGAATTTGCAAAGTGATATTTGGAAGCCCTTAGAGGGCTATGGTGAAAAAGGAAATATCTTCCGTTAAAAACTGGAAAGAAGCATTCTGAGATACTGCCGTGTGTTCTGCTAATAAGTCTAACCGAGTTACAGCATTCCCCTCAAGAAGTCTTTCGTTAAGACTGTTCTTGTGCAATTTGCAAAGTGATATTTGGAGCCCATAGAGGGCCATGATGAAAAAGGAAATATCTTCAGTTAAAAACTGGAAAGAAACTTTCTGAGAAACTGCTTTGTGTTCTGTTAATTCACCTCACAGAGTTACATCTTTCCCCTCAAGGAGCCTTTCTCTAAGACTGTTCTTGTGGAATTTGCATAGTGATATTTGGAAGGCGATAGAGGGCTATGGTGAAAGAAGAAATATCTTCTGTTAGAAACTAGAAAGAAGCTTTCTGAGAAACTGCTTTGTGTTCTGTTAATTTATCTTATAGAGATAAACTTTCCCCTCAAGAAGCCTTTCTGTAAGGCTCTTCTTGTGTAATTTGCAAAGTGATATTTGGAAGCCCATAGAGGGCTATGGTGAAAAAGGAAATATCTTCAGTTACAAACTGGAAAGAAGATTTCTGAAAAACTGCTTTGTGATCTGTTAATTCATCTCACAGTGTTACAGCTTTCCCTCAAGACGCCTTTCGCGAAGACTGTTCTTGTGGAATTTGCAAACTGATAATTGGACGACCATAGAGGGCTATGGTGACAAAGAAAATATCCTCAGTTAAAAACTGGAAAGAAGCTTTCTGAGAAACTGCTTTGAGTTCTGTTAATTCACATCACGGAGATACAGCTTTCCCCTCAAGAAGCCTTTCGCTAAGACACTTCTTGTGGAATTTGCAAAGTGATATTTGGAAGCCATTAGAGGGCTATAGTGAAAAAGGAAATATCCTCAGTTAAAAAGTTGAAAGGAGATTTCTGAGAAACTGCTTTGTGTTTTGTTAATTCATCTCATAGAGTTACTGCTTTCCGCTCAAGAAGCCTTTCGCTAAGACTGTTCCTCTGGAATATGCAAAGTGTTATTTTGGAGCCCATAGGGGGCTACGGTGAAAAGGAAATATCTTCAGTTTAAAACTGGAAAGAAGATTTTTGAGAATCTGCTTTGTGTTCTTTAAATTCATCTCACAGAGTAACAGCTTTCCCCTCTAGAAGCCTTTCGTTAAGACAGTTCTTGTGGAATTTGCAATGTGATATATGGAAGCCCATAGAAGGCTATGGTGAAAAAGGAAATATCTTCCGTTAAAACTCTGAAGAAGCATTCTGTGAAACTGCCGTGTGTTCTGTTAATACATCTCACCGAGATACAGCTTTCCCCTCAAGAAGCCTTTCGCAAAGACTGTTCTTGTGTGATTTTCTAAGTGATATTTGGAAACCCATAGAGGCTTAAGGGGAAAAAGGAAATCTCTTCGGTTGAAAACTACAAAGAAGCTTTCTGAGAAACAGCTCTGTGTTCTGTTAATTCATTTCAGAGAGTTACAGCCTTCCGCTCCAGAAGCCTTTCGATAAGACTGCTCTTTTGGAATTTGCAAAGTGATATTTGGAAGCCCTTAGAGGGCTATGGTGAAAAAGGAAATATCTTCCGTTAAAAACTGGAAAGAAGCATTCTGAGATACTGCCGTGTGTTCTGTTAATAAGTCTAACCGAGTTACAGCATTCCCCTCAAGAAGTCTTTCGTTAAGACTGTTCTTGTGTGATTTGCAATGTGATATTTGGAAGCCCACAGAGGGCTACGGTGAAAAAGGAAATATCTTCAGTTAAAAACTGGAAAGAAGCTTTCTGAGAAACTGCTTTGTGTTCTGTTAATTCATCTCACTGAGTTAAAACTTTCCCATCCAGAAGCCTTTCGCTAAGACTGTTCTTGTGGAATTTGCAAAATGATGTTAGAAGACCAAAGAGAGCTATGGTGAAAAAGAAAATATCCTAAGATAAAAACTGAAAAGAAGCTTTCTGAGGAACTGCTTTGTGTTCTCTTATTTCGTATCCCAGAGTTACAAATTTTCCCTCAAGAAGCCATTCGCTAAGACTGTTCTTGTGCAATTTGCAAAGTGATATTTGGAGCCCATAGAGGGCCATGATGAAAAAGGAAATATCTTCAGTTAAAAACTGGAAAGAAACTTTCTGAGAAACTGCTTTGTGTTCTGTTAATTCACCTCACAGAGTTACATCTTTCCCCTCAAGAAGCCTTTCTCTAAGACTGTTCTTGTGGAATTTGCATAGTGATATTTGGAAGGCGATAGAGGGCTATGGTGAAAGAAGAAATATCTTCTGTTAGAAACTAGAAAGAAGCTTTCTGAGAAACTGCTTTGTGTTCTGTTAATTTATCTTATAGAGTTAAACTTTCCCCTCAAGAAGCTATTCTGTAAGGCTCTTCTTGTGTAATTTGCAAAGTGATATTTGGAAGCCCATAGAGGGCTATGGTGAAAAAGGAAATAACTTCAGTTACAAACTGGAAAGAAGATTTCTGAAAAACTGCTTTGTGATCTGTTAATTCATCTCACAGTGTTACAGCTTTCCCTCAAGACGCCTTTCGCGAAGACTGTTCTTGTGGAATTTGCAAACTGATAATTGGACGACCATAGAGGGCTATGGTGACAAAGAAAATATCCTCAGTTAAAAACTGGAAAGAAGCTTTCTGAGAAACTGCTTTGAGTTCTGTTAATTCACATCACGGAGATACAGCTTTCCCCTCAAGAAGCCTTTCGCTAAGACACTTCTTGTGGAATTTGCAAAGTGATATTTGGAAGCCACTAGAGGGCTATAGTGAAAAAGGAAATATCCTCAGTTAAAAAGTTGAAAGGAGATTTCTGAGAAACTGCTTTGTGTTTTGTTAATTCATCTCATAGAGTTACTGCTTTCCGCTCAAGAAGCCTTTCGCTAAGACTGTTCCTCTGGAATATGCAAAGTGTTATTTTGGAGCCCATAGGGGGCTACGGTGAAAAGGAAATATCTTCAGTTTAAAACTGGAAAGAAGATTTTTGAGAATCTGCTTTGTGTTCTTTAAATTCATCTCACAGAGTAACAGCTTTCCCCTCTAGAAGCCTTTCGTTAAGACAGTTCTTGTGGAATTTGCAATGTGATATATGGAAGCCCATAGAAGGCTATGGTGAAAAAGGAAATATCTTCCGTTAAAACTCTGAAGAAGCATTCTGTGAAACTGCCGTGTGTTCTGTTAATACATCTCACCGAGATACAGCTTTCCCCTCAAGAAGCCTTTCGCAAAGACTGTTCTTGTGTGATTTTCTAAGTGATATTTGGAAACCCATAGAGGCTTAAGGGGAAAAAGGAAATCTCTTCGGTTGAAAACTGCAAAGAAGCTTTCTGAGAAACAGCTCTGTGTTCTGTTAATTCATTTCAGAGAGTTACAGCCTTCCGCTCCAGAAGCCTTTCGATAAGACTGCTCTTTTGGAATTTGCAAAGTGATATTTGGAAGCCCTTAGAGGGCTATGGTGAAAAAGGAAATATCTTCCGTTAAAAACTGGAAAGAAGCATTCTGAGATACTGCCGTGTGTTCTGTTAATAAGTCTAACCGAGTTACAGCATTCCCCTCAAGAAGTCTTTCGTTAAGACTGTTCTTGTGTGATTTGCAATGTGATATTTGGAAGCCCATAGAGGGCTACGGTGAAAAAGGAAATATCTTCAGTTAAAAACTGGAAAGAAGCTTTCTGAGAAACTGCTTTGTGTTCTGTTAATTCATCTCACAGAGTTAAAACTTTCCCCTCCAGAAGCCTTTCGCTAAGACTGTTCTTGTGGAATTTGCAAAATGATGTTTGGAAGCCCAAAGAGAGCTATGGTGAAAAAGAAAGTATCCTAAGTAAAAACTGAAAAGAAGCTTTCTGAGGAACTGCTTTGTGTTCTCTTATTTCGTATCCCAGAGTTACAAATTTTCCCTCAAGAAGCCATTCGCTAAGACTCTTCTTGTGCAATTTGCAAAGTGATATTTGGAGCCCATAGAGGGCCATGATGAAAAAGGAAATATCTTCAGTTAAAAACTGGAAAGAAACTTTCTGAGAAACTGCTTTGTGTTCTGTTAATTCACCTCACAGCGTTACATCTTTCCCCTCAAGAAGCCTTTCTCTAAGACTGTTCTTGTGGAATTTGTATAGTGATATTTGGAAGGCGATAGAGGGCTATGGTGAAAGAAGAAATATCTTCTGTTAGAAACTGGAAAGAAGCTTTCTGAGAAACTGCTTTGTGTTCTGTTAATTTATCTTATGGAGTTAAACTTTCCCCTCAAGAAGCCTTTCTGTAAGGCTCTTCTTGTGTAATTTGCAAAGTGATATTTGGAAGCCCATAGAGGGCTATGGTGAAAAAGGAAATATCTTCAGTTACAAACTGGAAAGAAGATTTCTGAAAAACTGCTTTGTGATCTGTTAATTCATCTCACAGTGTTACAGCTTTCCCTCAAGACGCCTTTCGCGAAGACTGTTCTTGTGGAATTTGCAAACTGATAATTGGACGACCATAGAGGGCTATGGTGACAAAGAAAATATCCTCAGTTAAAAACTGGAAAGAAGCTTTCTGAGAAACTGCTTTGAGTTCTGTTAATTCACATCACGGAGATACAGCTTTCCCCTCAAGAAGCCTTTCGCTAAGACACTTCTTGTGGAATTTGCAAAGTGATATTTGGAAGCCATTAGAGGGCTATAGTGAAAAAGGAAATATCCTCAGTTAAAAAGTTGAAAGGAGATTTCTGAGAAACTGCTTTGTGTTTTGTTAATTCATCTCATAGAGTTACTGCTTTCCACTCAAGAAGCCTTTCGCTAAGACTGTTCCTCTGGAATATGCAAAGTGTTATTTTGGAGCCCATAGGGGGCTACGGTGAAAAGGAAATATCTTCAGTTTAAAACTGGAAAGAAGATTTTTGAGAATCTGCTTTGTGTTCTTTAAATTCATCTCACAGAGTAACAGCTTTCCCCTCTAGAAGCCTTTCGTTAAGACAGTTCTTGTGGAATTTGCAATGTGATATATGGAAGCCCATAGAAGGCTATGGTGAAAAAGGAAATATCTTCCGTTAAAACTCTGAAGAAGCATTCTGTGAAACTGCCGTGTGTTCTGTTAATACATCTCACCGAGATACAGCTTTCCCCTCAAGAAGCCTTTCGCAAAGACTGTTCTTGTGTGATTTTCTAAGTGATATTTGGAAACCCATAGAGGCTTAAGGGGAAAAAGGAAATCTCTTCGGTTGAAAACTGCAAAGAAGCTTTCTGAGAAACAGCTCTGTGTTCTGTTAATTCATTTCAGAGAGTTACAGCCTTCCGCTTCAGAAGCCTTTCGATAAGACTGCTCTTTTGGAATTTGCAAAGTGATATTTGGAAGCCCTTAGAGGGCTATGGTGAAAAAGGAAATATCTTCCGTTAAAAACTGGAAAGAAGCATTCTGAGATACTGCCGTGTGTTCTGTTAATAAGTCTAACCGAGTTACAGCATTCCCCTCAAGAAGTCTTTCGTTAAGACTGTTCTTGTGTGATTTGCAATGTGATATTTGGAAGCCCATAGAGGGCTACGGTGAAAAAGGAAATATCTTCAGTTAAAAACTGGAAAGAAGCTTTCTGAGAAACTGCTTTGTGTTCTGTTAATTCATCTCACAGAGTTAAAACTTTCCCATCCAGAAGCCTTTCGCTAAGACTGTTCTTGTGGAATTTGCAAAATGATGTTTGGAAGCCCAAAGAGAGCTATGGTGAAAAAGAAAGTATCCTAAGTAAAAACTGAAAAAAGCTTTCTGAGGAACTGCTTTGTGTTCTCTTATTTCGTATCCCAGAGTTACAAATTTTCCCTCAAGAAGCCATTCGCTAAGACTCTTCTTGTGCAATTTGCAAAGTGATATTTGGAGCCCATAGAGGGCCATGATGAAAAAGGAAATATCTTCAGTTAAAAACTGGAAAGAAACTTTCTGAGAAACTGCTTTGTGTTCTGTTAATTCATCTCACAGGGTTACAGTTTTCTTCTCAAGAACCTTTTCGGTAAGTCTGTTATGTGGAATTTGCAAAGTGATATTTGGAAGTCCATGCAGGGCTATGGTGAAAAATGAAATATCTTCAGTTAAAAACTGGAAGGAAGCTTTCTGAGAAACTGCTTTGTGTTCTGTTAATTCATCTCACAGAGTTACAGCTTTCCCCTCAAGAAGCCTCTCCCTAAGATTGTTCTTGTGGAATATTCAAAGTGATATTTGAAAGCCCTTAGAGGGCTATGGTGAAAAAGGAAGTATCCTACATAAAACCTGAAAAGTAGCTTTCTGAGAAACTGCTTTGTGTTCTCTTAATTCATCTCACAGAGTTACAGCTTTCACCTAAAGAAGCCATTCAATAAGACTGTTCTTGTGGAATTTGCAAAGTGATATTTGGAACCCCTAGAGGGCTATGGTGAAAAAGGAAATATCCTACAATAAAAACCGAAAAGAAGCTTTCTGAGAAACTGCATTGTGTTCTATTAATTCATCGCACGGAGTTGTAGCATTCCCCTCAAGAAGCCGATCACTAAGATTGTTCTTGTGGAATTTGCAAGGTGATATCTAGAAGCCCATAGAGGGCTTTGGTGAGAAAGGAAATATCTTCCGTTAAAAACTGGAAAGAGACTTTCTGAGAAACTGCTTTGTGTTCTGTTAATTCATCTCACAGAGTTACAGCTTTCCCCTCAAGAAGGCTTTCGGTAAGACTGTTCTTGTGGAATTTGCAAAGTGATATTTGGAAGCCCAAAGAGGTCTACCGTGAAAAGGAAAATATCTTCTGTTAAAAACTGGAAAAAAAGCTTTCTGAGAAACTGCTTTGTGTTCTGTTAATTCATCTCACAGAGTTAAAACTTTCCCCTCCAGAAGCCTTTCGCTAAGACTGTTCTTGTGGAATTTGCAAAATGATGTTTGGAAGCCCAAAGAGAGCTATGGTGAGAAAGAAAATATCCTAAGATAAAAACTGAAAAGAAGCTTTCTGAGGAACTGCTTTGTGTTCTCTTATTTCGTATCCCAGAGTTACAAATTTTCCCTCAAGAAGCCATTCGCTAAGACTGTTCTTGTGCAATTTGCAAAGTGATATTTGGAGCCCATAGAGGGCCATGATGAAAAAGGAAATATCTTCAGTTAAAAACTGGAAAGAAACTTTCTGAGAAACTGCTTTGTGTTCTGGTAATTCATCTCACAGGGTTACAGTTTTCTTCTCAAGAAGCTTTTCGGTAAGTCTGTTATGTGGAATTTGCAAAGTGGTATTTGGAAGCCCATAGTGGGCTACGGAGGAAAAGGGAATATCTTCCGTTAAAAACTGGGAAGAAGATTTCTAAGACACTGCTTTGTGTTCTGTTAATTTATCTAACAGACTTACAGCATTCCCCTACAGAAGTCATTCCCTAAGATTGTTTTTGTGGAATTTGCAAAGTGATCTTTGGAAGCCCCTAGAGGGCTTCGGTGAAAAAGGAAATATCTTCATTTAAAAACTGGAAAGAAGATTTCTGAGAAACTGCTTTGTGTTCTGATAATTCATCTCACAGAATTACAGCTTTCCCTTCAAGAAGCTTTTCGATAAGACTGGTCTTGTGGGATTTGCAAAGTGATATTTGGAAGCCCAAATAGGACCATGGTGAAAAAGGAAATTTCTTCAGTTAAAAACTGGAAAGAACTTTCTCAGAAACTGCTTTGTGTTCTGTTAATTTAACTCACTGAGTTACAGCTTTCCCCTCCAGAAGCCTTTCCCTAAGACTGTTCTTCTGGAATTTGCAAAGTGATATTGGTAAGCCCTTAGAGGGCTATGGTGAAAAAGGAAATATCCTCCGTTAAAAACGGGAAAGAAGCTTTCGGAGACACTGCTTTGTTTTCTGTTAATTCATCTAACAGAGTTACAGCTTTCCCTTCAAGAATCCTTTTGCTAAGGCTGTTCTTGTGGAATTTACAAAATGATATTTGTAAGCCCTTAGAGGGCTATGTTGGAAAAGGAAATATCTTCCGTTAAAAACGTGAAAGAAGCTTTCTGAGAAACTGCTTTGTTTTCTGTTAATTCATCTAACAGAGTTACAGATTTCCCTTCACGAAGCCTTTCACTAAGGCTGTTCTTGGGGTATTTACAAAGTGATATTTGGAGCCCATAGAGGGCTATGGTGAAAAAGGAAATATCTTCAGTTAACAACTAGAAAGAAGCAGTCTGAGAAACTGCTTTGTTCTGTGTTAATTCATCTCACAGAGTTACAGCATTCCCCTGAAGAAGCCTTTTGCTAAGCCTGTTCTTTTGGAATTGGCAAGGTGATATTTGGAAGCCCATATAGGGCTATGGTGAAAAAGGAATATCTTCAGTTAAAAACTGGAAAGAAGCTGTCTGAGAAACTGCTTTGTGTTCTGTTAATTCATCTCACAGAGTTACAGCTTTCCCCTCAAGAAGCCTTTCGGTAAGACTGTTCTTGTGGAATTTGCAAAGTGATATTTGGAAGCCCATAGAGGGCTATGGTGAAAAAGGAAATATCTTCCGTTAAAAACTGGAAAGAAGCATTCTTTGAAACTACATTGTGTTCTGTTAATTCATCTCACAGAGTTACAGATTTCCCCTCAAAAAGCCTTTCGCTAAGACTGTTCTTGTGGAATTTGCAAAGAGATATTTGGAAGCCCATAGAGGGCTATGGTGAAAAAGGAAATATCTTCCGTTAAAAACTGGAAAGAAACTTTCTGAGAAACTGCTTTGTGTTCTGTTAATTCATCACTCTGAGTTACTGCTTTCCCCTCAAGAAGCGTTTCGCTAAGACTCTTCTTGTGAAATTTGCAAAGTGATATTTGGAAGCCCATAGAGGGCTACGGTGAAAAAGGAAATATCCTAAGTTAAAAACTGGAAAGAAGCTGTCTGAGAAACTGCTTTGTGTTCTGTTAATTCATGTCACAGAGTTACAGCTTTCCCTTCAAGAAGCCTTTCGCTAAGGCTGTTCTTGGGGCATTGGCAAAGTGATATTTGGTAGCCCATAGAGGGCTATGGAGAGAATGGAAATATCTTCAGTTAAAAACTGGAAAGAAGCTTTCTGAGAGACTGCTTTGTGTTCTGTTAATTCATCTCACAGAGTTATAGCATTCCCCTCAAGAAGCCTTTCGCTAAGACTGTTCTTGTGGAATTTGCAAAGGGATATTTCGAAACCCATAGAGGGCTATTTTGAAAAAGTCAATATCTTCCTTTAAAAACTGGAAAGAAGATTTCTGAGAAACTGCTTTGTGTTCGGTTAATTCAACTCACAAAGTTACAGCTTTTCCTTCATGAGGCCTTTCGCTAAGGCTGTTCTTGTGGAATTTGCAAAGTGATATTTGGAAGACCATGGAGGGCTATGTGGAAAAAGGAATTATCTTCAGTTAAAAACTGGAAAGAAGCTGTCTGAGAAACTGCTTTGTGTTCTGTTAATTCATCTCACAGAGTTACAGCTTTCCCTTCAACAATCCTTTTGCTAAGTCTGTTCTTGTGGAATTTGCAAAGTGATATTTGGAAGCCATTGGCGGCTACGGAGAAAAAGGAAATATCTTCAGTTAAAAACTCGAAGGTAGCTTTCTGAGAAACTGCTTTCTGTTCTGTTAATTCACCTCACAGAGTTACTGCTTTCCCTTCAAGAAGCCTTTCACTAAGGCTGTTATTATTGAATTTGCTAAGTGATATTTGTAAGTCCTTAGAGGGCGATGATGAAAAAGGAAATATCTTCCGTTAAAAACCGGAAAGAAGCTTTCTAGAAATTGCTTTGTGTTCTCTTAATTCATCTCACTGAATTACAGCATTCCCCTCAAGAAGCCTTTCGCTAAGACGGTTCTTGTGGAATTTGCAAAGTGATATTCAGAAGCCCATAGAGTGCTATGGTGAAAAAGAAAATATCTTCCGTTAAAAACAGGAAAGAATTTTTTCTGAGTTACAGCTTTCCCTTCAAGAAGCCTTTTGCTAAGGCTGTTCTTGTGGAATTTGCAAAGTTATATTTGTAAGCCCATAGAGGGCTACGGTGAAAAAGGAAATATCTTCCGTTAAAAACGGGAAGGAAGCTTTCTGAGAAACTACTTTGTGTTCTGTTAATTCATCTCACACAGTTACTGATTTCCCCTCATGAAGCCTTTCGCTAAGACTGTTCTTGTGGAATTTGCAAAGTGATATTTGGAAGCCCATAGAGGGCGATGGTGAAAATGGAATTATCTTCCGTTAAAAACTGGGAAGAAGCTTTCTGAGAAACTGCTTTGTGTTCTTTAATTCATCTCACAGAGTTACAGCTTTCCCCTCCAGAAGCCTTTCGATAAGACTGTTCTTGTGTAATTTGCAAAGTGATATTTGGAAGCCCATAGAGGGCTATGGTGAAAAAGGGAATATCTTCAGTTAAAAACTGGAAAGTAGCTTTCAGAGAAACAGCGTTGTTTTCCGTTAATTCATCAGACAGTGTTACAGCTCTCCCCTCAAGAAGCCTTTCGCTAAGACTGTTCTTCTGTAATTTGCAAAGTGATATTTGGAAGCCCATAGAGGGCTATGGTGAAAAGGAAATATCTTCCGTTAAAAACGGGAAAGAGGCTTTCTGAGAAACTGCTCTGTGTTCTGCTAATTCGTCTCACACAGTTACAGCTTTCCCACCAAGAAGCCTTTCCCTAAGACAGTTCTTTTGGAATGTGCAATGTGTTATTTGGAAGTCCATGCAGGGCTATGGTGAAAAATGAAATATCTTCAGTTAAAAACTGGAAGGAAGCTTTCTGAGAAACTGCTTTGTGTTCTGTTAATTCATCTCACAGAGTTACAGCTTTCCCCTCAAGAAGCCTCTCCCTAAGACTGTTCTTGTGGAATTTTCAAAGTGATATTTGAAAGCCCTTAGAGGGCTATGGTGAAAAAGGAAATATCCTACATAAAACCTGAAAAGAAGCTTTCTGAGAAACTGCTTTGTGTTCTGTTAATTCATCTCACAGAGTTACAGATTTCACCTAAAGAAGCCATTCAATAAGACTGTTCTTGTGGAATTTGCAAAGTGATATTTGGAAGCCCATAGAGGGCTATGGTGAAAAAGGAAATATCCTACAATAAAAACCGAAAAGAAGCTTTCTGAGAAACTGCATTGTGTTCTATTAATTCATCGCACGGAGTTGTAGCATTCCCCTCAAGAAGCCGATCACTAAGATTGTTCTTGTGGAATTTGCAAGGTGATATCTAGAAGCCCATAGAGGGCTTTGGTGAGAAAGGAAATATCTTCCGTTAAAAACTGGAAAGAGACTTTCTGAGAAACTGCTTTGTGTTCTGTTAATTCATCTCACAGAATTACAGCTTTCCCCTCAAGAAGGCTTTCGGTAAGACTGTTCTTGTGGAATTTGCAAAGTGATATTTGGAAGCCCAAAGAGGTCTACCGTGAAAAGGAAAATATCTTCCGTTAAAAACTGGAAAAAAGCTTTCTGAGAAACTGCTTTGTGTTCTGTCAATTCATTTCACAGAGTTACAGCTTTCCCCTCCAAAAGCCTTTCGATAAGACTGCTCTTGTGGAATTTTCAGAGTGATATTTGGAAGCCCTTAGAGGGCTATGGTGAAAAAGGAAATATCTTCAGTTAAAAACTCGAAGGAAGCTTTCTGAGAAACTGCTTTGTGTTCTGTTAATTCATCTCACATAGTTACAGCTTTCCCCTCAAGAAGCCTTTCACTACGACTGTTCTTGTGCAATTTGCAAATTGATATTTGGGAGCCGAAAGAGGGCTACGGTGAAAAAGGAAATATCTTAAGTTAAAATCTGGAGAAAAGCTTTCTGAGAAACTGCTTTGTGTTCTGTTAATTTATCTCAAAGAGATACAGCTTTCCCCTCAAGAAACCTTTCGCTAAGACTGTTCTTGTGCTATTTTCAAGGTGATATTTGGAAGCCAGAAGAGGGCTATGGTGAAATAGAAAGTATGTTCAGTTAAAATGTAGAAATAAGCTTTCTAAGAAACTGTTTGTGTTCTGTGAATTCATCACACAGTGTTACAGATTTCCCCTCAAAAAGCCTTTCACTAAGACGGCTCTTGTGGAATTTTCAAAGTGATATTTGGAAGCCCTTAGAAGGCTATGTTGAAAACGGAAATATCCTAAGATAAAAACTGAAAAGAAGCTTTCTGAGAAACTGCTTTGTGTTCTGTTAATTCACCTCACAGAGTTACATCTTTCCCCTCAAGAAGCCTTTCTCTAAGACTGTCCTTGTGGAATTTGCATAGTGATATTTGGAAGGCGATAGAGGGCTATGTTGAAAGAAGAAATATCTTCTGTTAAAAACTGGAAAGAAGCTTTCTGAGAAACTGCTTTGTGTTCTGTTAATTTATCTGATAGAGTTAAACTTTCCCCTCAAGAAGCCTTTCTGTAAGGCTCTTCTTGTGTAATTTTCAAAGTGATATTTGGAAGCCCATAGAGGGCTATGGTGAAAAAGGAAATATCTTCAGTTACAAACTGGAAAGAAGATTTCTGAAAAACTGCTTTGTGATCTGTTAATTCATCTCACAGTGTTACAGCTTTCCCTCAAGACGCCTTTCGCGAAGACTGTTCTTGTGGAATTTGCAAACTGATAATTGGACGACCATAGAGGGCTATGGTGACAAAGAAAATATCCTCAGTTAAAAACTGGAAAGAAGCTTTCTGAGAAACTGCTTTGAGTTCTGTTAATTCACATCACGGAGATACAGCTTTCCCCTCAAGAAGCCTTTCGCTAAGACACTTCTTGTGGAATTTGCAAAGTGATATTTGGAAGCCATTAGAGGGCTATAGTCAAAAAGGAAATATCCTCAGTTAAAAAGTTGAAAGGAGATTTCTGAGAAACTGCTTTGTGTTTTGTTAATTCATCTCATAGAGTTACTGCTTTCCGCTCAAGAAGCCTTTCGCTAAGACTGTTCCTCTGGAATATGCAAAGTGTTATTTTGGAGCCCATAGGGGGCTACGGTGAAAAGGAAATATCTTCAGTTTAAAACTGGAAAGAAGATTTTTGAGAATCTGCTTTGTGTTCTTTAAATTCATCTCACAGACTAACAGCTTTCCCCTCTAGAAGCCTTTCGTTAAGACTGTTCTTGTGGAATTTGCAATGTGATATATGGAAGCCCATAGAAGGCTATGGTGAAAAAGGAAATATCTTCCGTTAAAACTCTGAAGAAGCATTCTGTGAAACTGCCGTGTGTTCTGTTAATACATCTCACCGAGATACAGCTTTCCCCTCAAGAAGCCTTTCGCAAAGACTGTTCTTGTGTGATTTTCTAAGAGATATTTGGAAACCCATAGAGGCTTAAGGGGAAAAAGGAAATCTCTTCGGTTGAAAACTGCAAAGAAGGTTTCTGAGAAACAGCTCTGTATTCTGTTAATTCGTTTCAGAGAGTTACAGCCTTCCGCTCCAGAAGCCTTTCGATAAGACTGCTCTTTTGGAATTTGCAAAGTGATATTTGGAAGCCCTTAGAGGGCTATGGTGAAAAAGGAAATATCTTCCGTTAAAAACTGGAAAGAAGCATTCTGAGATACTGCCGTGTGTTCTGTTAATAAGTCTAACCGTGTTACAGCATTCCCCTCAAGAAGTCTTTCGTTAAGACTGTTCTTGTGTGATTTGCAATGTGATATTTGGAAGCCCATAGAGGGCTACAGTGAAAAAGGAAATATCTTCCGTTAAAAACTGGAAAGAAGCTTTCTGAGAAACTGCTTTGTGTTCTGTTAATTCATCTCACAGAGTTAAAACGTTCCCCTCCAGAAGCCTTTCGCTAAGACTGTTCTTGTGGAATTTGCAAAATGATGTTTGGAAGCCCAAAGAGAGCTATGGTGAGAAAGAAAATATCCTAAGATAAAAACTGAAAAGAAGCTTTCTGATGAACTGCTTTGTGTTCTCTTATTTCGTATCCCAGAGTTACAAATTTTCCCTCAAGAAGCCATTCGCTAAGACTGTTCTTGTGCAATTTGCAAAGTGATATTTGGAGCCCATAGAGGGCCATGATGAAAAAGGAAATATCTTCAGTTAAAAACTGGAAAGAAACTTTCTGAGAAACTGCTTTGTGTTCTGGTAATTCATCTCACAGGGTTACAGTTTTCTTCTCAAGAAGCTTTTCGGTAAGTCTGTTATGTGGAATTTGCAAAGTGGTATTTTGAAGCCCACAGTGGGCTACGGAGAAAAAGGGAATATCTTCCGTTAAAAACTGGGAAGAAGATTTCTAAGACACTGCTTTGTGTTCTGTTAATTTATCTAACAGACTTACAGCATTCCCCTACAGAAGTCATTCCCTAAGATTGTTTTTGTGGAATTTGCAAAGTGATCTTTGGAAGCCCCTAGAGGGCTTCGGTGAAAAAGGAAATATCTTCATTTAAAAACTGGAAAGAAGATTTCTGAGAAACTGCTTTGTGTTCTGATAATTCATCTCACAGAATTACAGCTTTCCCTTCAAGAAGCCTTTCGATAAGACTGGTCTTGTGGGATTTGCAAAGTGATATTTGGAAGCCCAAATAGGACTATGGTGAAAAAGGAAATTTCTTCAGTTAAAAACTGGAAAGAACTTTCTCAGAAACTGCTTTGTGTTCTGTTAATTTAACTCACTGAGTTACAGCTTTCCCCTCCAGAAGCCTTTCCCTAAGACTGTTCTTCTGGAATTTGCAAAGTGATATTGGTAAGCCCTTAGAGGGCTATGGTGAAAAAGGAAATATCCTCCGTTAAAAACGGGAAAGAAGCTTTCGGAGACACTGCTTTGTTTTCTGTTAATTCATCTAACAGAGTTACAGCTTTCCCTTCAAGAATCCTTTTGCTAAGGCTGTTCTTGTGGAATTTACAAAATGATATTTGTAAGCCCTTAGAGGGCTATGTTGGAAAAGGAAATATCTTCCGTTAAAAACGCGAAAGAAGCTTTCTTTGAAACTGCTTTGTGTTCTGTTAATTCATCTCACAGAGTTACAGATTTCCCCTCAAAAAGCCTTTCGCTAAGACTGTTCTTGTGGAATTTGCAAAGAGATATTTGGAAGCCCATAGAGGGCCATGATGAAAAAGGAAATATCTTCAGTTAAAAACTGGAAAGAAACTTTCTGAGAAACTGCTTTGTGTTCTGTTAATTCATCTCACAGGGTTACAGTTTTCTTCTCAAGAACCTTTTCGGTAAGTCTGTTATGTGGAATTTGCAAAGTGATATTTGGAAGTCCATGCAGGGCTATGGTGAAAAATGAAATATCTTCAGTTAAAAACTGGAAGGAAGCTTTCTGAGAAACTGCTTTGTGTTCTGTTAATTCATCTCACAGAGTTACAGCTTTCCCCTCAAGAAGCCTCTCCCTAAGATTGTTCTTGTGGAATATTCAAAGTGATATTTGAAAGCCCTTAGAGGGCTATGGTGAAAAAGGAAGTATCCTACATAAAACCTGAAAAGTAGCTTTCTGAGAAACTGCTTTGTGTTCTCTTAATTCATCTCACAGAGTTACAGCTTTCACCTAAAGAAGCCATTCAATAAGACTGTTCTTGTGGAATTTGCAAAGTGATATTTGGAACCCCTAGAGGGCTATGGTGAAAAAGGAAATATCCTACAATAAAAACCGAAAAGAAGCTTTCTGAGAAACTGCATTGTGTTCTATTAATTCATCGCACGGAGTTGTAGCATTCCCCTCAAGAAGCCGATCACTAAGATTGTTCTTGTGGAATTTGCAAGGTGATATCTAGAAGCCCATAGAGGGCTTTGGTGAGAAAGGAAATATCTTCCGTTAAAAACTGGAAAGAGACTTTCTGAGAAACTGCTTTGTGTTCTGTTAATTCATCTCACAGAGTTACAGCTTTCCCCTCAAGAAGGCTTTCGGTAAGACTGTTCTTGTGGAATTTGCAAAGTGATATTTGGAAGCCCAAAGAGGTCTACCGTGAAAAGGAAAATATCTTCTGTTAAAAACTGGAAAAAAAGCTTTCTGAGAAACTGCTTTGTGTTCTGTTAATTCATCTCACAGAGTTAAAACTTTCCCCTCCAGAAGCCTTTCGCTAAGACTGTTCTTGTGGAATTTGCAAAATGATGTTTGGAAGCCCAAAGAGAGCTATGGTGAGAAAGAAAATATCCTAAGATAAAAACTGAAAAGAAGCTTTCTGAGGAACTGCTTTGTGTTCTCTTATTTCGTATCCCAGAGTTACAAATTTTCCCTCAAGAAGCCATTCGCTAAGACTGTTCTTGTGCAATTTGCAAAGTGATATTTGGAGCCCATAGAGGGCCATGATGAAAAAGGAAATATCTTCAGTTAAAAACTGGAAAGAAACTTTCTGAGAAACTGCTTTGTGTTCTGGTAATTCATCTCACAGGGTTACAGTTTTCTTCTCAAGAAGCTTTTCGGTAAGTCTGTTATGTGGAATTTGCAAAGTGGTATTTGGAAGCCCATAGTGGGCTACGGAGGAAAAGGGAATATCTTCCGTTAAAAACTGGGAAGAAGATTTCTAAGACACTGCTTTGTGTTCTGTTAATTTATCTAACAGACTTACAGCATTCCCCTACAGAAGTCATTCCCTAAGATTGTTTTTGTGGAATTTGCAAAGTGATCTTTGGAAGCCCCTAGAGGGCTTCGGTGAAAAAGGAAATATCTTCATTTAAAAACTGGAAAGAAGATTTCTGAGAAACTGCTTTGTGTTCTGATAATTCATCTCACAGAATTACAGCTTTCCCTTCAAGAAGCTTTTCGATAAGACTGGTCTTGTGGGATTTGCAAAGTGATATTTGGAAGCCCAAATAGGACCATGGTGAAAAAGGAAATTTCTTCAGTTAAAAACTGGAAAGAACTTTCTCAGAAACTGCTTTGTGTTCTGTTAATTTAACTCACTGAGTTACAGCTTTCCCCTCCAGAAGCCTTTCCCTAAGACTGTTCTTCTGGAATTTGCAAAGTGATATTGGTAAGCCCTTAGAGGGCTATGGTGAAAAAGGAAATATCCTCCGTTAAAAACGGGAAAGAAGCTTTCGGAGACACTGCTTTGTTTTCTGTTAATTCATCTAACAGAGTTACAGCTTTCCCTTCAAGAATCCTTTTGCTAAGGCTGTTCTTGTGGAATTTACAAAATGATATTTGTAAGCCCTTAGAGGGCTATGTTGGAAAAGGAAATATCTTCCGTTAAAAACGTGAAAGAAGCTTTCTGAGAAACTGCTTTGTTTTCTGTTAATTCATCTAACAGAGTTACAGATTTCCCTTCACGAAGCCTTTCACTAAGGCTGTTCTTGGGGTATTTACAAAGTGATATTTGGAGCCCATAGAGGGCTATGGTGAAAAAGGAAATATCTTCAGTTAACAACTAGAAAGAAGCAGTCTGAGAAACTGCTTTGTTCTGTGTTAATTCATCTCACAGAGTTACAGCATTCCCCTGAAGAAGCCTTTTGCTAAGCCTGTTCTTTTGGAATTGGCAAGGTGATATTTGGAAGCCCATATAGGGCTATGGTGAAAAAGGAATATCTTCAGTTAAAAACTGGAAAGAAGCTGTCTGAGAAACTGCTTTGTGTTCTGTTAATTCATCTCACAGAGTTACAGCTTTCCCCTCAAGAAGCCTTTCGGTAAGACTGTTCTTGTGGAATTTGCAAAGTGATATTTGGAAGCCCATAGAGGGCTATGGTGAAAAAGGAAATATCTTCCGTTAAAAACTGGAAAGAAGCATTCTTTGAAACTACATTGTGTTCTGTTAATTCATCTCACAGAGTTACAGATTTCCCCTCAAAAAGCCTTTCGCTAAGACTGTTCTTGTGGAATTTGCAAAGAGATATTTGGAAGCCCATAGAGGGCTATGGTGAAAAAGGAAATATCTTCCGTTAAAAACTGGAAAGAAACTTTCTGAGAAACTGCTTTGTGTTCTGTTAATTCATCACTCTGAGTTACTGCTTTCCCCTCAAGAAGCGTTTCGCTAAGACTCTTCTTGTGAAATTTGCAAAGTGATATTTGGAAGCCCATAGAGGGCTACGGTGAAAAAGGAAATATCCTAAGTTAAAAACTGGAAAGAAGCTGTCTGAGAAACTGCTTTGTGTTCTGTTAATTCATGTCACAGAGTTACAGCTTTCCCTTCAAGAAGCCTTTCGCTAAGGCTGTTCTTGGGGCATTGGCAAAGTGATATTTGGAAGCCCATAGAGGGCTATGGAGAGAATGGAAATATCTTCAGTTAAAAACTGGAAAGAAGCTTTCTGAGAGACTGCTTTGTGTTCTGTTAATTCATCTCACAGAGTTATAGCATTCCCCTCAAGAAGCCTTTCGCTAAGACTGTTCTTGTGGAATTTGCAAAGGGATATTTCGAAACCCATAGAGGGCTATTTTGAAAAAGTCAATATCTTCCTTTAAAAACTGGAAAGAAGATTTCTGAGAAACTGCTTTGTGTTCGGTTAATTCAACTCACAAAGTTACAGCTTTTCCTTCATGAGGCCTTTCGCTAAGGCTGTTCTTGTGGAATTTGCAAAGTGATATTTGGAAGACCATGGAGGGCTATGTGGAAAAAGGAATTATCTTCAGTTAAAAACTGGAAAGAAGCTGTCTGAGAAACTGCTTTGTGTTCTGTTAATTCATCTCACAGAGTTACAGCTTTCCCTTCAACAATCCTTTTGCTAAGTCTGTTCTTGTGGAATTTGCAAAGTGATATTTGGAAGCCATTGGCGGCTACGGAGAAAAAGGAAATATCTTCAGTTAAAAACTCGAAGGTAGCTTTCTGAGAAACTGCTTTCTGTTCTGTTAATTCACCTCACAGAGTTACTGCTTTCCCTTCAAGAAGCCTTTCACTAAGGCTGTTATTATTGAATTTGCTAAGTGATATTTGTAAGTCCTTAGAGGGCGATGATGAAAAAGGAAATATCTTCCGTTAAAAACCGGAAAGAAGCTTTCTAGAAATTGCTTTGTGTTCTCTTAATTCATCTCACTGAATTACAGCATTCCCCTCAAGAAGCCTTTCGCTAAGACGGTTCTTGTGGAATTTGCAAAGTGATATTCAGAAGCCCATAGAGTGCTATGGTGAAAAAGAAAATATCTTCCGTTAAAAACAGGAAAGAATTTTTTCTGAGTTACAGCTTTCCCTTCAAGAAGCCTTTTGCTAAGGCTGTTCTTGTGGAATTTGCAAAGTTATATTTGTAAGCCCATAGAGGGCTACGGTGAAAAAGGAAATATCTTCCGTTAAAAACGGGAAGGAAGCTTTCTGAGAAACTACTTTGTGTTCTGTTAATTCATCTCACACAGTTACTGATTTCCCCTCATGAAGCCTTTCGCTAAGACTGTTCTTGTGGAATTTGCAAAGTGATATTTGGAAGCCCATAGAGGGCGATGGTGAAAATGGAATTATCTTCCGTTAAAAACTGGGAAGAAGCTTTCTGAGAAACTGCTTTGTGTTCTTTAATTCATCTCACAGAGTTACAGCTTTCCCCTCCAGAAGCCTTTCGATAAGACTGTTCTTGTGTAATTTGCAAAGTGATATTTGGAAGCCCATAGAGGGCTATGGTGAAAAAGGGAATATCTTCAGTTAAAAACTGGAAAGTAGCTTTCAGAGAAACAGCGTTGTTTTCCGTTAATTCATCAGACAGTGTTACAGCTCTCCCCTCAAGAAGCCTTTCGCTAAGACTGTTCTTCTGTAATTTGCAAAGTGATATTTGGAAGCCCATAGAGGGCTATGGTGAAAAGGAAATATCTTCCGTTAAAAACGGGAAAGAGGCTTTCTGAGAAACTGCTCTGTGTTCTGCTAATTCGTCTCACACAGTTACAGCTTTCCCACCAAGAAGCCTTTCCCTAAGACAGTTCTTTTGGAATGTGCAATGTGTTATTTGGAAGTCCATGCAGGGCTATGGTGAAAAATGAAATATCTTCAGTTAAAAACTGGAAGGAAGCTTTCTGAGAAACTGCTTTGTGTTCTGTTAATTCATCTCACAGAGTTACAGCTTTCCCCTCAAGAAGCCTCTCCCTAAGACTGTTCTTGTGGAATTTTCAAAGTGATATTTGAAAGCCCTTAGAGGGCTATGGTGAAAAAGGAAATATCCTACATAAAACCTGAAAAGAAGCTTTCTGAGAAACTGCTTTGTGTTCTGTTAATTCATCTCACAGAGTTACAGATTTCACCTAAAGAAGCCATTCAATAAGACTGTTCTTGTGGAATTTGCAAAGTGATATTTGGAAGCCCATAGAGGGCTATGGTGAAAAAGGAAATATCCTACAATAAAAACCGAAAAGAAGCTTTCTGAGAAACTGCATTGTGTTCTATTAATTCATCGCACGGAGTTGTAGCATTCCCCTCAAGAAGCCGATCACTAAGATTGTTCTTGTGGAATTTGCAAGGTGATATCTAGAAGCCCATAGAGGGCTTTGGTGAGAAAGGAAATATCTTCCGTTAAAAACTGGAAAGAGACTTTCTGAGAAACTGCTTTGTGTTCTGTTAATTCATCTCACAGAATTACAGCTTTCCCCTCAAGAAGGCTTTCGGTAAGACTGTTCTTGTGGAATTTGCAAAGTGATATTTGGAAGCCCAAAGAGGTCTACCGTGAAAAGGAAAATATCTTCCGTTAAAAACTGGAAAAAAGCTTTCTGAGAAACTGCTTTGTGTTCTGTCAATTCATTTCACAGAGTTACAGCTTTCCCCTCCAAAAGCCTTTCGATAAGACTGCTCTTGTGGAATTTTCAGAGTGATATTTGGAAGCCCTTAGAGGGCTATGGTGAAAAAGGAAATATCTTCAGTTAAAAACTCGAAGGAAGCTTTCTGAGAAACTGCTTTGTGTTCTGTTAATTCATCTCACATAGTTACAGCTTTCCCCTCAAGAAGCCTTTCACTACGACTGTTCTTGTGCAATTTGCAAATTGATATTTGGGAGCCGAAAGAGGGCTACGGTGAAAAAGGAAATATCTTAAGTTAAAATCTGGAGAAAAGCTTTCTGAGAAACTGCTTTGTGTTCTGTTAATTTATCTCAAAGAGATACAGCTTTCCCCTCAAGAAACCTTTCGCTAAGACTGTTCTTGTGCTATTTTCAAGGTGATATTTGGAAGCCAGAAGAGGGCTATGGTGAAATAGAAAGTATGTTCAGTTAAAATGTAGAAATAAGCTTTCTAAGAAACTGTTTGTGTTCTGTGAATTCATCACACAGTGTTACAGATTTCCCCTCAAAAAGCCTTTCACTAAGACGGCTCTTGTGGAATTTTCAAAGTGATATTTGGAAGCCCTTAGAAGGCTATGTTGAAAACGGAAATATCCTAAGATAAAAACTGAAAAGAAGCTTTCTGAGAAACTGCTTTGTGTTCTGTTAATTCACCTCACAGAGTTACATCTTTCCCCTCAAGAAGCCTTTCTCTAAGACTGTCCTTGTGGAATTTGCCTAGTGATATTTGGAAGGCGATAGAGGGCTATGTTGAAAGAAGAAATATCTTCTGTTAAAAACTGGAAAGAAGCTTTCTGAGAAACTGCTTTGTGTTCTGTTAATTTATCTGATAGAGTTAAACTTTCCCCTCAAGAAGCCTTTCTGTAAGGCTCTTCTTGTGTAATTTTCAAAGTGATATTTGGAAGCCCATAGAGGGCTATGGTGAAAAAGGAAATATCTTCAGTTACAAACTGGAAAGAAGATTTCTGAAAAACTGCTTTGTGATCTGTTAATTCATCTCACAGTGTTACAGCTTTCCCTCAAGACGCCTTTCGCGAAGACTGTTCTTGTGGAATTTGCAAACTGATAATTGGACGACCATAGAGGGCTATGGTGACAAAGAAAATATCCTCAGTTAAAAACTGGAAAGAAGCTTTCTGAGAAACTGCTTTGAGTTCTGTTAATTCACATCACGGAGATACAGCTTTCCCCTCAAGAAGCCTTTCGCTAAGACACTTCTTGTGGAATTTGCAAAGTGATATTTGGAAGCCATTAGAGGGCTATAGTCAAAAAGGAAATATCCTCAGTTAAAAAGTTGAAAGGAGATTTCTGAGAAACTGCTTTGTGTTTTGTTAATTCATCTCATAGAGTTACTGCTTTCCGCTCAAGAAGCCTTTCGCTAAGACTGTTCCTCTGGAATATGCAAAGTGTTATTTTGGAGCCCATAGGGGGCTACGGTGAAAAGGAAATATCTTCAGTTTAAAACTGGAAAGAAGATTTTTGAGAATCTGCTTTGTGTTCTTTAAATTCATCTCACAGACTAACAGCTTTCCCCTCTAGAAGCCTTTCGTTAAGACTGTTCTTGTGGAATTTGCAATGTGATATATGGAAGCCCATAGAAGGCTATGGTGAAAAAGGAAATATCTTCCGTTAAAACTCTGAAGAAGCATTCTGTGAAACTGCCGTGTGTTCTGTTAATACATCTCACCGAGATACAGCTTTCCCCTCAAGAAGCCTTTCGCAAAGACTGTTCTTGTGTGATTTTCTAAGAGATATTTGGAAACCCATAGAGGCTTAAGGGGAAAAAGGAAATCTCTTCGGTTGAAAACTGCAAAGAAGGTTTCTGAGAAACAGCTCTGTATTCTGTTAATTCGTTTCAGAGAGTTACAGCCTTCCGCTCCAGAAGCCTTTCGATAAGACTGCTCTTTTGGAATTTGCAAAGTGATATTTGGAAGCCCTTAGAGGGCTATGGTGAAAAAGGAAATATCTTCCGTTAAAAACTGGAAAGAAGCATTCTGAGATACTGCCGTGTGTTCTGTTAATAAGTCTAACCGTGTTACAGCATTCCCCTCAAGAAGTCTTTCGTTAAGACTGTTCTTGTGTGATTTGCAATGTGATATTTGGAAGCCCATAGAGGGCTACAGTGAAAAAGGAAATATCTTCCGTTAAAAACTGGAAAGAAGCTTTCTGAGAAACTGCTTTGTGTTCTGTTAATTCATCTCACAGAGTTAAAACGTTCCCCTCCAGAAGCCTTTCGCTAAGACTGTTCTTGTGGAATTTGCAAAATGATGTTTGGAAGCCCAAAGAGAGCTATGGTGAGAAAGAAAATATCCTAAGATAAAAACTGAAAAGAAGCTTTCTGATGAACTGCTTTGTGTTCTCTTATTTCGTATCCCAGAGTTACAAATTTTCCCTCAAGAAGCCATTCGCTAAGACTGTTCTTGTGCAATTTGCAAAGTGATATTTGGAGCCCATAGAGGGCCATGATGAAAAAGGAAATATCTTCAGTTAAAAACTGGAAAGAAACTTTCTGAGAAACTGCTTTGTGTTCTGGTAATTCATCTCACAGGGTTACAGTTTTCTTCTCAAGAAGCTTTTCGGTAAGTCTGTTATGTGGAATTTGCAAAGTGGTATTTTGAAGCCCACAGTGGGCTACGGAGAAAAAGGGAATATCTTCCGTTAAAAACTGGGAAGAAGATTTCTAAGACACTGCTTTGTGTTCTGTTAATTTATCTAACAGACTTACAGCATTCCCCTACAGAAGTCATTCCCTAAGATTGTTTTTGTGGAATTTGCAAAGTGATCTTTGGAAGCCCCTAGAGGGCTTCGGTGAAAAAGGAAATATCTTCATTTAAAAACTGGAAAGAAGATTTCTGAGAAACTGCTTTGTGTTCTGATAATTCATCTCACAGAATTACAGCTTTCCCTTCAAGAAGCCTTTCGATAAGACTGGTCTTGTGGGATTTGCAAAGTGATATTTGGAAGCCCAAATAGGACTATGGTGAAAAAGGAAATTTCTTCAGTTAAAAACTGGAAAGAACTTTCTCAGAAACTGCTTTGTGTTCTGTTAATTTAACTCACTGAGTTACAGCTTTCCCCTCCAGAAGCCTTTCCCTAAGACTGTTCTTCTGGAATTTGCAAAGTGATATTGGTAAGCCCTTAGAGGGCTATGGTGAAAAAGGAAATATCCTCCGTTAAAAACGGGAAAGAAGCTTTCGGAGACACTGCTTTGTTTTCTGTTAATTCATCTAACAGAGTTACAGCTTTCCCTTCAAGAATCCTTTTGCTAAGGCTGTTCTTGTGGAATTTACAAAATGATATTTGTAAGCCCTTAGAGGGCTATGTTGGAAAAGGAAATATCTTCCGTTAAAAACGCGAAAGAAGCTTTCTGAGAAACTGCTTTGTTTTCTGTTATTTCATCTAACAGAGTTACAGATTTCCCTTCACGAAGCCTTTCACTAAGGCTGTTCTTGGGGTATTTACAAAGTGATATTTGGAGCCCATAGAGGGCTATGGTGAAAAAGGAAATATCTTCAGTTAACAACTAGAAAGAAGCAGTCTGAGAAACTGCTTTGTTCTGTGTTAATTCATCTCACAGAGTTACAGCATTCCCCTGAAGAAGCCTTTTGCTAAGCCTGTTCTTTTGGAATTGGCAAGGTGATATTTGGAAGCCCATAGAGGGCTATGGTGAAAAAGGAATATCTTCAGTTAAAAACTGGAAAGAAGCTGTCTGAGAAACTGCTTTGTGTTCTGTTAATTCATCTCACAGAGTTACAGATTTCCCCTCAAGAAGCCTTTCGGTAAGACTGTTCTTGTGGAATTTGCAAAGTGATATTTGGAAGCCCATAGAGGGCTACGGTGAAAAAGGAAATATCTTCCGTTAAAAACTGGAAAGAAGCTTTCTTTGAAACTACATTGTGTTCTGTTAATTCATCTCACAGAGTTACAGATTTCCCCTCAAAAAGCCTTTCGCTAAGACTGTTCTTGTGGAATTTTCAAAGAGATATTTGGAAGCCCATAGAGGGCTATGGTGAAAAAGGAAATATCTTCCGTTAAAAACTGGAAAGAAGCTGTCTGAGAAACTGCTTTGTGTTCTGTTAATTCATGTCACAGAGTTACAGCTTTCCCTTCAAGAAGCCTTTCGCTAAGGCTGTTCTTGGGGAATTGGCAAAGTGATATTTGGAAGCCCATAGAGGGCTATGGAGAGAATGGAAATATCTTCAGTTAAAAACTGGAAAGAAGCTTTCTGAGAGACTGTTTTGTGTTCTGTTAATTCATCTCACAGAGTTACAGCATTCCCCTCAAGAAGCCTTTCGCTAAGACTGTTCTCGTGGAATTTGCAAAGGGATATTTCGAAACCCATAGAGGGCTATTTTGAAAAAGGCAATATCTTCCTTTAATAACTGGAAAGAAGCTTTCTGAGAAACTGCTTTGTGTTCGGTTAATTCAACTCACAGAGTTACAGCTTTTTCTACATGAGGCCTTTCGCTAAGGCTGTTCTTGTGGAATTTGCAAAGTGATATTTGGAAGACCATAGAGGGCTATATGGAAAAAGGAATTATCTTCAGTTAAAAACTGGAAAGAAGCTGTCTGAGAAACTGCTTTGTGTTCTGTTAATTCATCTCACAGAGTTACAGCTTTCCCTTCAACAATCCTTTTGCTAAGTCTGTTCTTGTGGAATTTGCAAAGTGATATTTGGAAGCCATTGGCGGCTATGGAGAAAAAGGAAATATCTTCAGTTAAAAACTCGAAGGAAGCTTTCTGAGAAACTGCTTTCTCTTCTGTTAATTCACCTCACAGAGTTACTGCTTTCCCTTCAAGAAGCCTTTCACTAAGGCTGTTATTATGGAATTTGAAAAGTGATATTTGTAAGTCCTTAGAGGGCGATGATGAAAAAGGAAATATCTTCCGTTAAAAACCGGAAAGAAGCTTTCTAGAAATTGCTTTGTGTTCTCTTAATTCATCTCACTGAATTACAGCATTCCCCTCAAGAAGCCTTTCGCTAAGACTGTTCTTGTGGAATTTGCAAAGTGATATTCAGAAGCCCATAGAGGGCTATGGTGAAAAAGGAAATATCTTCCGTTAAAACAGGAAAGATTTTTTCTGAGTTACAGCTTTCCCTTCAAGAAGCCTTTTGCTAAGGCTGTTCTTGTGGAATTTGCAAAGTGATAATTGGAAGCCCATAGAGGGCTATGGTGAAAAAGGAAATATCTTCCGTTAAAAACTGGAAAGAAGCTTTCTGAGAAACTGCTTTGTGTTCTCTTAATTCATCTCACAGATTTACAGCTATCCCCTCAAGAAGCCTTTCGCTAAGACTGTTCTTGTGGAATTTGCAAAGTTATATTTGTAAGCCCATAGAGGGCTACGGTGAAAAAGGAAATATCTTCCGTTAAAAACGGGAAAGAAGCTTTCTGAGAAACTACTTTGTGTTCTGTTAATTCATGTCGCCGAGTTACAGCTTTCCCCTCAACAAGCCTTTTGCTAAGACTGTTTTTGTGGAATTGGCAAAGTGATATTTGGAAGCCCTTAGATGGCTATGGTGTAAAAGGAAATATCTTCCGTTAAAAATTGGAAAGAAACTTTCTGAGAAACTGTTTCATGTTCTGTTAATTCACCTCACAGAGTAACTGCTTTCCCCTCATGAAGCCTTTCGCTAAGACTGTTCTTGTGGAATTTGCAAAGTGATATTTGGAAGCCCATAGAGGGCGATGGTGAAAATGGAATTATCTTCCGTTAAAAACTGGGAAGAAGCTTTCTGAGAAACTGCTTTGTGTTCTTTAATTCATCTCACAGAGTTACAGCTTTCCGCCCCAGAAGCCTTTCGATAAGACTGTTCTTGTGTAATTTGCAAAGTGATATTTGGAAGCCCATAGAGGGCTATGGTGAAAAAGGGAATATCTTCAGTTAAAAACTGGAAAGTAGCTTTCAGAGAAACAGCGTTGTTTTCCGTTAATTCATCAGACAGTGTTACAGCTCTCTCCTCAAGAAGCCTTTCGCTAAGACTGTTCTTCTGTAATTTGCAAAGTGATATTTGGAAGCCCATAGAGGGCTATGGTGAAAAGGAAATATCTTCCGTTAAAAACGGGAAAGAGGCTTTCTGAGAAACTGCTCTGTGTTCTGCTAATTCGTCTCACACAGTTACAGCTTTCCCACCAAGAAGCCTTTCCCTAAGACAGTTGTTTTGGAATGTGCAATGTGTTATTTGGAAGTCCATGCAGGGCTATGGTGAAAAATGAAATATCTTCAGTTAAAAACTGGAAGGAAGCTTTCTGAGAAACTGCTTTGTGTTCTGTTAATTCATCTCACAGAGTTACAGCTTTCCCCTCAAGAAGCCTCTCCCTAAGACTGTTCTTGTGGAATTTTCAAAGTGATATTTGAAAGCCCTTAGAGGGCTATGGTGAAAAAGGAAATATCCTACATAAAACCTGAAAAGAAGCTTTCTGAGAAACTGCTTTGTGTTCTGTTAATTCATCTCACAGAGTTACAGCTTTCACCTAAAGAAGCCATTCAATAAGACTGTTCTTGTGGAATTTGCAAAGTGATATTTGGAAGCCCATAGAGGGCTATGGTGAAAAAGGAAATATCCTACAATAAAAACCGAAAAGAAGCTTTCTGAGAAACTGCATTGTGTTCTATTAATTCATCGCACGGAGTTGTAGCATTCCCCTCAAGAAGCCGATCACTAAGATTGTTCTTGTGGAATTTGCAAGGTGATATCTAGAAGCCCATAGAGGGCTTTGGTGAGAAAGGAAATATCTTCCGTTAAAAACTGGAAAGAGACTTTCTGAGAAACTGCTTTGTGTTCTGTTAATTCATCTCACAGAGTTACAGCTTTCCCCTCAAGAAGGCTTTCGGTAAGACTGTTCTTGTGGAATTTGCAAAGTGATATTTGGAAGCCCAAAGAGGTCTACCGTGAAAAGGAAAATATCTTCCGTTAAAAACTGGAAAAAAGCTTTCTGAGAAACTGCTTTGTGTTCTGTCAATTCATTTCACAGAGTTACAGCTTTCCCCTCCAAAAGCCTTTCGATAAGACTGCTCTTGTGGAATTTTCAGAGTGATATTTGTCAGCCCTTAGAGGGCTATGGTGAAAAAGGAAATATCTTCAGTTAAAAACTCGAAGGAAGCTTTCTGAGAAACTGCTTTGTGTTCTGTTAATTCATCTCACATAGTTACAGCTTTCCCCTCAAGAAGCCTTTCACTACGACTGTTCTTGTGCAATTTGCAAATTGATATTTGGGAGCCGAAAGAGGACTACGGTGAAAAAGGAAATATCTTAAGTTAAAATCTGGAAAAAAGCTTTCTGAGAAACTGCTTTGTGTTCTGTTAATTTATCTCAAAGAGATACAGCTTTCCCCTCAAGAAACCTTTCGCTAAGACTGTTCTTGTGCTATTTTCAAGGTGATATTTGGAAGCCAGAAGAGGGCTATGGTGAAATAGAAAATATCTTCAGTTAAAATGTGGAAATAAGCTTTCTAAGAAACTGTTTGTGTTCTGTGAATTCATCTCACAGTGTTACAGATTTCCCCTCAAAAAGCCTTTCACTAAGACGGCTCTTGTGGAATTTTCAAAGTGATATTTGGAAGCCCATAGAAGGCTATGGTGAAAACGGAAATATCCTAAGATAAAAACTGAAAAGAAGCTTTCTGAGAAACTGCTTTGTGTGCTGTTAATTCACCTCACAGAGTTACATCTTTCCCCTCAAGAAGCCTTTCTCTAAGACTGTTCTTGTGGAATTTGCATAGTGATATTTGGAAGGCGATAGAGGGCTATGGTGAAAGAAGAAATATCTTCTGTTAAAAACTGGAAAGAAGCTTTCTGAGAAACTGCTTTGTGTTCTGTTAATTTATCTGATAGAGTTAAACTTTCCCCTCAAGAAGCCTTTCTGTAAGGCTCTTCTTGTGTAATTTGCAAAGTGATATTTGGAAGCCCATAGAGGGCTATGGTGAAAAAGGAAATATCTTCAGTTACAAACTGGAAAGAAGATTTCTGAAAAACTGCTTTGTGATCTGTTAATTCATCTCACAGTGTTACAGCTTTCCCTCAAGACGCCTTTCGCGAAGACTGTTCTTGTGGAATTTGCAAACTGATAATTGGACGACCATAGAGGGCTATGGTGACAAAGAAAATATCCTCAGTTAAAAACTGGAAAGAAGCTTTCTGAGAAACTGCTTTGAGTTCTGTTAATTCACATCACGGAGATACAGCTTTCCCCTCAAGAAGCCTTTCGCTAAGACACTTCTTGTGGAATTTGCAAAGTGATATTTGGAAGCCATTAGAGGGCTATAGTGAAAAAGGAAATATCCTCAGTTAAAAAGTTGAAAGGAGATTTCTGAGAAACTGCTTTGTGTTTTGTTAATTCACCTCATAGAGTTACTGCTTTCCGCTCAAGAAGCCTTTCGCTAAGACTGTTCCTCTGGAATATGCAAAGTGTTATTTTGGAGCCCATAGGGGGCTACGGTGAAAAGGAAATATCTTCAGTTTAAAACTGGAAAGAAGATTTTTGAGAATCTGCTTTGTGTTCTTTAAATTCATCTCACAGAGTAACAGCTTTCCCCTCTAGAAGCCTTTCGTTAAGACAGTTCTTGTGGAATTTGCAAAGTGATATATGGAAGCCCATAGAAGGCTATGGTGAAAAAGGAAATATCTTCCGTTAAAACTCTGAAGAAGCATTCTGTGAAACTGCCGTGTGTTCTGTTAATACATCTCACCGAGATACAGCTTTCCCCTCAAGAAGCCTTTCGCAAAGACTGTTCTTGTGTGATTTTCTAAGTGATATTTGGAAACCCATAGAGGCTTAAGGGGAAAAAGGAAATCTCTTCGGTTGAAAACTGCAAAGAAGCTTTCTGAGAAACAGCTCTGTGTTCTGTTAATTCATTTCAGAGAGTTACAGCCTTCCGCTCCAGAAGCCTTTCGATAAGACTGCTCTTTTGGAATTTGCAAAGTGATATTTGGAAGCCCTTAGAGGGCTATGGTGAAAAAGGAAATATCTTCCGTTAAAAACTGGAAAGAAGCATTCTGAGGTACTGCCGTGTGTTCTGTTAATAAGTCTAACCGAGTTACAGCATTCCCCTCAAGAAGTCTTTCGTTAAGACTGTTCTTGTGTGATTTGCAATGTGATATTTGGAAGCCCATAGAGGGCTACAGTGAAAAAGGAAATATCTTCAGTTAAAAACTGGAAAGAAGCTTTCTGAGAAACTGCTTTGTGTTCTGTTAATTCATCTCACAGAGTTAAAACTTTCCCCTCCAGAAGCCTTTCGCTAAGACTGTTCTTGTGGAATTTGCAAAATGATGTTTGGAAGCCCAAAGAGAGCTTTGGTGAGAAAGAAAATATCCTAAGATAAAAACTGAAAAGAAGCTTTCTGAGGAACTGCTTTGTGTTCTCTTATTTCGTATCCCAGAGTTACAAATTTTCCCTCAAGAAGCCATTCGCTAAGACTGTTCTTGTGCAATTTGCAAAGTGATATTTGGAGCCCATAGAGGGCCATGATGAAAAAGGAAATATCTTCAGTGAAAAACTGGAAAGAAACTTTCTGAGAAACTGCTTTGTGTTCTGGTAATTCATCTCACAGGGTTACAGTTTTCTTCTCAAGAAGCTTTTCGGTAAGTCCGTTATGTGGAATTTGCAAAGTGGTATTTTGAAGCCCACAGTGGGCTACGGAGAAAAAGGGAATATCTTCCGTTAAAAACTGGGAAGATGATTTCTAAGACACTGCTTTGTGTTCTGTTAATTTATCTAACAGACTTACAGCATTCCCCTACAGAAGTCATTCCCTAAGATGGTTTTTGTGGAATTTGCAAAGTGATCTTTGGAAGCCCCTAGAGGGCTTCGGTGAAAAAGGAAATATCTTCATTTAAAAACTGGAAAGAAGATTTCTGAGAAACTGCTTTGTGTTCTGATAATTCATCTCACAGAATTACAGCTTTCCCTTCAAGAAGCCTTTCACTAAGGCTGTTATTATGGAATTTGAAAAGTGATATTTGTAAGTCCTTAGAGGGCGATGATGAAAAAGGAAATATCTTCCGTTAAAAACCGGAAAGAAGCTTTCTAGAAATTGCGTTGTGTTCTCTTAATTCATCTCACTGAATTACAGCATTCCCCTCAAGAAGCCTTTCGCTAAGACTGTTCTTGTGGAATTTGCAAAGTGATATTCAGAAGCCCATAGAGGGCTATGGTGAAAAAGGAAATATCTTCCGTTAAAAACAGGAAAGATTTTTTCTGAGTTACAGCTTTCCCTTCAAGAAGCCTTTTGCTAAGGCTGTTCTTGTGGAATTTGCAAAGTGATAATTGGAAGCCCATAGAGGGCTATGGTGAAAAAGGAAATATCTTCCGTTAAAAACTGGAAAGAAGCTTTCTGAGAAACTGCTTTGTGTTCTCTTAATTCATCTCACAGATTTACAGCTATCCCCTCAAGAAGCCTTTCGCTAAGACTGTTCTTGTGGAATTTGCAACGTTATATTTGTAAGCCCATAGAGGGCTACGGTGAAAAAGGAAATATCTTCCGTTAAAAACTGGAAAGAAGCTTTCTGAGAAACTGCTTTGTGTTCTGTTAATTCATCTCTCTGAGTTACTGCTTCCCCTCAAGAAGCGTTTCGCTAAGACTCTTCTTGTGGAATTTGAAAAGTGATATTTGGAAGCCCATAGAGGGCTACGGGGAAAAAGGAAATATCCTAAGTTAAAACCTGGAAAGAAGCATTCTGAGAAACTGCTTTGTATTCTGTTAATTCATGTCACAGAGTTACAGCTTTCCCTTCAAGAAGCCTTTCGCTAAGGCTGTTCTTGGGGAATTGGCAAAATGATATTTGGAAGCCCATAAAGGGCTATGGAGAGAATGGAAATATCTTCAGTTAAAAACTGGAAAGAAGATTTCTGAGAAACTGCTTTGTGTTCTGATAATTCATCTCACAGAATTACAGCTTTCCCTTCAAGAAGCCTTTCGATAAGACTGGTCTTGTGGGATTTGCAAAGTGATATTTGGAAGCCCAAATAGGACTATGGTGAAAAAGGAAATTTCTTCAGTTAAAAACTGGAAAGAACTTTCTCAGAAACTGCTTTGTGTTCTGTTAATTTAACTCACTGAGTTACAGCTTTCCCCTCAAGAAGCCTTTCCCTAAGACTGTTCTTCTGGAATTTGCAAAGTGATATTGGTAAGCCCTTAGAGGGCTATGGTGAAAAAGGAAATATCCTCCGTTAAAAACGGGAAAGAAGCTTTCTGAGACACTGCTTTGTTTTCTGTTAATTCATCTAACAGAGTTACAGCTTTCCCTTCAAGAATCCTTTTGCTAAGGCTGTTCTTGTGGAATTTACAAAATGATATTTGTAAGCCTTTAGAGGGCTATGTTGGAAAAGGAAATATCTTCCGTTAAAAACGCGAAAGAAGCTTTCTGAGAAACTGCTTTGTTTTCTGTTAATTCATCTAACAGAGTTACAGATTTCCCTTCACGAAGCCTTTCACTAAGGCTGTTCTTGGGGTATTTACAAAGTGATATTTGGAGCCCATAGAGGGCTATGGTGAAAAAGGAAATATCTTCAGTTAACAACTAGAAAGAAGCAGTCTGAGAAACTGCTTTGTTCTGTGTTAATTCATCTCACAGAGTTACAGCATTCCCCTGAAGAAGCCTTTTGCTAAGCCTGTTATTTTGGAATTGGCAAGGTGATATTTGGAAGCCCATAGAGGGCTATGGTGAAAAAGGAATATCTTCAGTTAAAAACTGGAAAGAAGCTGTCTGAGAAACTGGTTTGTGTTCTGTTAATTCATCTCACAGAGTTACAGCTTTCCCCTCAAGAAGCCTTTCGTTAAGACTGTTCTTGTGGAATTTGCAAAGTGATATTTGGAAGCCCATAGAGGGCTATGGTGAAAAAGGAAATATCTTCCGTTAAAAACTGGAAAAAAGCTTTCTTTGAAACTACATTGTGTTCTGTTAATTCATCTCACAGAGTTACAGATTTCCCCTCAAAAAGCCTTTCGCTAAGACTGTTCTTGTGGAATTTTCAAAGAGATATTTGGAAGCCCATAGAGGGCTATGGTGAAAAAGGAAATATCTTCCGTTAAAAACTGGAAAGAAACTTTCTGAGAAACTGCTTTGTGTTCTGTTAATTCATCTCTCTGAGTTACTGCTTTCCCCTCAAGAAGCGTTTCGCTAAGACTCTTCTTGTGGAATTTGCAAAGTGATATTTGGAAGACCATAGAGGGCTATTGAGAGAATGGAAATATCTTCAGCTAAAAACTGGAAAGAAGCTCTCTGAGAGACTGCTTTGTGTTCTGTTAATTCATCTCACAGAGTTACAGCATTCCTCTCAAGTAGCCTTTCGCTAAGACTGTTCTTGTGGAATTTGCAAAGGGATATTTCGAAACCCATAGAGGGCTATTTTGAAAAAGGAAATATCTTCCTTTAAAAACTGGAAAGAAGCTTTCTGAGAAACTGCTTTGTGTTCAGTTAATTCAACTCACAGAGTTACAGCTTTTCCTTCATGAGGCCTTTCGCTAAGGCTGTTCTTGTGGAATTTGCAAAGTGATATTTGGAAGACCATAGAGGGCTATATGGAAAAAGGAATTATCTTCAGTTAAAAACTGGAAAGAAGCTGTCTGAGAAACTGCTTTGTTTTCTGTTAATTCATCTCTCTGAGTTACTGCTTCCCCTCAAGAAGTGTTTCGCTAAGACTCTTCTTGTGGAATTTGCAAAGTGATATTTGTAAGCCCATAGAGGGCTACGGGGAAAAAGGAAATATCCTAAGTTAAAAACTGGAAAGAAGCATTCTGAGAAACTGCTTTGTGTTCTGTTAATTCATGTCACAGAGTTACAGCTTTCCCTTCAAGAAGCCTTTCGCTAAGGCTGTTCTTGGGGAATTGGCAAAGTGATATTTGGAAGCCCATGAATGGCTATGGAGAGAATGGAAATATCTTCCGTTAAAAACTGGAAAGAAGATTTCTGAGAAACTGCTTTGTGTTCTGATAATTCATCTCACAGAATTACAGCATTCCCTTCAAGAAGCCTTTCGATAAGACTGGTCTTGTGGGATTTGCAAAGTGATATTTGGGAGCCCAAATAGGACTATGGTGAAAAAGGAAATTTCTTCAGTTAAAAACTGGAAAGAACTTTCTCAGAAACTGCTTTGTGTTCTGTTAATTTAACTCACTGAGTTACAGCTTTCCCCTCCAGAAGCCTTTCCCTAAGACTGTTCTTCTGGAATTTGCAAAGTGATATTGGTAAGCCCTTAGAGGGCTATGGTGAAAAAGGAAATATCCTCCGTTAAAAACGGGAAAGAAGCTTTCTGAGACACTGCTTTGTTTTCTGTTAATTCATCTAACAGAGTTACAGCTTTCCCTTCAAGAATCCTTTTGCTAAGGCTGTTCTTGTGGAATTTACAAAATGATATTTGTAAGCCCTTAGAGGGCTATGTTGGAAAAGGAAATATCTTCCGTTAAAAACGCGAAAGAAGCTTTCTGAGAAACTGCTTTGTTTTCTGTTAATTCATCTAACAGAGTTACAGATTACAGATTTACAGAGTTACAGATTTCCCTTCACAAAGCCTTTCACTAAGGCTGTTCTTGGGGTATTTACAAAGTGATATTTGGAGCCCATAGAGGGCTATGGTGAAAAAGGAAATATCTTCAGTTAACAACTAGAAAGAAGCAGTCTGAGAAACTGCTTTGTTCTGTGTTAATTCATCTCACAGAGTTACAGCATTCTCCTGAAGAAGCCTTTTGCTAAGCCTGTTCTTTTGGAATTGGCAAGGTGATATTTGGAAGCCCATAGAGGTCTATGGTGAAAAAGGAATATCTTCAGTTAAAAACTTCTTGAGGGGAATCCTCAAGAAGCCTTTCGGTAAGACTGTTCTTGTGGAATTTGCAAAGTGATATTTGGAAGCCCATAGAGGGCTATGGTGAAAAAGGAAATATCTTCCTTTAAAAACTGGAAAAAAGCTTTCTTTGAAACTAAATTGTGTTCTGTTAATTCATCTCACAGAGTTACAGATTTCCCCTCAAAAAGCCTTTCGGTAAGACTGTTCTTGTGGAATATGCAAAGAGATATTTGGAAGCCCATAGAGGGCTATGGTGAAAAAGGAAATATCTTCCGTTAAAAACTGGAAAGAAACTTTCTGAAAACTGCTTTGTGTTCTGTTAATTCATCTCTCTGAGTTACTGCTTTCCCCTCAAGAAGCGTTTCGCTAAGACTCTTCTTGTGGAATTTGCAAAGTGATATTTGGAAGCCCATAGAGGGCTACGGTGAAAAAGGAAATATCCTAAGTTAAAAACTGGAAAGAAGCATTCTGAGAAACTGCTTTGTTTTCTGTTAATTCATGTCACAGAGTTACACCTTTCCCTTCAAGAAGCCTTTCGCTAAGGCTGTTCTTGTGGAATTGGCAAAGTGATATTTGGAAGTCCATAGAGGGCTATGGAGAGAATGGAAATATCTTCAGCTAAAAACTGGAAAGAAGCTTTCTGAGAGACTGCTTTGTGTTCTGTTAATTCATCTCACAGAGTTACAGCATTCCCCTCAAGAAGCCTTTCGCTAAGACTGTTCTTGTGGAATTTGCAAAGTGATATTTCGAAACCCATAGAGGGCTATTTTGAAAAAGGCAATATCTTCCTTTAATAACTGGAAAGAAGCTTTCTGAGAAACTGCTTTGTGTTCGGTTAATTCAACTCACAGAGTTACAGCTTTTCCTTCATGAGGCCTTTCGCTAAGGCTGTTCTTGTGGAATTTGCAAAGTGATATTTGGAAGACCATAGAGGGCTATATGGAAAAAGGAATTATCTTCAGTTAAAAACTGGAAAGAAGCTGTCTGAGAAACTGCTTTGTGTTCTGTTAATTCATCTCTCTGAGTTACTGCTTCACCTCAAGAAGCGTTTGGCTAAGACTCTTCTTGTGGAATTTGCAAAGTGATATTTGGAAGCCCATAGAGGGCTACGGGGAAAAAGGAAATATCCTAAGTTAAAAACTGGAAAGAAGCATTCTGAGAAACTGCTTTGTGTTCTGTTAATTCATGTCACAGGGTTACAGCTTTCCCTTCAAGAAGCCTTTCGCTAAGGCTGTTCTTGGGGAATTGGCAAAGTGATATTTGGAAGCCCATAAAGGGCTATGGAGAGAATGGAAATATCTTCAGTTAAAAACTGGAAAGAAGATTTCTGAGAAACTGCTTTGTGTTCTGATAATTCATCTCACAGAATTACAGCTTTCCCTTTAAGAAGCCTTTCGGTAAGACTGGTCTTGTGGGATTTGCAAAGTGATATTTGGAAGCCCAAATAGGACTATGGTGAAAAAGGAAATTTCTTCAGTTAAAAAGTGGAAAGAACTTTCTCAGAAACTGCTTTGTGTTCTGTTAATTTAACTCACTGAGTTACAGCTTTCCCCTCCAGAACCCTTTCCCTAAGACTGTTCTTCTGGAATTTGCAAAGTGATATTGGTAAGCCCTTAGAGGGCTATGGTGAAAAAGGAAATATCCTCCGTTAAAAACGGGAAAGAAGCTTTCTGAAACACTGCTTTGTTTTCTGTTAATTCATCTAACAGAGTTACAGCTTTCCCTTCAAGAATCCTTTTGCTAAGGCTGTTCTTGTGGAATTTACAAATTGATATTTGTAAGCCCTTAGAGGGCTATGTTGGAAAAGGAAATATCTTCCGTTAAAAACGCGAAAGATGCTTTCTGAAACACTGCTTTGTTTTCTGTTAATTCATCTAACAGAGTTACAGCTTTCCCTTCAAGAATCCTTTTGCTAAGGCTGTTCTTGTGGAATTTACAAATTGATATTTGTAAGCCCTTAGAGGGCTATGTTGGAAAAGGAAATATCTTCCGTTAAAAACGCGAAAGAAGCTTTCTGAGAAACTGCTTTGTTTTCTGTTAATTCATCTAACAGAGTTACAGATTTCCCTTCACGAAGCCTTTCACTAAGGCTGTTCCTGGGGTATTTACAAAGTGATATTTGGAGCCCATAGAGGGCTACGGTGAAAAAGGAAATATCTTCAGTTAACAACTAGAAAGAAGCAGTCTGAGAAACTGCTTTGTTCTGTGTTAATTCATCTCACAGAGTTACAGCATTCCCCTGAAGAAGCCTTTTGCTAAGCCTGTTCTTTTGGAATTGGCAAGCTGATATTTGGAAGCCCATAGAGGTCTATGGTGAAAAAGGAATATCTTCAGTTAAAAACTTCTTGAGGGGAATCCTCAAGAAGCCTTTCGGTAAGACTGTTCTTGTGGAATTTGCAAAGTGATATTTGGAAGCCCATAGAGGGCTATGGTGAAAAAGGAAATATCTTCCGTTAAAAACTGGAAACAAGCTTTCTTTGAAACTACATTGTGTTCTGTTAATTCATCTCACAGAGTTACAGATTTCCCCTCAAAAAGCCTTTCGGTAAGACTGTTCTTGTGGAATATGCAAAGAGATATTTGGAAGCCCATAGAGGGCTATGGTGAAAAAGGAAATATCTTCCGTTAAAAACTGGAAAGAAACTTTCTGAAAACTGCTTTGTGTTCTGTTAATTCATCTCTCTGAGTTACTGCTTTCCCCTCAAGAAGCGTTTCGCTAAGACTCTTCTTGTGGAATTTGCAAAGTGATATTTGGAAGCCCATAGAGGGCTACGGTGAAAAAGGAAATATCCTAAGTTAAAAACTGGAAAGAAGCATTCTGAGAAACTGCTTTGTGTTCTGTTAATTCATTTCACAGAGTTACAGCTTTCCCTTCAAGAAGCCTTTCGCTAAGGCTGTTCTTGTGGAATTGGCAAAGTGATATTTGGAAGTCCATAGAGGGCTATGGAGAGAATGGAAATATCTTCAGCTAAAAACTGGAAAGAAGCTTTCTGAGAGACTGCTTTGTGTTCTGTTAATTCATCTCACAGAGTTACAGCATTCCCCTCAAGAAGCCTTTCGCTAAGACTGTTCTTGTGGAATTTGCAAAGGGATATTTCGAAACCCATAGAGGGCTATTTTGAAAAAGGCAATATCTTCCTTTAATAACTGGAAAGAAGCTTTCTGAGAAACTGCTTTGTGTTCGGTTAATTCAACTCACAGAGTTACAGCTTTTCCTTCATGAGGCCTTTCGCTAAGGCTGTTCTTGTGGAATTTGCAAAGTGATATTTGGAAGACCATAGAGGGCTATATGGAAAAAGGAATTATCTTCAGTTAAAAACTGGAAAGAAGCTGTCTGAGAAACTGCTTTGTGTTCTGCTAATTCATCTCTCTGAGTTACTGCTTCCCCTCAAGAAGCGTTTCGCTAACACTCTTCCTGTGGAATTTGCAAAGTGATATTTGGAAGCCCATAGAGGGCTACGGGGAAAAAGGAAATATCCTAAGTTAAAAACTGGAAAGAAGCATTCTGAGAAACTGCTTTGTGTTCTGTTAATTCATGTCACAGGGTTACAGCTTTCCCTTCAAGAAGCCTTTCACTAAGGCTGTTCTTGGGGAATTGGCAAAGTGATATTTGGAAGCCCATAAAGGGCTATGGAGAGAATGGAAATATCTTCAGTTAAAAACTGGAAAGAAGATTTCTGAGAAACTGCTTTGTGTTCTGATAATTCATCTCACAGAATTACAGCTTTCACTTCAAGAAGCCTTTCGATAAGACTGGTCTTGTGGGATTTGCAAAGTGATATTTGGAAGCCCAAATAGGACTATGGTGAAAAAGGAAATTTCTTCTGTTAATAACCGGAAAGAACTTTCTCAGAAACTGCTTTGTGTTCTGTTAATTTAACTCACTGAGTTACAGCTTTCCCCTCCAGAAGCCTTTCCCTAAGACTGTTCTTCTGGAATTTGCAAAGTGATATTGGTAAGCCCTTAGAGGGCTATGGTGAAAAAGGAAATATCCTCCGTTAAAAACGGGAAAGAAGCTTTCTGAAACACTGCTTTGTTTTCTGTTAATTCATCTAACAGAGTTACAGCTTTCCCTTCAAGAATCCTTTTGCTAAGGCTGTTCTTGTGGAATTTACAAATTGATATTTGTAAGCCCTTAGAGGGCTATGTTGGAAAAGGAAATATCTTCCGTTAAAAACGCGAAAGAAGCTTTCTGAGAAACTGCTTTGTTTTCTGTTAATTCATCTAACAGTGTTACAGATTTCCCTTCACGAAGCCTTTCACTAAGGCTGTTCTTGGGGTATTTACAAAGTGATATTTGGAGCCCATAGAGGGCTATGGTGAAAAAGGAAATATCTTCAGTTAACAACTAGAAAGAAGCAGTCTGAGAAACTGCTTTGTTCTGTGTTAATTCATCTCACAGAGTTACAGCATTCCCCTGAAGAAGCCTTTTGCTAAGCCTGTTATTTTGGAATTGGCAAGGTGATATTTGGAAGCCCATAGAGGGCTATGGTGAAAAAGGAATATCTTCAGTTAAAAACTGGAAAGAAGCTGTCTGAGAAACTGCTTTGTGTTCTGTTAATTCATCTCACAGAGTTACAGCTTTCCCCTCAACAAGCCTTTCGGTAAGACTGTTCTTGTGGAATTTGCAAAGTGATATTGGGAAGCCCATAGAGGGCTATGGTGAAAAAGGAAATATCTTCTGTTAAAAACTGGAAAGAAGCTTTCTTTGAAACTACATTGTGTTCTGTTAATTCATCTCACAGAATTACAGATTTCCCCTCAAAAATCCTTTCGCTAAGACTGTTCTTGTGGAATTTGCAAAGAGATATTTGGAAGCCCATAGAGGGCTATGGTGAAAAAGGAAATATGCTACAATAAAAACCGAAAAGAAGCTTTCTGAGAAACTGCATTGTGTTCTATTAATTCATTGCACGGAGTTGTAGCATTCCCCTCAAGAAGCCGATCACTAAGATTGTTCTTGTGTAATTTGCAAAGTGATATCTAGAAGCCCATAGAGGGCTTTGGTGAGAAAGGAAATATCTTCAGTTAAAAACTGGAAAGAGACTTTCTGAGAAACTGCTTTGTGTTCTGTTAATTCATCTCACAGAGTTACAGCTTTCCCCTCAAGAAGGCTTTCGCTAAGATTGTTTTGTGGAATTTGCTAAGTGATATTTGGAAGCCCATAGAGGTCTATGGTGCAAAACGAAATATCCTAAGATAAAAACTGAAAAGAAGCTTTCTGTGAAACTGCTTTGTATTCTGTTGATTCATTTCACAGAGTTACAGCTTTCCCTTCAAGAAGCCTTTCGCTAAGAATGTTTTGTGGAATTTGTAAGGTGATATTTGGAAGCCCTTAGAGAGCTATGGTGAAAAAGGAAATATCCTCCGTTAGAAACTGGAAAGAAGCTTTCTGAGACACTGCTTTGTTTTCTGTTAATTCATCTCACAGAGTTATAGCTTTCCCCTCAAAAAGCCTTTCGCTAAAGCTGTTGTTGTGGAACTTGCAAAGTGATATTTTTAATCACATAGAGGGCTATGGTGTAAATGGAAATATCCTAAGATAAAAACCGAAAAGAACCTTTCTGAGAAACTGCTTTCTGTTCTGTTAGTTCATCTCACTGAGTTACAGCTTTCCGCTCAAGGAGCCGTTCAATAAGACTGTTCTTGTGGAATTTGCCAAGTGATGTTTGGAAGCCATTAGAGGTCTAGGGTGAAAAAGGAAATATCCTAAGATAAAAACTGAAAAGAATCTTTCTGAGGAACTGCTGTGTTTTCTCTTAATTCAACTCACAGAGTTACAGCTTTACCCTCAAGAAGCCTTTTGCTGAGGCTGCTGTTGTGGTGTTTGCAAAGTGATATTTGGAAGCCCTTAGAGGGCAATGGTGAAAAAGGAAATATCTTCAGCTAAAAACTGAAAAGAAGCATTCTGAGATACTGCTTTGTGTTCTGTTAATTCTTCTCAAAGAATCACAGCTTTCCCCTAAAGAAACCTTCCGCTAAGACTGTTCTTGTGGAATTTGCAAAGTGATATTTCGAAGCCCATAGATGGCTATGGTGAAAAAGGAAATATCCTAAGATTAAAACCGAGAAGAAGCTTTCTGAGAAACTGCTTTGTGTTCTGTTAGTTAATCTCACAGTGTTAGAGCTTTCCCCTCAAGGAACCATTCAGTAAGACTGTTCTTGTGCAATTTTCAAAGTGACATTTGGAAGCCCATAGAGGGCTACAGTGAAAAAGTAAGTATCTTCCGTTAAAAACTGAAAAGAAGCACTCTGAGAAACTGCCGTGTGTTCTGTTAATATATCTCACCGAGTTACAGCTTTCTCCACAAGAAGCCTTTCGCTAAGACTGTTCCCATGGGATTTGCGTAGTGATATTTGGAAGCCCATAGAGGGCTATGGTGAAAAAGGAAATATCCTAAGATAAAAACTGGAAAGAAGATTTCTGAGAAACTGCTTTATGTTCTGTTTATTCACAGCACAGAATTACAGCTTTTCTCTCCAGAAGCCTTTCGCTAAGACTGTTCTTGTGGAATTTGCAAGGTGATATTTGGCGGCACATAGACAGCTATGGTGAAAAAGGAAATATCTTCCGTTAAAAACTTTAAAGAAGCTCTCTTAGAAACTGCTTTGTGTTCTGTGAATTCATCTCACAGAGTTACAGCTTTCCCCTCTAGAAGCCTTTCGCTAAGCCTGTTCTTGTGGAATTTGCAAAGTGAAATTTGGAAGCCCTTAGAGAGCTATGGTGAAAAAGGAAATATCTTCCGGTAAAAACCGAAAAGAAGATCTCTGAGAAACTGCTTTCTGTTCTGTTAGTTCATCTCACAGAGTTTCAGCTTTCCCCTCAAGAAGCCGTTCACTAACACTATTCTTGTGAAATTTGCAATGTGATATTTCGAAACCCATAGATGGCTATGGTAAAATAGTAAATATCTTCCGTTAAAAACTGGAAAGAAGTTTTTTGAGAACCTGCCGTGTGTTCTGTTAATACATCTCACCGTGTTGAAGCTTTCACTTCAAGAAGCCTTTAACTAAGACTGTTCTTGAGGCAATTGCAAAGTGATATTTGGAAGCCCATAGAGGACTATGATGAAAGAGGATATATCCTTAGAAAAACACTGAAAGAAGCTTTCTGAGAAGCTGCTTTGTGTTCTGTTAATTCATTTCACAGAGTTACAGCTTTCCCCTCAAGAAGCCCTTCACTAGGACCTTCCTTCTGAAATTTGTAAAGTGATATTTGGAAGCCCATAGAGGTCTATGGTGAAAAAGGAAATATCTTCGGGTAAAAACTGGAGAGAAGCATTCTGGGAAACTGCCGTGTGTTCTGTTAATATATCTCACCGCGTTACAGCTTTCACCTCAAGAAGCCATTCGGTAAGACTGTTCTTGTGGGATTTGCAATGTGATATTTGGAAGCCCCTAGAGGGCAATGGTGAAAATGGAAATATCCTAAGTTTAAAAAAGAAAAGAAGCTTTCTGAGAAACCGCTTTTTGTTCTGTTAGTTCATCTCGCCGAGTTACAGCTTTCCACTCAAGAACGTATTCACTAAGACTTTTCTTGTGAAATTTGCAAAGTGATATTTGGAAGCCCGTAGAAAGCTATGGTGAAAGAGGAAATATCTTCTGTTAAAAACTGGAAAGAAGATTTCCGAGAAACTGCATTGTGTTCTGTTAATTCATCTCACACAGTCACAGCTTTCCCCTCAAGAAGCCTTTCGCTATGACTGTTCTTGTGGAATTTGCAAAGTGATATTTGGAGGCCCATAGACGGTTATGGTGAAAAAGTAAATATATTCCGTGAAAAACTGGAAAGAATATTTCTGAGAAACTGCTTTGAGTTCTGTTAATTCATCTCACAGAGTTACAACTTTTACCTCAAGAAGCCTTTCGATAAGACTGTTGTGGAATTTCCAAAGTGATATTTGGAAGCCGATTGAGGGCTATGGTGAAAAAGGAAATATCCTAAGATAAAATCTAAAAAGAAGCTTTCTGAGAAACTGCTTTGTGTTCTGTTAATTCATCACACAGAGTTACAGCTTATCCCTCCAGAAGCCTTTCGCTAAGACTGTTCTTGTGGAATTTGCAAAGTGATTTTTGTAAGCCCATAGAGGGCTATGGTGACAAAGGAAATATCTTCCGTTAAAAACTTTAAAGAAGCTCTCTTAGAAACTGCTTTGTGTTCTGTGAATTCATCTCACAGAGTTACAGCTTTCCCCTCTAGAAGCCTTTCGCTAAGACTGTTCTTGTGGAATTTGCAAAGTGAAATTTGGAAGCCCTTAGAGAGCTATGGTGAAAAAGGAAATATCTTCCGTTAAAAACCGAAAAGAAGATCTCTGAGAAACTGCTTCCTGTTCTGTTAGTTCATCTCACAGAGTTTCAGCTTTCCCCTCAAGAAGCCGTTCACTAACACTATTCTTGTGAAATTTGCAAAGTGATATTTCGAAACCCATAGATGGCTATGATAAAAAAGTAAATATCTTCCGTTAAAAACTGGAAAGATGTTTTTTGAGAACCTGCCGTGTGTTCTGTTAATACATCTCACCGAGTTGAAGCTTTCACTTCAAGAAGCCTTTAACTAAGACTGTTCTTGAGGCAATTGCAAAGTGATATTTGGAAGCCCATAGAGGACTATGATGAAAGAGGATATATCCTTAGAAAAACACTGAAAAGACCCCTCAAGAAGCCCATCACTAGGTCCTTTCTTCTGAAATTTGTAAAGTGATATTTGGAAGCCCATAGAGGGCTATGGTGAAAAAGGAAATATCTTCGGGTAAAAACTGGAAAGAAGCATTCTGGGAAACTGCCGTGTATTCTGTAAATATATCTCACCGCGTTACAGCTTTCACCTCCAGAAGCCATTCGGTAAGATGTTCTTGTGGGATTTGCAATGTGATATTTGGAAGCCCCTAGAGGGCAATGGTGAAAATGGAAATATCCTAAGTTAAAAAAAGAAAAGAAGCTTTCTGAGAAACCGCTTTTCGTTCTGTTAGTTCATCTCGCCAAGTTACAGCTTTCCACTCAAGAACGTATTCACTAAGACTTTTCTTGTGAAATTTGCAAAGTGATATTTGGAAGCCCGTAGAAAGCTATGGTGAAAGAGGAAATAACTTCTGTTAAAAACTGGAAAGAAGATTTCCGAGAAACTGCATTGTGTTCTGTTAATTCATCTCACACAGTCACAGCTTTCCCCTCAAGAAGCCTTTCGCTAAGACTGTTCTTGTGGAATTTGCAAAGTGATATTTGGAGGCCCATAGACGGTTATGGTGAAAAAGTAAATATATTCCGTTAAAAACTGGAAAGAATATTTCTGAGAAACTGCTTTGAGTTCTGTTAATTCATCTCACAGAGTTACAGCTTTTACCTCAAGAAGCCTTTCGATAAGAATGTTGTGGAATTTGCAAAGTGATATTTGGAAGCCCATTGAGGGCTATGGTGAAAAAGGAAATATCCTAAGATAAAAACTGTAAAGAAGCTTTCTGAGAAACTGCTTTGTTTTCTGTTAATTCAACTCACAGAGTTACAGCTTTCCCCTCAAGAGGCCTGTCGCTAAGGCTGTTTTTGTGGAATTTGCAAGGTGATATTTGGAAGCCCATAGATGCCTATGGTGAAAATGGAAATATCCTAAGATAAAAATCGAAAAGAAGCTTTCTGAGAAACTGCCTTGTGTTCTGTTAGTTCATCTCACAGAGTTACGGCTTTACCCTCAAGAAGCCGTTCACTAAGACTGTTCTTGTGAAATTTGTAAAGTGATATTGGAAGCCCTTAGAGGGCTATGATGAAAAAGGAAATATCTTCAGTTAAAAACTGGAAAGAAGCTTTCTGAGAAACTACTTTGTGTTCTCTTAATTCAACTCACAGATTTACAGCTTCCCCTTCAAGAAGCCTTTCGCTAAGACTGTTCTTGTGGAATTTACAAAGTGATATTTGGAGCCCTTAGAAGGCTATGGTGAAAAAGGAAATATCCTAAGATAAAAACTGAACAGAAGCTTTCTGAGAAGCTGCTTTGTGTATGTTAATTCATCTCACAGAGTTACAGCTTGTCCCTGCAGAAGCCTTTCACTAAGACTGTTCTTGAGGAATTTACAAAGTGATATTTGGAAGCCCATAGAGGGCAATGGTGAAAATGGATATATCATAAGATAAAAAAAGAAAAGTAGCTTTCTGTGAAACTGCCTTGTGTTCTGTTAGTTCGTCTCACAGAGTTATCGCTTTCCACTGAAGAAACTGTTCACTAAGACTGTTCTTGTGTAATTTGCAAAGAATTATTTGGAAGCACATAGAGGGCTATGGTGAAAATGGAAATATCTTGCGTTAAGAACTGGAAAGAAGAATTCTGAGAAACTGCCGTGTGTTGTGTTAATACATCTCACCGTGTTACAGCTTTCCCCTCAAAAAACCTTTCGCCAAGACTGTTCTTGTAGGATTTCCAAAGTGATATTTGGAAGCCCTTAGAGGGCTTTGGTGAAAGAGGAAATATCTTCAGTTAAAAACTGAAAAAAAGGTTTCTGAGAAACTGCTTTGTGGTCTGTTAATTCAACTCACAGAGTTACAGATTTCCCCTTAAAAAGCCTTTCACGGCCGGGCGCGGTGGCTCAAGCCTGTAATCCCAGCACTTTGGGAGGCCGAGACGGGCGGATCACGAGGTAAGGAGATCGAGACCATCCTGGCTAACACGATGAAACCCCGTCTCTACTAAAAAAATACAAAAAACTAGCCGGGCGAGGTGGCGGGCGCCTGTAGTCCCAGCTACTCGGGAGGCTGAGGCGGGAGAATGGCGTAAACCCGGGAGGCGGAGCTTGCAGTGAGCTGAGATCCGGCCACTGCACTCCAGCCTGGGCGAGAGCGCGAGACCCCGTCTCAAAAAAAAAAAAAAAAAAAAAAAAGCCTTTCACTAAGGCTGTTGTTGTGGAATTAGAAAAGTGATATTTGGAAGCCCATAGAGGGCTTTGGTGAAAAAGGAAATATCTTCAGTTAAAAGCTAAAGAGAAGCTTTCAGAGAAACTGCTTTGTGTTCTGTAAATTCAACTCACAGAGTTTGAGCTTTCCTATAAAGAATGCTTTCGCTAAGGATGTTGTTGTGGAAATTGCAAAGTGATATTTGGAAGCCCATAGAGGGCAATGGTGAAAATGGAAATATCCTAAGATAAAAAAAGAAAAGAAGCTTTCAGAGAAACCGCTTTTGGTTCTGTTAGTTCATCTCACAGAGTTACAGCTTTCCACTCAAGAAGCAGTTCACTAAGACAATTCTTGTGAAATTTCCAAAGTGATATTTGGAAGCCCGTAGTCGGCTATGGTGAAAAAGGAATATCTTCCGTTAAATACTGGAAAGAAGATTTCTGAGAAACTGCATTGTGTTCTGTTAATTCATCTCACAGAGTCACAGCTTTCCCCTCAAGAAGCCTTTCGCTAAGACTGTTCTTGTGGAATTTGCAAGGTGATATTTGGAGGCACATAGAGGGCTATGGTGAAAAAGGAAATATCTTCCGTTAAAAACTGGAAAGAAGCTCTCTTAGAAACTGCTTTGTGTTCTGTGAATTCATCTCACAGAGTTACAGCTTTCCACTCTAGAAGCCTTTCGCTAAGACTGTTCTTGTGGAATTTGCAAAGTGAAATTTGGAAGCCCTTAGAGAGCTATGGTGAAAAAGGAAATATCTTCCGTTAAAAACCGAAAAGAACATCTCTGAGAAACTGCGTTGTGTTCTGTTATTTCATGTCACAGGGTTACAGCTTTCCTCTCAAGAAGCCTTTCCCTAAGACTGTTCTTGTGGAATTTGCAAAGTGATATTTGGAAGCCCTTAGAGGGCTATGGTGAAAAACGAAATATCTTCCATTATAAACTGGAAAGAACCTTTCTGAGAAACTGCCTTGTGTTCTGTTAGTTCATCTCACAGAGTTACAGCTTTCCCCTCAAGAAGCCTTTCGATAAGACAGATCTGGAGGAATTTGCAAGTGATATTTGGAAGGCCATAGACGGTTATGGTGAAAAAGGAAATATCTTCCGTTAAAAACTGGAAAGAAGCTTTCTGAGACACTGCTTTGTGTTCTGTTAATTCATCTCACAGAGTTATAGCTTTCCCCACAAAAAGCCTTTCGCTAAGGCTGTTGTTGTGGAACATGCAAAGTGATATTTTTAATCACATAGAGGGCTATGGTGTAAATGGAAATATCCTAAGATAAAAACCGAAAAGAACCTTTCTGAGAAACTGCTTTGTGTTCTGTTAGTTCATCTCACAGAGTTACAGCTTTCCGCTCAAGGAGCCGTTCAATAAGACTGTTCTTGTGGAATTTGCCAAGTGATGTTTGGAAGCCATTAGAGGTCTAGGGTGAAAAAGGAAATATCCTAAGATAAAAACTGAAAAGAATCTTTCTGAGGAACTGCTGTGTTTTCTCTTAATTCAACTCACAGAGTTACAGCTTTACCCTCAAGAAGCCTTTTGCTGAGGCTGCTGTTGTGGTATTTGCAAAGTGATATTTGGAAGCCCTTAGAGGGCAATGGTGATAAAGGAAATATCTTCAGTTAAAAACTGAAAAGAAGCATTCTGAGATACTGCTTTATGTTCTGTTAATTCTTCTCAAAGAATCACAGCTTTCCCCTAAAGAAACCTTCCGCTAAGACTGTTCTTGTGGAATTTGCAAAGTGATATTTCGAAGCCCATAGATGGCTATGGTGAAAAAGGAAATATCCTAAGATTAAAACCGAGAAGAAGCTTTCTGAGAAACTGCTTTGTGTTCTGTTAGTTAATCTCACAGTGTTAGAGCTTTCCCCTCAAGGAACCATTCAGTAAGACTGTTCTTGTGCAATTTTCAAAGTGACATTTGGAACCCCTAGAGGGCAATGGTGAAAATGGAAATATCCTAAGATAAAAAAAGAAAAGAAGCACTCTGAGAAACTGCCGTGTGTTCTGTTAATATAACTCAGCGAGTTACAGCTTTCTCCACAAGAAGCCTTTCGCTAAGACTGTTCCTGTGGGATTTGCGTAGTGATATTTTGAAGCCCATAGAGGGCTATGGTGAAAAAGGAATTATCCTAAGATAAAAACTGGAAAGAAGATTTCTGAGAAACTGCTTTATGTTCTGTTTATTCACAGCACAGAAATACAGCATTTCTCTGCAGAAGCCTTTCGTTAAGACTGTTCTTGTGGAATTTGCAAGGTGATATTTGGAGGCACATAGAGGGCTATGGTGAAAAAGGAAATATCTTCCGTTAAAAACTGGAAAGAAGCTCTCTTAGAAACTGCTTTGTGTTCTGTGAATTCATCTCACAGAGTTACAGATTTCCCCTCTAGAAGCCTTTCGCTAAGACTGTTCTTGTGGACTTTGCAAAGTGAAATTTGGAAGCCCTTAGAGAGCTATGGTGAAAAAGGAAATATCTTCCGTTAAAAACCGAAAAGAAGATCTCTGAGAAACTGCTTTCTGTTCTGTTAGTTCATCTCACAGAGTTTCAGCTTTCCCCTCAAGAAGCCGTTCACTAACACTATTCTTGTGAAATTTGCAAAGTGATATTTCGAAACCCATAGATGGTATGGTAAAATAGTAAATATCTTCCGTTAAAAACTGGAAAGAAGTTTTTTGAGAACCTGCCGTGTGTTCTGTTAATACATCTCACCGAGTTGAAGCTTTCACTTCAAGAAGCCTTTAACTAAGACTGTTCTTGAGGCAATTGCAAAGTGATATTTGGAAGCCCATAGAGGACTATGATGAAAGAGGATATATCCTTAGAAAAACACTGAAAAGAAGCTTTCTGAGAAGCTGCTTTGTGTTCTGTTAATTCATTTCACAGAGTTACAGCTTTCCCCTCAAGAAGCCCTTCACTAGGACCTTCCTTCTGAAATTTGTAAAGTGATATTTGGAAGCCCATAGAGGGTTATGGTGAAAAAGGAAATATATTCCGTTAAAAACTGGAAAGAATATTTCTGAGAAACTGCTTTGAGTTCTGTTAATTCATCTCACAGAGTTACAGCTTTTACCTCAAGAAGCCTTTCGATAAGAATGTTGTGGAATTTGCAAAGTGATATTTGGAAGCCGATTGAGGGCTATGGTGGAAAAGGAAATATCCTAAGATAAAATCTAAAAAGAAGCTTTCTGAGAAACTGCTTTGTGTTCTGTTAATTCATCACACAGAGTTACAGCTTATCCCTCCAGAAGCCTTTCGCTAAGACTGTTCTTGTGGAATTTGCAAAGTGATTTTTGTTAGCCCATAGAGGGCTATGGTGACAAAGGAAATATCTTCCGTTAAAAACTTTAAAGAAGCTCTATTAGAAACTGCTTTGTGTTCTGTGAATTCATCTCACAGAGTTACACCTTTCCCCACTAGAAGCCTTTCGCTTAGACTGTTCTTGTGGAATTTGCAAAGTGAAATTTGGAAGCCCTTAGAGAGCTATGGTGAAAAAGGAAAATATCTTCCGTTAAAAACCGAAAAGAAGATCTCTGAGAAACTGCTTTCTGTTCTGTTATTTCATCTCACAGAGTTTCAGCTTTCCCCTCAAGAAGCCGTTCACTAACACTATTCTTGTGAAATTTGCAAAGTGATATTTCGAAACCCATAGATGGCTATGGTTAAAAAGTAAATATCTTCCGTTAAAAACTGGAAAGAAATTTTTTGAGAACCTGCCGTGTGTTCTGTTAATACATCTCACCGAGTTGAAGCTTTCACTTCAAGAAGCCTTTAACTAAGACTGTTCTTGAGGCAATTGCAAAGTGATATTTGGAAGCCCATAGAGGACTATGATGAAAGAGGATATATCCTTAGAAAAACACTGAAAGGAAGCTTTCTGAGAAGCTGCTTTGTGTTCTGTTAACTCATTTCACAGAGTTACAGCTTTCCCCTCAAGAAGCCCTTCACTAGGACCTTCCATCTGAAATTTGTAAAGTGATATTTGGAAGCCCATAGAGGGTTATGGTGAAAAAGGAAATATCTTCGGGTAAAAACTGGAAAGAAGCATTCTGGGAAACTGCCGTGTGTTCTGTTAATATATCTCACCGAGTTACAGCTTTCACCTCCAGAAGCCATTCGGTAAGACTGTTCTTGTGGCATTTGCAATGTGATATTTGGAATCCCCTAGAGGGCAATGGTGAAAATGGAAATATCCTAAGTTAAAAAAAGAAAAGAAGCTTTCTGAGAAACCGCTTTTCGTTCTGTTAGTTCATCTCGCCGAGTTACAGCTTTCCACTCAAGAACGTATTCACTAAGACTTTTCTTGTGAAATGTGCAAAGTGATATTTGGAAGCCCGTAGAAAGCTATGGTGAAACAGGAAATATCTTCTGTTAAAAACTGGAAAGAAGATTTCCGAGAAACTGCATTGTGTTCTGTTAATTCATCTCACACAGTCACAGCTTTCCCCTCAAGAAGCCTTTCGCTAAGACTGTTCTTGTGGAATTTGCAAAGTGATATTTGGAGGCCCATAGACGGTTATGGTGAAAAAGTAAATATATTCCGTTAAAAACTGGAAAGAATATTTTTGAGAAACTGCTTTGAGTTCTGTTAATTCATCTCACAGAGTTACAGATTTTACCTCAAGAAGCCTTTCGATAAGTATGTTGTGGAATTTGCAAAGTGATATTTGGAAGCCGATTGAGGGCTATGGTGAAAAAGGAAATATCCTAAGATAAAATCTAAAAAGAAGCTTTCTGAGAAACTGCTTTGTGTTCTGTTAATTCATCTCACAGAGTTACAGCTTATCCCTCCAGAAGCCTTTCGCTAAGACTGTTCTTGTGGAATTTGCAAAGTGATTTTTGGAAGCCCATAGAGGGCTATGGTGACAAAGGAAATATCTTCCGTTAAAAACTTTAAAGAAGCTTTCTGAGAAACTGCTTTGTGTTCTGTTAATGCATCTCACAGAGTTACAGCTATTCCCACCAGAACCCTTTCGCCAAGACTGTTCTTGTGGAATTTGCAACGTGATATTTGGAAGCCCATTGAGGGCTATGGTGAAATAGGAATTAATTTCCGTTGAAAACTGGAAGGAAGATTTCTGAGAAACTGTTGTGTGTTCTGTTAATTCAACTCACTTAGTTACAGCTTTCCTCTCAAGAAGCACTTCAGTAAGACTGTTCTTGTGCATTTTGCAAAGTGAAATTTGGAAGCCCATAGAGGGCTATGGTGAAAAAGGAAATATCTTCCGTTAAAAACCGAAAAGAAGCACTCTGAGAAACTGCTTGGAGTTCTGTGAGTTCATGTCACAGATTTGCAGCTTTCGCCTGAAGAAGCCTTTCGCTAAGACTGTTCTTGTGGAATTTGTAAAGTGATATTTGGAAGCCCATGGAGGGCTATGGTGAAAAAGGAAATATCTTCAGTTAAAAACTGAAAAGAAGCTTTCTGAGAAACTGCTTGGTGTTCTGTTAGTTCATGTCACAGAATTACAGCATTCCCCTCAAGAAGCCGTTCATTAGGACTGTTCTTGTGAAATTTGCAAAGTGATATTTGGAAGCCGTTAGAGGGCTATGGTGAAAAACGAAATATCTTCAGTTAAAAACGGGAAAGAAACGTTCTGAGAAACTGCTTCTTTGTTCTGTTAATTCATCTCAGGGAGTTACAGCTTTCCCCTTAAGAAGCCTTTCGCTAAGACTGTTCTTGTGGAATTTGCAAAGTGATATTTGGAAGCCCATAGATGGCTATGAAGAAAAAGGAAAAATAAGAAAAGAAGCTTTCTGAGAAACTGCTTTTTGTTCTGTTAATTCATCTCACAGAGTTACAGCTTTTCCCTCAAAAAGCCTTTCGGTAAGACTGTTCTTGTGGGATTAACAAAGTGATATTTGGAAGCCCATAGAGTGCTACGGTGAAAAAGGAAATATCTACAGTTAAAAACTGGAAAGAAGCTCTGTGAAATTGGTTTGTGTTCTGTTAATTCATCTCGAAGAGTTACAGCTTTCCCCTCAAGAAGCCTTTCGTTTAGACTGTTCTTGTGGAATTTGCACAGTGATCATTGGAAGCCCCTAGAGGGCTATGGTGAAAAAGGAAATATCTTCAGTTAAAAACTGAAAAGAAGCTTTCTGAGAAACTGCTGTGTGTTCTGTTAATTATACAATTGACCGAGTTTCAGCTTTCCCCACAAGAAGCCTTCGCTAAGAACGTTCTTGTGGGATATTCAAAGTCATATTTGGAAGCCCATAGACGGCTGTGGTGAAAAAGGAAATATGTTCCGGTAAAAACTGGAAAGAAGATTTCTGAGAAGCTGCTTTGTGTTCTGTTAATTCATCTCACAGAGTTACAGTTTTCTTCTCAAGAAGCCGTTCACTAAGACTGTTCTTGTGGAATTTGCAAAGTGATATTTGGAAGCCGTTTGAGGGCTGTGATGAAAAAGGAAATAGCCTAAGATAAAATCTGAAAAGACGCTTTCTGAGAAACTACTTTGTGTTTTGTTAATTTAACTCACAGAATTACAGCTTTCCCCTCAAGAAGCCTTACGCTAAGGCTGTTTTTGTGGAATTTGCAAAGTGATATTAGAAGCCCATGCAGGGCTATGGTGAAAAAGGAAATATCTTCCATTGAAAACTAGAAAGAAGCTTTCTGAGAAACTGCTTTGTGTTCTGTTAATTCATCTCACCGAGTTACAGCATTGCCCTCCAGAAGCCTTTCGCTAAGGCTGTTCTTGTGGAATTTGCAAAGGGATATTTGGAAGCCGATGCAGGGCTGTGGTGAAAAAGGAAATATACTAAGATAAAAACTGAAAAGAAGCTTCCTGAGAAACTGCTTTGTATTCTGAAAATTCAAGTCACAGAGTTACAGCTTTACAATCAAGAAGCCTTTCGCTAAGGCTGTTGTTGTGTAAATTGCAAAGTGATATTTGGAAGCCCCTAGAGAGTAATGGTGAAAAAGGAAATAACTTCAGTTAAAAACTTAAAAGAAGCTTTCTGAGAAACTGCTTTTTGTTCTGTTAATTCATCACACAGAGTTACAGCTTTTCCTCAAGATCCCTTTGGCAAAGACTATTCTTGTGGAATTTGCAAAGTAATATTTGGAAGTCCATAAAGGGCTATGATGAAAATGGAAATATCCTAAGATAAAAACCGAAAAGAAGCTTTCTGTGAAACTGCTTTGTGTTCTGTTATTCATCTCACAGAGTTACAGCTTTCCCCTCAAGAATTCGTTCACTGAGACTATTCTTGTGAAATTTGCAAAGTGATATTTGGAAGCCCATAGAGGGCTATGGTGAAAAAGGAAATATCTTCCGTTAAAAACTGGAAAGCAACATTCTGAGAAACTGCCGTGTGTACTGTTAATATATCTCACCGAGTTACAGCTTTCCCCTCAAGAGGCCTTTCGCTAAGACAGTTCTGTGGGATTTGCAAAGTAATATTTGGAAATCCATAAAGGTCTATGGTGAAAAAGAAATATCTTCAGTTAACAACTGGAAAGAAGCTTTCTGAGAAAGTGCTTTGTGTTCTGTTAATTCATCTAACAGAGTTACAGCTTTCCCCTCAAGAAGCCTTTCGCTAAGACTGTTCTTGTGGAATTTGCAAAGTGATATTTGGAAGCCCATAGAGGGATATGGTGAAAAAGGTAATATCTTCAGTTAAAAACCGGAAAGAAGCTTTCTGAGAAACTACTTTGTGTTCTGTTAATTCATCTCACAGAGTTACAGCTTTCCCCTCAAGAATCCTTTCGCTAAGATTGTTCTTGTGGAATCTGCAGCGTGGTCTTTGGAAGCCCATAGAAGGCTACGGTGAAAAAGGAAATATCTTCAGTTAAAAACTGAAAAGAAGCTTTCTGAGGAACTGCTTTGTGTTCTGCAAATTCATCTCAATGATTTACAGCTTTACCCTCAAGAAGCCTTTCGCTAAGACTGTTTTTGTGGAATTTCAAAGTGATATTTGGATGCCCATAGAGGGCTATGGTGAAGAAGGAAATATCTTCCGTTAAAAACTGGAAAGACGCTTTCTGAGAAACTGCTTTGTGTTCTGTTATTTCATCTCACAGAGTTACAGCTTTCCTCTCAAGTAGCCTTTCGCTAAGACAGTTTTTGTGGAATTTACAAAGTGATATTTGGAAGCCCATAGAGGGATATCGTGAAAAAGGAAATATCTTCCGTTAAAAACTGGAAAGAGGCATTCTGAGAAACTCCTTTGTGTTCTCTTAATTCAACTCACAGAGTTACATCTTTCCCCTGAAGAAATCTTTCCTTAAGACAGTTTTTGTGGAAATTGGAAACGGATACTTAGAAGCCCATAGAGGGCTATGGTGAAAAAGGAAATATCTTCTGTTCAAAACTGGAAAGAATCTTTCTGAGAAACTGCCTTGTGTTCTGTTAATTCATCTCACAGAGTTACAGTTTTCCCTTCAAGAAGCCTTTCGCTAAGACTGTTCTTCTGGAATTTGCAAAGTGATATTTCGAAGCCCAAAGAGGTCTAGGGTGAAAAAGGAAATATCTTCAGTTAAAAACTGGAAAGAAGCTGCCTGAGAAACTGCTTTGTCTACTCTTAATTCATCTCACGGAATTGCAGCTTTCCCTTCAAGAATCCTTTCGCTAAGGCTGTCTTGTGGAATCTGGAAAGTGATATTTGTAAGCCCATAGAGCGCTTTGCTGAAAAAGGAAGTATCTTTTGTGAAAAACAGGAATGAACCTTTCTGAGAAACTGTTTTCTGCTCTCTTATTTCATCTCAGAGTTACTGCTTTCCCCTCAAGAAGCTTTCGCTAAGACTGTTCTTGCGGAATTTCCAAAGTGATATTTGGAAGCCCAAAGAGGGATACGGTGAAAAAGGAAATATCTTCCATTAAAAACAGGAAATAAGCTTTCAGAGAAACTGCTTTGTGTTCTGTTAATGCATCTCACAGAGTTACAGCTATTTCCACCAGAACCCCTTCGATAAGACTGTTCTTGTGGAATTTGCAACGTGATAGTTTTAAGCCCATTGAGGGCTATGGTGAAATAGGAATTATTTTCCGTTGAAAACTGGAAGGAAGATTTCTGAGAAACTGTTTTGTGTTCTGTTAATTCATCTCACTTAGTTACAGCTTTCCCCTCAAGAAGCAGTTCAGTAAGACTGTTCTTGTGGATTTGGAAAGTGAAATTTGGAAGCCCATAGAGGGCTATGGTGAAAAAGGAAATATCTTCCGGTAAAAACCAAAAAGAAGCACTCTGAGAAACTGCTATGTGTTCTGTTAGTTCATCTCACAGAGCTGCAGCTTTCGCCTGAAGAAGCCTTTCGCTAAGACTGTTCTTGTGGAATTTGTAAAGTGATATTTGGAAGCCCATGGAGGGCTATGGTGAAAAAGGAAATATCTTCAGTTAAAAACTGAAAAGAAGCTTTCTGAGAAACTGCTTGGTGTTCTGTTAGTTCATGTCACAGAATTACAGCATTCCCCTCAAGAAGCCGTTCATTAGGACTGTTCTTGTGAAATTTGCAAAGTGATATTTGGAAGCCCTTAGAAGGCTATGGTGAAAAACGAAATATCTTCAGTTAAAAAAGGGAAAGAAACTTTCTGAGAAACTGCTTTGTGTTCTGTTAATTCATTTCAGAGAGTTACAGCTTTCCCCTCAAGAAGCCTTTCGCTAAGACTGTTCTTGTGGAATTTGCAAAGTGATATTTGGAAGCCCATAGATGGCTATGAAGAAAAAGGAAATATCCTTAGATAAAATCAGAAAAGAAGCTTTCTGAGAAACTGCTTTTTGTTCTGTTAATTCATCTCACAGAGTTACAGCTTTTTCCTCAAAAAGCCTTTCGCTAAGTCTGTTCCTGTGGGATTAACAAAGTGATATTTGGAAGCCCATAGAGTGCTACGGTGAAAAATGAAATATCTACAGTTAAAAACTGGAAAGAAGCTTTCTGAGAAATTGGTTTGTGTTCTGTTAATTCATCTCGAAGAGTTACAGCTTTCCCCTCAAGAAGCCTTTCGTTTAGACTGTTCTTGTGGAATTTGCACAGTGATCATTGGAAGCCCCTAGAGGGCTATGGTGAAAAAGGAAATATCTTCAGTTAAAAACTGTAAAGAAGCTTTCTGAGAAACTGCTGTGTGTTCTGTTAATTATACAATTGACCGAGTTTCAGCTTTCCCCACAAGAAGCCTTCGCTAAGAACGTTCTTGTGGGATATTCAAAGTCATATTTGGAAGCCCATAGACGGCTGTGGTGAAAAAGGAAGGATGTTCCGGTAAAAACTGGAAAGAAGATTTCTGAGAAGCTGCTTTGTGTTCTGTTAATTCATCTCACAGAGTTACAGCTTTCTTCTCAAGAAGCCGTTCACTAGGACTGTTCTTGTGGAATTTGCAAAGTGATATTTGGAAGCCGATTGAGGCCTGTGGTGAAAAAGGAAATAGCCTAAGATAAAATCTGAAAAGACGCTTTCTGAGAAACTACTTTGTGTTCTGTTAATTTAACTCACAGAATTACAGCTTTCCCCTCAAGAAGCCTTACGCTAAGGCTGTTTTTGTGGAATTTGCAAAGTGATATTAGAAGCCCATGCAGGGCTATGGTGAAAAAGGAAATATCTTCCGTTGAAAACTAGAAAGAAGCTTTCTGAGAAACTGCTTTGTGTTCTGTTAATTCATCTCACCGAGTTACAGCATTGCCCTCCAGAAGCCTTTCGCTAAGACTGTTCTTGTGGAATTTGCAAAGGGATATTTGGAAGCCGATGCAGGGCTGTGGTGAAAAAGGAAATATACTAAGATAAAAACTGAAAAGAAGCTTCCTGAGAAACTGCTTTGTATTCTGAAAATTCAACTCAGAGAGTTACAGCTTTACAATCAAGAAGCCTTTCGCTAAGGCTGTTGTTGTGTAAATTGCAAAGTGATATTTGGAAGCCCCTTGAGAGTAATGGTGAAAAAGGAAATAACTTCAGTTAAAAACTTAAAAGAAGCTTTCTGAGAAACTGCTTTTTGTTCTGTTAATTCATCACACAGAGTTACAGCTTTTCCTCAAGATCCCTTTGGCAAAGACTATTCTTGTGGAATTTGCAAAGTAATATTTGGAAGTCCATAAAGGGCTATGATGAAAATGGAAATATCCTAAGATAAAAACCGAAAAGAAGCTTTCTGTGAAAGTGCTTTGTGTTCTGTTATTCATCTCACAGAGTTACAGCTTTCCCCTCAAGAATTCGTTCACTGAGACTATTCTTGTGAAATTTGCAAAGTGATATTTGGAAGCCCATAGAGGGCTATGGTGAAAAAGGAAATATCTTCCGTTAAAAACTGGAAAGCAACATTCTGAGAAACTGCCGTGTGTACTGTTAATATATCTCACCGAGTTACAGCTTTCCCCTCAAGAGGTCTTTCGCTAAGACAGTTCTGTGGGATTTGCAAAGTAATATTTGGAAATCCATAAAGGTCTATGGTGAAAAAGAAATATCTTCAGTTAACAACTGGAAAGAAGCTTTCTGAGAAAGTGCTTTGTGTTCTGTTAATTCATCTAACAGAGTTACAGCTTTCCCCTCAAGAAGCCTTTCGCTAAGATTGTTCTTGTGGAATTTGCAAAGTGATATTTGGAAGCCCATAGAGGGATATGGTGAAAAAGGTAATATCTTCAGTTAAAAACCGGAAAGAAGCTTTCTGAGAAACTACTTTGTGTTCTGTTAATTCATCTCACAGAGTTACAGCTTTCCCCTCAAGAATCCTTTCGCTAAGATTGTTCTTGTGGAATCTGCAGCGTGGTCTTTGGAAGCCCATAGAAGGCTACGGTGAAAAAGGGAATATCTTCAGTGAAAAACTGAAAAGAAGCTTTCTGAGGAACTGCTTTGTGTTCTGCAAATTCATCTCAATGATTTACAGCTTTACCCTCAAGAAGCCTTTCGCTAAGACTGTTTTTGTGGAATTTCAAAGTGATATTTGGATGCCCATAGAGGGCTATGGTGAAGAAGGAAATATCTTCCGTTAAAAACTGGAAAGACGCTTTCTGAGAAACTGCTTTGTGTTCTGTTATTTCATCTCACAGAGTTACAGCTTTCCTCTCAAGTAGCCTTTCGCTAAGACAGTTTTTGTGGAATTTACAAAGTGATATTTGGAAGCCCATAGAGGGATATCGTGAAAAAGGAAATATCTTCCGTTAAAAACTGGAAAGAGGCATTCTGAGAAACTCCTTTGTGTTCTCTTAATTCAACTCACAGAGTTACATCTTTCCCCTGAAGAAATCTTTCCTTAAGACAGTTTTTGTGGAAATTGGAAACGGATACTTCGAAGCCCATAGAGGGCTATGGTGAAAAAAGAAATATCCTAAGAAAAAAACTGAAAAGAATCTTTCGTAGAAACTAATTTGTGCTCTGTTAATTCTGGTCACAGACTTAGAGCTATCTCCTACAGAAGCCTTTCGCTAAGACTGCTCTTGTGGAATTTGCAAAGTGATATTTGGAAGCCCCTAGAGTGCTAAGGTGAAAAAGGAAATATCTTCCATTAAAAATTGGAAAGAATATTTCTGAGAAACTGGTTTGTGTTCTGTTAATTCATCTCACACAGTTACAGCATTCCCCTCAAGAAACCTTTCCCTAAGACTGTTCTTGTGGAATTTGCAAAGTGATATTTGGAAGCCCATGGAGAACTATGGTGAAAAAGCGAATATCTTCAGTTGAAAACTGGAAAGTAGCTTTCAGAGAAACGGCATTGTTTTCCGTTAATTCATCTGACAGTTACAGCTTTCCCCTCAAGAAGCCTTTCACTAAGACTGTTCTTGTGGAATTTGCAAAGTGATATTTGAAAGCCCGTAGAGGGCTATGGTGAAAAAGGAAATATCCTCAGTTAAAAACTTGAAAGAAGCTTTCTGAGAAACTGCGTTGTGTTCTGCTAATTCATCTCACAGAGTTACAGGTTTCTCCTCAAGAAGCCTTTCGATAAGACAGTTCTGGAGGAATTATCAAAGTGTTATTTGGAAGCCCTTAAAGGGCTATGGTAGCAAAGGAAATACCTTCCGTTAAAAACTGGAAAGAAGCTTTCTGAGAAACCGTGTTGTATTCTCTTAGTTCATCTCACAGAGTTACAGATTTCCCTAAGACAAAAATATATCCTAAGACAAAAATTGAAAAGAAGCTTTCTAAAAAACTGTTTTGTGCTCTGTTAATTCATTTCACAGAGTTACAGTTTTCCCCTCAAGAAGCCTTTAGCTAAGACTGTTCTTGTGGAATTTGCAAAGTGATATTGGGAAGCCCATAGATGTCTATGGTGAAAAAAGAAATATCCTAAGATGAAAACTGGAAAGAAGCTTTCTGAGAAACTGCTTTGTGTTCTATTATTTCATTTCACAGAGTTACAGGTTTCCCCTCAAGAAGCCTTTTTTTAAGCCTTTTCTTTTGAAATTTGCAATTTGATTTTTGGAAGCATATAGAGGGCTAATGTGAAAAAGGAAATATCTTCCGTTAAAAACTGGAAAGAAGCTTTCTGAGATACTGCTTTGTGTTCTGTTAATTCATCTCACAGAGTCACAGCTTTCCCCTCAAGAAGCCTTTCACTAAGACTGTTCTTGTGGAAATTGCAAGGTGATATTTGGAGACCCTTAAAGGGCCATGGTGAAAAAGGAAATATCTTATGTTAAAAACTGGAAAGAAGTTTTCTGAGAAACTTCTTTGTATTCTGTTAATTCATCTAACAGAGTTACAGCTTTCCCCTCCAGAAGCCTTTCATTAAGAGTGTTCTTGTGGAGTTTGCAAAGTGATATTTGGAAGGCCATAAAGGGCTACGGTGAAAAACGAAATATCCTAAGATAAAAACAGAAGAGAATCTTTCTGAGAAACTGCTTTGAGTTCTGCTAATTCATCTCACAGTGTTACAGCTTTTCCCTCAAGAAGCTTTTCGATAAGACTTTTTTGTGGAATTTGCAAAGTGATATTGGAAGCCTATGGAGGGCTATGGTGAAAAAGGAAATATCCTAAGATAAATTCTGAAAAGATTCTTTCTGAGAAACTGCTTTGTGTTCTGTTAATTCATCTCACAGAGTTACAACTTTCCCCTCAAGAAGCCTTTCGCTAAGACTGTTCTTGTGGAATTTGCAAAGTGAAATTTGGAAGCCCTTAGAGAGCTATGGTGAAAAAGGAAATATCTTCCGTTAAAAACCGAAAAGAAGCTCTCTGAGAAACTGCTTTCTGTTCTGTTACTTCATCTCACAAAGTTTCAGCTTTCCACTCAAGAAGCCGTTCACTAACACTATTCTTGTGAAATTTCCAAAGTGATAAATCAAAACCCATAGAGGGCTATGGTGAAAAAGGAAATATATTAGGGTAAAAACTGGAAAGAAGCATTCTGAGAAACTGCTTTGTGTTCTGTTAATTCATCTCACAGAGTTACAGCCTTCCCCTCAAGAAGCCTTTCGCTAAGACTTTACTTGTGGAATATGCAAAGTGATAGTTGTAAGCCCATAGAGGGCTATGCTGAGAAAGGAAATATGTTCCGTTTAAAACTGTAAAGAAGCTTTCTGAGAAAGTGTTTCGTGTTCTGTTAATTCATCTCAGAGTTATTGCTTTCCCCTCAAGAAGTCTTTCACTAAGACTGTTCTTGTGGAATTTGGAAAGTGATATTTGGAAGTCCATAGAGGTCTATGGTGAAAGAGGAAATATCTTAGGATAAAAACTGGAAAGAAGCTTTCTGAGAAGCTGCTTTGTGTTTTGTTAATTCATCTCACCGAGTTACAGCATTCCCTACAAGAAGCCTTTCGCTAAGACTGTTCTTCTGGAATTTGCAAAGTGATATTTCGAAGCCCAAAGAGGTCTAGGGTGAAAAAGGAAATATCTTCCGTTAAAAACTGGAAAGAAGCTGTCTGAGAAACTGCTTTGTGTTCTGTTAATTCATCTCCGAGAGTTACAGCTTTCCCCTCAAGAAGCCTTTCGTTAAGACTGTTCTTGTGGAATTTCCAAAGTGATATTTGGAAGCCCATAGAGGGCTATGGTGAAAAAAGAAATATCTTCCGCTAAAAAGTGGAAAGAAGCTTTCTGAGAGACTCCTTTGTGTTCTGTTAATTCATCTGACAGAATTACATCTTTCCCCTCATTAATCCTTTCGCCAAGAGTTTTCTTGTGCAATTTGCATAGTGATATTTGGGAGCCCATAGAGGGCTATGGTGAAAAAGAAAATATCTTCCGTTAAAAACTGGAAAGAAGCTTTCTGTGAAACTGCTTTGTGTTCTCTTAATTCATCTCACAGAGTTAAAGTTTTCCCTTCAAGAAGCCTTTCGATAAGGCTGTTCTTGTGGAATTTGGATAGAGATATTTGGAAGCTCATAGAGGGTAAGGTGAAAAAACAAAATCTTCAGTTAAAAACTGGAAAGAAGTTTTCTCAGAAACTGCTTTGTCTTCTCTTAATTCATGTCACAGAATTACAGCTTTCCCTTCAAGAAGCCTTTCGCAAAAGCTCTCTTGTGGTATCTGGAAAGTGATATTTGTAAGCCCATAGAGAGCTACGCTGAAAAAGGAAGAATCTTACGAGATAAACTGGAATGAAGCTTTCTGAGAAACTGTTTTCTGTTCTCTTAATTCATCTCAGAGTTACTGCTTTCCCCTCAAGAAGCCTTTCGCTAAGACTGTTCTTGTGGAATTTGCAAAGTGATATTTGGAAGCCCATAGCGGGATATAGTGAAAAAGGAAATATACTAAGATAAAAACTGAAAGGAAGCATTCTGAGAAACTGCTTTGTGATTTGTTAATTCATCTCACAGGGTTACAGCTTTCCCTTCAAGAAGCCTTTCGCAAAGGTTCTTCTTGTGGAATTGGCCAAGTGATATTTGGAAGCCCATAGAGGGCTATGGTGAAAAAGGAAATATCTTCAGTTAAAAACTGGAAAAAAGCTTTCTGAGAAACTGCTTTGTGTTCTCTTAATTCATCTCACAGAGTTACAGCTTTCCCCTCAAGAAGCCTTTCGCTAAGACTGTTTTTGTGGAATATGGAAAGTGATTATGGAAGCCCATAGAGGGCTACGGTGAAAAAGGAAATATCTTCCGTTAAAAACTGGAAAGAAGCATTCTGAGCAACTGCTTTGTGTTCTGTTAATTCATCTCACAGAGTTACAGCTTTCCCCTCAAGAAGCCTTTCGTTAAGACTGTTCTTCTGGAATATGGAAAGTGATATTTGGAAGGCCGTAGAGGGCTATGGTGAAAAAGGAAATATCTTCCGTTAAAAACTGGAAAGAATCTTTCTGAGAAACTGCCTTGTGTTCTGTTAATTCATCTCACAGAGTTACAGTTTTCCCTTCAAGAAGCCTTTCGCTAAGACTGTTCTTCTGGAATTTGCAAAGTGATATTTCGAAGCCCAAAGAGGTCTAGGGTGAAAAAGGAAATATCTTCTGTTAAATACTGGAAAGAAGCTGTCTGAGAAACTGCTTTGTCTACTCTTAATTCATCTCACGGTATTGCTGCTTTCCCTTCAAGAATCCTTTCGCTAAGGCTGTCTTTTGGAATCAGGAAAGTGATATTTGTAAGCCCATAGAGCGCTTTGCTGAAAAAGGAAGTATCTTATGTGAAAAACTGGAATGAATCTTTCTGAGAAACTGTTTTGTGCTCTCTTATTTCATCTCAGAGTTACTGCTTTCCCCTCAAGAAGCTTTCGCTAAGACTGTTCTTGTGGAATTTCCAAAGTGATATTTGGAAGCCCATGGAGGGATACGGTGAAAAAGGAAATATCTTCCATTAAAAACAGGAAAGAAACTTTCTGAGAAACTGCTTTGTGTTTTTTTAATTCATCTAACAGAGTTACAGCTTTCCCCTCAAGAAGCCTTTCGCTAATGCTGTTGTGGTGGAACTTGCAAAGTGATATTTGGAAGCCCATAGAGGGCTATGGTGAAAAAGGAAATATCTTCCGTTAAAAACTGGAAAGAAGCTTTTGAGAACGTGCTTTGTGTTCTGTTAATTCATCTCACTGAGTTACTGCTTTCCCTAAAAGAAGTCTTTCGCTAAGACTGTTCTTCTGGAATTTGCAAAGTGATATTTCGAAGCCCAAAGTTGTCTAGGGTGAAAAAGGAAATATCTTCAGTTAAAAATTGGAAAGAGGCTGTCTCAGAAACTGCTTTGTGTTCTGTTAATTCATCTCACAGAGTTACAGCTTTCCCTTCTAGGAGCCTTTCGCTAAGAGAGTTCTTGTGGAATTTGCAAAGTGATATTTGGAAGCCCATAGTGGGCTACGGTGAAAAAGGAAATATCCTAAGTTAAAAACTGAAAAGAAACATTCTGAGAAACTGCTTTGTGTTCTGTTAATTCATCTCACAGAGTTACATCTTTCCCTTCAAGAAGCCTTTATCTAAGGCTGTTCTTTTGGAATTTGCAAAGTGATATTTGGAAGCACATAGAGGGCTATGGTGAAAAAGGAAATATCTTCCGGAAAAACTGGCAAGAAGCTTTCTGAGAAGCTGCTTGTGTTCTATTAATTCATCTCACAGAGTTACAGGTTTCCCTTCAAGAAGCCTTTCTCTAAGGCTGTTCTTGTGGAATTTGGTAACTGATATTTAGAAGTCCTTAGAGGGCTATGGTGAAAAAATAAATATCTTTAGTTAAAAACTGGAAAGAAACTTTCTGAGAAACTGCTTTGTATTCTGTTAATTCATCTCACAGAGTTACTGCTTTCTCCTCAAGAAGCCTTTCGCTATGACTGTTCTTGTGGAATTTGCAAAGTGATATTTGGAAGTCCCTAGAGAGCTATGGTGAAAAAGGAAATATCTTCCGTTAAAAACTGGAAAGAAGCTTTCTGAGAAACTGCTTTGAGTTCTTTGAATTCTTCTCACAGAGTTACCGCTTTCTCCTGAAGAAGCCTTTTGCTAAGATTGTTCTTGGGGAGTTTTCAAAGTGATATTTGGAAACCCTTAGAGGGCTATGGTGAAAAAGGAAATACGTTCCGTTAAAAACTGGAAAGAAGCTTTCTGAGAAACTGCTTCGTGTTCTGTTAATTCATCTCACAGAGTTACAGTTTTCCTTCAAGAAGCCTTTCGCTAAGGCTGTTCTTGTGTTGTTTGGAAAGTGATATTGGAAGCCCATAGAGGGCTATGGTCAAAAAGGAAATATCTTCAGTTAAAAACTGGAAAGAAGCTTCTTATGAAACTACTTAGTGTTCTGTTAATTCATCTCACAGAGTTACTGCTTTCCCCTCAAGAAGACTTTCGCAAAGGCTGTTCTTGTGGAATTTTCAAAGTGATATTTGGAAGCCCCTAGAGAGCTAGGGTGAAAAGGAAATATCTTCCGTTAAAAACCGGAAAGAAGTTTTCTGAGAAACTGCTTTTGTTCTGTCAATTCATCTCACAGATTTCAAGTTTTCCCTTCAAGAAGTCTTTTGCTAAGACTGATTTGGTGGAATTTTCAAAGTGATATTTTTAAGTACATAGAGGGCTACGGTGTAAAAGGAAAAATCTTTCGTAAAAAACTGGAAAGAAGCTTTCTGAGAAACTCCTTTGTGTTCGGTTAATTCATTTTACAGAGTTACAGCTTTCCATTCAAGAAGGCTTTCGCTAAGGCTGTTCTTGTGGAGTTTGAAAAGTGATATTTGGAAGCCCATAAAGGGATTTGGTGAAAACGGAAATATCTTCAGTTAAAAACCGGAAAGAAGCTTTCTGAGAAACTACTTTGTGTTCTGTTAATTCATCTCACAGAGTTACTGCTTTGCCATCAAGGAGTCTTTTGCTGAGACTGTACTGGTGGAATTTGCAAAGTGATATTGGGAAGCCCTTAGAGGGCTACGGTGAAAAAGGAAGTATCCTAAGATAAAAACTGAAAAGAAGCATTCTGAGAAACTGCTTTGTGTTCTGTTAATTCATCTCACAGAAATTCAGCTTTCCTCTCAAGAAGCCTTTCGCAAAGACTGTTCTTGAGGCATTTGCAAGGTGATCTTTGGAAGCCCCTACGGAGCTAAGGTGAAAAAGGAAACAGGTTCCGTTAAAAACTAGAATGAAGCTTTCTGAGCAACTGCTTTGTGCTCTGTTAATTCATCTCACAGAGTCACTCTGTTCCCCTCAAGAACACTTTCGCTAAGACTATTCTTGAGGAATTTACAAGGTGATATTTGGAAGGCCCTAGAGAGCTATGGTGAAAAAGGAAATATCTTCCGTTAAAAACTGGAAAGAAGCTCTCTGAAAACTGCTTTTTGTTCTGTGAATTCATCTCACAGACTTACAGCTTTTCCCTCAAGAAGCCTATGACTAAGGCTGTTCTTGTGGAATTTGCAAAGTGATATTTGGAAGCCCAAAGAGGGCTTTGGTGTAAAAGGAAATATCTTCAGTTAAATACTGGAAGGAAGCTGTCTGAGAAACAGCTTTGTGTTCTGTTATTTCATCTCACTGAGTTACACCTTTACCCTCAAGAAGCCTTTCACTAAGACTGTTCTTGTGGAATTTGCAAAGCGATATTTGGAAGCCCACAGAGCGCTATGGTGAAAAAGGAAATACCTTAAGTTAAAAACTGGAAAGAAGCTTTCTGAGAAACTGCTTTCTGTTCTGTTAATACATCTCACAGAATTACAGCTTTCCCTTCAAGAAGCCTTTCGCTAAGGCTGTTCTGGTGGAATTTGCAAAGTAATATATGGAAGACCATAGAGGACTAGGGTGAAAAAGGAAATATCCTAAGGTAAAAACTGAAAAGAAGCATTCTGAGAAACTGCTTTGTGTTCCGTTAATTCATCTCACAGAGCTACAGATTTCCCTTCAATAAGAATTTCGCTAAGACTGTTCTTGTGGAATTTGCAAAGTGATATTTGGAAGCCCTTAGAGGGCTATGGTGAAAAAGGAAATATCCTCCGTGAAAAACTGGAAAGAGGTTGTGTGAGAAACTGCTTTGTGTTCTCTTATTTCATCTCACAGATTTATATCTTTCCCCTCAAGAAACCTTTCGCTAAGACAGTTCTTGTGGAATCTGCAAAGTGACATTTGGAACGCCTAGAGGGCTACGGTGAAAAAGGAAATATCCTAAGTTAAAAACTGTAAAGAAGCATTCTGAGAAACTGCTTTGTGCTCTGTTAATTCATCTCACAGAGTTACACCTTTCCCTTCAAGAGGCCTTTCGCTAAGGCTATTCTTGTGGAATTTAGAAAGTGATATTTGGAAACCCTTGGAGGGCTATGGTGAAAAAGGAAATATCTTCCGTTAAGTACTGTAAAGAAGCTTTCTGAGAAACTGCTTTGTGCTCTGTTAATTCATCTCACAGAGTTACAGCTTTCACCTCAAGAAGCCATTCCCTAAGACTGCTCTTGTGACATTTTCAAAGTGATATTTGGAAGCCCATAGAGCGCTACGGTGAAAAAGGAAATATACTAAGTTAAAAACTGAAAAGAAACATTGTGAGAAACTGCTTTGTGTTCTGTTAATTCATGTCACAGAGTTACAGCTTTCCCTTCAAGAAGCCTTTTGCTAAGGCTGTTCTTGTGGCATTGGCAAAGTGATATTTGGAAGCCCATAGAGTGCTATGGTGAAAAGTAAATATCTTCAGTTAAAAAATGGAAAGAAGCATTCTGACAAAGTGCTTTGTGTTCTGTTAATTCATCTCACAGAGTTACACATTTCGCCTCAAGAAGCCTTTCCCAAAGACTGTTCTTGTGGAATTTTCAAAGTGATATTTGGAAGCCCCTAGAAGGCTATGGTGAAAAAGGAACTATCTTCCGTTAAAAACTGGAAATAAGCTTTCTGAAATACTGCTTTGTGTTATGTTAATTCATCTCACAGAGTTACAGCTTTCCCTTCAAGAAGCCTTTCGCTAAGGTTGTTCTTGTGGAATTTGCAAAGTGATATTTGGAAGCCAATAGAGGTTTATGCTGAAAAAGGAAATATCTTCCGTAAAAAACTGGAAAGAAGCTTTCTGAGAAACTGCTTTGTGTTCTGCTAATTCATCTCACAGAGTTACAGGTTTCCCTTCAAGAAGCCTTCTGCTAAGGCTGTTCTTGTAAAATTGGCAAGGTGACATTTGGAAGCCCGTAGAGGGCTATGGTGAAAAGGAAACATGTTCAGTTAAAATATAGAAAGTAGCTTTCTGAGAAACTGCTTTGTGTTCCGTAAATTCATCTAACAGAGTTACAGCTTTCCCCTCAAGAAACCTTGGGCTAAGACTGTTCTTTTGGAATTTGCAAAGTGATACTTGGCAGCACATAGAGAGCTATGGTGAAAGAGGAAATATCTTCTGTTAAAAAGTGGAAAGAAGCTTTCAGAGAAACTGCTTTGTGTTCTGTTAATTCATCTCACAGTGTTACAGCTTTCCCTTCAAAAAGCCTTTCGCTAGGGCTGTCCTTGTGGAATTTCTAAAGTGATATTTGGAAGCCCATAGAGGGCTATGGTGGAAAAGGAGATATCTTCAGTTAAAAACTGGAAAGAAGCTGTCTGAGAAACTGCATTGGGTGCTGTTAATTCACCTCACAGAGTTACAGCTTTCCCCTCAAGAAGCCTTTCGCTAAGGCTGTTCTTGTGGAATTTGCAAAGTGAAATTTGGAAGCCCTTAGAGAGCTATGGTGAAAAAGGAAATATCATCCGTTAAAAACCGAAAAGAAGATCTCTGAGAAACTGCTTTCTGTTCTGTTAGTTCATCTCACAGAGTTTCAGCTTTCTCCTCAAGAAGCCGTTCACTAACACTATTCTTGTGAAATTTGCAAAGTGATATTTCGAAACCCATAGATGGCTATGGTAAAATAGTAAATATCTTCCGTTAAAAACTGGAAAGAAGTTTTTTGAGAACCTGCCGTGTGTTCTGTTAATACATCTCACCGAGTTGAAGCTTTCACTTCAAGAAGCCTTTAACTAAGACTGTTCTTGAGGCAATTGCAAAGTGATATTTGGAAGCCCATAGAGGACTATGATGAAAGAGGATATATCCTTAGAAAAACACTGAAAGAAGCTTTCTGAGAAGCTGCTTTGTGTTCTGTTAATTCATTTCACAGAGTTACAGCTTTCCCCTCAAGAAGCCCTTCACTAGGACCTTCCTTCTGAAATTTGTAAAGTGATATTTGGAAGCCCATAGAGGGCTATGGTGAAAAAGGAAATATCTTCGGGTAAAAACTGGAGAGAAGCATTCTGGGAAACTGCCGTGTGTTCTGTTAATATATCTCACCGCGTTACAGCTTTCACCTCAAGAAGCCATTCGGTAAGACTGTTCTTGTGGGATTTGCAATGTGATATTTGGAAGCCCCTAGAGGGCAATGGTGAAAATGGAAATATCCTAAGTTTAAAAAAGAAAAGAAGCTTTCTGAGAAACCGCTTTTCGTTCTGTTAGTTCATCTCGCCGAGTTACAGCTTTCCACTCAAGAACGTATTCACTAAGACTTTTCTTGTGAAATTTGCAAAGTGATATTTGGAAGCCCGTAGAAAGCTATGGTGAAAGAGGAAATATCTTCTCTTAAAAACTGGAAAGAAGATTTCCGAGAAACTGCATTGTGTTCTGTTAATTCATCTCACACAGTCACAGCTTTCCCCTCAAGAAGCCTTTCGCTATGACTGTTCTTGTGGAATTTGCAAAGTGATATTTGGAGGCCCATAGACGGTTATGGTGAAAAAGTAAATATATTCCGTTAAAAACTGGAAAGAATATTTCTGAGAAACTGCTTTGAGGTCTGTTAATTCATCTCACAGAGTTACAGCTTTTACCTCAAGAAGCCTTTCGATAAGAATGTTGTGGAATTTGCAAAGTGATATTTGGAAGCCGATTGAGGGCTATGGTGAAAAAGGAAATATCCTAAGATAAAATCTAAAAAGAAGCTTTCTGAGAAAGTGCTTTGTGTTCCGTTAATTCATCACACAGAGTTACAGCTTATCCCTCCAGAAGCCTTTCGCTAAGACTGTTCTTGTGGAATTTGCAAAGTGATTTTTGTAAGCCCATAGAGGGCTATGGTGACAAAGGAAATAACTTCCGTTAAAAACTTTAAGGAAGCTCTCCTAGAAAATGCTTTGTGTTCTGTGAATTCATCTCACAGAGTTACAGCTTTCCCCTCTAGAAGCCTTTCGCTAAGACTGTTCTTGTCGACTTTGCAAAGTGAAATTTGGAAGCCCTTAGAGAGCTATGGTGAAAAAGGAAATATCTTCCGTTAAAAACCGAAAAGAAGATCTCTGAGAAACTGCTTTCTGTTCTGTTAGTTCATCTCACAGAGTTTCAGCTTTCCCCTCAAGAAGCCGTTCACTAACACTGTTCTTGTGAAATTTGCAAAGTGATATTTCGAAACCCATAGATGGCTATGATAAAAAAGTAAATATCTTCCGTTAAAAACTGGAAAGAAGTTTTTTGAGAACCTGCCGTGTGTTCTGTTATTACATCTCACCGAGTTGAAGCTTTCACTTCAAGAAGCCTTTAACTAAGACTGTTCTTGAGGCAATTGCAAAGTGATATTTGGAAGCCCATAGAGGACTATGATGAAAGAGGATATATCCTTAGAAAAACACTGAAAAGAAGCTTTCTGAGAAGCTGCTTTGTGTTCTGTTAACTCATTTCACAGAGTTACAGCTTTCCCCTCAAGAAGCCGTTCACTAAGTCCTTTCTTCTGAAATTTGTAAAGTGATATTTGGAAGCCCATAGAGGGCTATGGTGAAAAAGGAAATATTTTCGGGTAAAAACTGGAAAGAAGCATTCTGGGAAACTGCCGTGTGTCCTGTAAATATATCTCACCGCGTTACAGCTTTCACCTCCAGAAGCCATTCGGTAAAATGTTCTTGTGGGATTTGCAATGTGATATTTGGAAGCCCCTAGAGGGCAATGGTGAAAATGGAAATATCCTAAGTTAAAAAAAGAAAAGAAGCTTTCTGAGAAACCGCTTTTCGTTCTGTTAGTTCATCTCGCCGAGTTACAGCTTTCCACTCAAGAACGTATTCACTAAGACTTTTCTTGTGAAATTTGCAAAGTGATATTTGGAAGCCCGTAGAAAGCTATGGTGAAAGAGGAAATATCTTCTCTTAAAAACTGGAAAGAAGATTTCCGAGAAACTGCATTGTGTTCTGTTAATTCATCTCACACAGTCACAGCTTTCCCCTCAAGAAGCCTTTCGCTATGACTGTTCTTGTGGAATTTGCAAAGTGATATTTGGAGGCCCATAGACGGTTATGGTGAAAAAGTAAATATATTCCGTTAAAAACTGGAAAGAATATTTCTGAGAAACTGCTTTGAGGTCTGTTAATTCATCTCACAGAGTTACAGCTTTTACCTCAAGAAGCCTTTCGATAAGAATGTTGTGGAATTTGCAAAGTGATATTTGGAAGCCGATTGAGGGCTATGGTGAAAAAGGAAATATCCTAAGATAAAATCTAAAAAGAAGCTTTCTGAGAAACTGCTTTGTGTTCCGTTAATTCATCACACAGAGTTACAGCTTATCCCTCCAGAAGCCTTTCGCTAAGACTGTTCTTGTGGAATTTGCAAAGTGATTTTTGTAAGCCCATAGAGGGCTATGGTGACAAAGGAAATAACTTCCGTTAAAAACTTTAAGGAAGCTCTCTTAGAAAATGCTTTGTGTTCTGTGAATTCATCTCACAGAGTTACAGCTTTCCCCTCTAGAAGCCTTTCGCTAAGACTGTTCTTGTCGACTTTGCAAAGTGAAATTTGGAAGCCCTTAGAGAGCTATGGTGAAAACGGAAATATCTTCCGTTAAAAACCGAAAAGAAGATCTCTGAGAAACTGCTTTCTGTTCTGTTAGTTCATCTCACAGAGTTTCAGCTTTCCCCTCAAGAAGCCGTTCACTAACACTGTTCTTGTGAAATTTGCAAAGTGATATTTCGAAACCCATAGATGGCTATGATAAAAAAGTAAATATCTTCCGTTAAAAACTGGAAAGAAGTTTTTTGAGAACCTGCCGTGTGTTCTGTTATTACATCTCACCGAGTTGAAGCTTTCACTTCAAGAAGCCTTTAACTAAGACTGTTCTTGAGGCAATTGCAAAGTGATATTTGGAAGCCCATAGAGGACTATGATGAAAGAGGATATATCCTTAGAAAAACACTGAAAAGAAGCTTTCTGAGAAGCTGCTTTGTGTTCTGTTAACTCATTTCACAGAGTTACAGCTTTCCCCTCAAGAAGCCGTTCACTAAGTCCTTTCTTCTGAAATTTGTAAAGTGATATTTGGAAGCCCATAGAGGGCTATGGTGAAAAAGGAAATATTTTCGGGTAAAAACTGGAAAGAAGCATTCTGGGAAACTGCCGTGTGTCCTGTAAATATATCTCACCGCGTTACAGCTTTCACCTCCAGAAGCCATTCGGTAAAATGTTCTTGTGGGATTTGCAATGTGATATTTGGAAGCCCCTAGAGGGCAATGGTGAAAATGGAAATATCCTAAGTTAAAAAAAGAAAAGAAGCTTTCTGAGAAACCGCTTTTCGTTCTGTTAGTTCATCTCGCCGAGTTACAGCTTTCCACTCAAGAACGTATTCACTAAGACTTTTCTTGTGAAATTTGCAAAGTGATATTTGGAAGCCCGTAGAAAGCTATGGTGAAAGAGGAAATAACTTCTGTTAAAAACTGGAAAGAAGATTTCCGAGAAACTGCATTGTGTTCTGTTAATTCATCTCACACAGTCACAGCTTTCCCCTCAAGAAGCCTTTCGCTATGACTGTTCTTGTGGAATTTGCAAAGTGATATTTGGAGGCCCATAGACGGTTATGGTGAAAAAGTAAATATATTCCGTTAAAAACTGGAAAGAATATTTCTGAGAAACTGCTTTGAGGTCTGTTAATTCATCTCACAGAGTTACAGCTTTTACCTCAAGAAGCCTTTCGATAAGAATGTTGTGGAATTTGCAAAGTGATATTTGGAAGCCGATTGAGGGCTATGGTGAAAAAGGAAATATCCTAAGATAAAAACTGTAAAGAAGCTTTCTGAGAAACTGCTTTGTTTTCTGTTAATTCAACTCACAGAATTACATCTTTCCCCTCAAGAGGCCTGTCGCTAAGGCTGTTTTTGTGGAATTTGCAAGGTGATATTTGGAAGCCCATAGATGCCTATGGTGAAAATGGAAATATCCTAAGATAAAAATCGAAAAGAAGCTTTCTGAGAAACTGCCTTGTGTTCTGTTAGTTCATCTCACAGAGTTACGGCTTTACCCTCAAGAAGCCGTTCACTAAGACTGTTCTTGTGAAATTTGTAAAGTGATATTGGAAGCCCTTAGAGGGCTATGATGAAAAAGGAAATATCTTCAGTTAAAAACTGGAAAGAAGCTTTCTGAGAAACTACTTTGTGGTCTCTTAATTCAACTCACAGAGTTACAGCTTTCCCTTCAACAAGCCTTTCGCTAAGACTGTTCTTGTGGAATTTACAAAGTGATATTTGGAGCCCTTAGAAGGCTATGGTGAAAAAGGAAATATCCTAAGATAAAAACTGAACAGAAGCTTTCTGAGAAGCTGCTTTGTGTATGTTAATTCATCTCACAGAGTTACAGCTTGTCCCTGCAGAAGCCTTTCACTAAGACTGCTCTTGTGGAATTTACAAAGTGATATTTGGAAGCCCATAGAGGGCAATGGAGAAAATGGAAATATCATAAGATAAAAAAAGAAAAGTAGCTTTCTGTGAAACTGCCTTGTGTTCTGTTAGTTCATCTCACAGAGTTATCGCTTTCCACTGAAGAAACTGTTCACTAAGACTGTTCTTGTGTAATTTGCAAAGAATTATTTGGAAGCACGTAGAGGGCTATGATGAAAATGGAAATATCTTGCGTTAAGAACTGGAAAGAAGAATTCTGAGAAACTGCCGTGTGTTGTGTTAATACATCTCACCGTGTTACAGCTTTCCCCTCAAAAAACCTTTCGCCAAGACTGTTCTTGTGGGATTTCCAAAGTGATATTTGGAAGCCCTTAGAGGGCTTTGGTGAAAGAGGAAATATCTTCAGTTAAAAACTGAAAAAAAGTTTTCTGAGAAACTGCTTTGTGGTCTGTTAATTCAACTCACAGAGTTACAGATTTCCCCTTAAAAAGCCTTTCACTAAGGCTGTTGTTGTGGAATTAGAAAAGTGATATTTGGAAGCCCATAGAGGGCTTTGGTGAAAAAGGAAATATCTTCAGTTAAAAGCTAAAGAGAAGCTTTCTGAGAAACTGCTTTGTGTTCTGTAAATTCAACTCACAGAGTTTGAGCTTTCCTATAAAGAATGCTTTCGCTAAGGATGTTGTTGTGGAAATTGCAAAGTGATATTTGGAAGCCCATAGAGGGCAATGGTGAAAATGGAAATATCCTAAGATAAAAAAAGAAAAGAAGCTTTCTGAGAAACCGCTTTTGGTTCTGTTAGTTCATCTCACAGAGTTACAGCTTTCCACTCAAGAAGCAGTTCACTAAGACAATTCTTGTGAAATTTCCAACGTGATATTTGGAAGCCCGTAGTCGGCTATGGTGAAAAAGGAATATCTTCCGTTAAATACTGGAAAGAAGATTTCTGAGAAACTGCATTGTGTTCTGTTAATTCATCTCACAGAGTCACAGCTTTCCCCTCAAGAAGCCTTTCGCTAAGACTGTTCTTGTGGAATTTGCAAGGTGATATTTGGAGGCACATAGAGGGCTATGGTGAAAAAGGAAATATCTTCCGTTAAAAACTGGAAAGAAGCTCTCTTAGAAACTGCTTTGTGTTCTGTGAATTCATCTCACAGAGTTACAGCTTTCCCCTCTAGAAGCCTTTCGCTAAGACTGTTCTTGTGGAATTTGCAAAGTGAAATTTGGAAGCCCTTAGAGAGCTATGGTGAAAAAGGAAATATCTTCCGTTAAAAACCGAAAAGAACATCTCTGAGAAACTGCGTTGTGTTCTGTTATTTCATTTCACAGGGTTACAGCTTTCCTCTCAAGAAGCCTTTCCCTAAGATTGTTCTTGTGGAATTTGCAAAGTGATATTTGGAAGCCCTTAGAGGGCTATGGTGAAAAACGAAATATCTTCCATTATAAACTGGAAAGAAACTTTCTGAGAAACTGCCTTGTGTTCTGTTAGTTCATCTCACGGAGTTACAGCTTTCCCCTCAAGAAGCCTTTCGATAAGACAGATCTGGAGGAATTTGCAAGTGATATTTGGAAGGCCATAGACGGTTATGGTGAAAAAGGAAATATCTTCCGTTAAAAACTGGAAAGAAGCTTTCTGAGACACTGCTTTGTGTTCTGTTAATTCATCTCACAGAGTTATAGCTTTCCCCTCAAAAAGACTTTCGCTAAGGCTGTTGTTGTGGAACTTGCAAAGTGATATTTTTAATCACATAGAGGGCTATGGTGTAAATGGAAATATCCTAAGATAAAAACCGAAAAGAACCTTTCTGAGAAACTGCTTTCTGTTCTGTTAGTTCATCTCACAGAGTTACAGCTTTCCGCTCAAGGAGCCGTTCAATAAGACTGTTCTTGTGGAATTTGCCAAGTGATGTTTGGAAGCCATTAGAGGTCTAGGGTGAAAAAGGAAATATCCTAAGATAAAAACTGAAAAGAATCTTTCTGAGGAACTGCTGTGTTTTCTCTTAATTCAACTCACAGAGTTACAGCTTTACCCTCAAGAAGCCTTTTGCTGAGGCTGCTGTTGTGGTATTTGCAAAGTGATATTTGGAAGCCCTTAGAGGGCAATGGTGATAAAGGAAATATCTTCAGTTAAAAACTGAAAAGAAGCATTCTGAGATACTGCTTTATGTTCTGTTAATTCTTCTCAAAGAATCACAGCTTTCTCCTAAAGAAACCTTCCGCTAAGACTGTTCTTGTGGAATTTGCAAAGTGATATTTCGAAGCCCATAGATGGCTATGGTGAAAAAGGAAATATCCTAAGATTAAAACCGAGAAGAAGCTTTCTGAGAAACTGCTTTGTGTTCTGTTAGTTAATCTCACAGTGTTAGAGCTTTCCCCTCAAGGAACCATTCAGTAAGACTGTTCTTGTGCAATTTTCAAAGTGACATTTGGAACCCCTAGAGGGCAATGGTGAAAATGGAAATATCCTAAGATAAAAAAAGAAAAGAAGCACTCTGAGAAACTGCCGTGTGTTCTGTTAATATAACTCAGCGAGTTACAGCTTTCTCCACAAGAAGCCTTTCGCTAAGACTGTTCCTGTGGGATTTGCGTAGTGATATTTTGAAGCCCATAGAGGGCTATGGTGAAAAAGGAATTATCCTAAGATAAAAACTGGAAAGAAGATTTCTGAGAAACTGCTTTATGTTCTGTTTATTCACAGCACAGAAATACAGCATTTCTCTGCAGAAGCCTTTCGCTAAGACTGTTCTTGTGGAATTTGCAAGGTGATATTTGGAGGCACATAGAGGGCTATGGTGAAAAAGGAAATATCTTCGGTTAAAAACTGGAAAGAAGCTCTCTTAGAAACTGCTTTGTGTTCTGTGAATTCATCTCACAGAGTTACAGATTTCCCCTCTAGAAGCCTTTCGCTAAGACTGTTCTTGTGGACTTTGCAAAGTGAAATTTGGAAGCCCTTAGAGAGCTATGGTGAAAAAGGAAATATCTTCCGTTAAAAACCGAAAAGAAGATCTCTGAGAAACTGCTTTCTGTTCTGTTAGTTCATCTCACAGAGTTTCAGCTTTCCCCTCAAGAATCCGTTCACTAACACTATTCTTGTGAAATTTGCAAAGTGATATTTCGAAACCCATAGATGGCTATGGTAAAATAGTAAATATCTTCCGTTAAAAACTGGAAAGAAGTTTTTTGAGAACCTGCCGTGTGTTCTGTTAATACATCTCACCGAGTTGAAGCTTTCACTTCAAGAAGCCTTTAACTAAGACTGTTCTTGAGGCAATTGCAAAGTGATATTTGGAAGCCCATAGAGGACTATGATGAAAGAGGATATATCCTTAGAAAAACACTGAAAGAAGCTTTCTGAGAAGCTGCTTTGTGTTCTGTTAATTCATTTCACAGAGTTACAGCTTTCCCCTCAAGAAGCCCTTCACTAGGACCTTCCTTCTGAAATTTGTAAAGTGATATTTGGAAGCCCATAGAGGGCTATGGTGAAAAAGGAAATATCTTCGGGTAAAAACTGGAGAGAAGCATTCTGGGAAACTGCCGTGTGTTCTGTTAATATATCTCACCGCGTTACAGCTTTCACCTCAAGAAGCCATTCGGTAAGACTGTTCTTGTGGGATTTGCAATGTGATATTTGGAAGCCCCTAGAGGGCAATGGTGAAAATGGAAATATCCTAAGTTTAAAAAAGAAAAGAAGCTTTCTGAGAAACCGCTTTTCGTTCTGTTAGTTCATCTCGCCGAGTTACAGCTTTCCACTCAAGAACGTATTCACTAAGACTTTTCTTGTGAAATTTGCAAAGTGATATTTGGAAGCCCGTAGAAAGCTATGGTGAAAGAGGAAATATCTTCTCTTAAAAACTGGAAAGAAGATTTCCGAGAAACTGCATTGTGTTCTGTTAATTCATCTCACACAGTCACAGCTTTCCCCTCAAGAAGCCTTTCGCTAAGACTGTTCTTGTGGAATTTGCAAAGTGATATTTGGAGGCCCATAGACGGTTATGGTGAAAAAGTAAATATATTCCGTTAAAAACTGGAAAGAATATTTCTGAGAAACTGCTTTGAGTTCTGTTAATTCATCTCACAGAGTTACAACTTTTACCTCAAGAAGCCTTTCGATAAGACTGTTGTGGAATTTCCAAAGTGATATTTGGAAGCCGATTGAGGGCTATGGTGAAAAAGGAAATATCCTAAGATAAAATCTAAAAAGAAGCTTTCTGAGAAACTGCTTTGTGTTCCGTTAATTCATCACACAGAGTTACAGCTTATCCCTCCAGAAGCCTTTCGCTAAGACTGTTCTTGTGGAATTTGCAAAGTGATTTTTGTAAGCCCATAGAGGGCTATGGTGACAAAGGAAATAACTTCCGTTAAAAACTTTAAGGAAGCTCTCTTAGAAAATGCTTTGTGTTCTGTGAATTCATCTCACAGAGTTACAGCTTTCCCCTCTAGAAGCCTTTCGCTAAGACTGTTCTTGTCGACTTTGCAAAGTGAAATTTGGAAGCCCTTAGAGAGCTATGGTGAAAACGGAAATATCTTCCGTTAAAAACCGAAAAGAAGATCTCTGAGAAACTGCTTTCTGTTCTGTTAGTTCATCTCACAGAGTTTCAGCTTTCCCCTCAAGAAGCCGTTCACTAACACTGTTCTTGTGAAATTTGCAAAGTGATATTTCGAAACCCATAGATGGCTATGATAAAAAAGTAAATATCTTCCGTTAAAAACTGGAAAGAAGTTTTTTGAGAACCTGCCGTGTGTTCTGTTATTACATCTCACCGAGTTGAAGCTTTCACTTCAAGAAGCCTTTAACTAAGACTGTTCTTGAGGCAATTGCAAAGTGATATTTGGAAGCCCATAGAGGACTATGATGAAAGAGGATATATCCTTAGAAAAACACTGAAAAGAAGCTTTCTGAGAAGCTGCTTTGTGTTCTGTTAACTCATTTCACAGAGTTACAGCTTTCCCCTCAAGAAGCCGTTCACTAAGTCCTTTCTTCTGAAATTTGTAAAGTGATATTTGGAAGCCCATAGAGGGCTATGGTGAAAAAGGAAATATTTTCGGGTAAAAACTGGAAAGAAGCATTCTGGGAAACTGCCGTGTGTCCTGTAAATATATCTCACCGCGTTACAGCTTTCACCTCCAGAAGCCATTCGGTAAAATGTTCTTGTGGGATTTGCAATGTGATATTTGGAAGCCCCTAGAGGGCAATGGTGAAAATGGAAATATCCTAAGTTAAAAAAAGAAAAGAAGCTTTCTGAGAAACCGCTTTTCGTTCTGTTAGTTCATCTCGCCGAGTTACAGCTTTCCACTCAAGAACGTATTCACTAAGACTTTTCTTGTGAAATTTGCAAAGTGATATTTGGAAGCCCGTAGAAAGCTATGGTGAAAGAGGAAATATCTTCTCTTAAAAACTGGAAAGAAGATTTCCGAGAAACTGCATTGTGTTCTGTTAATTCATCTCACACAGTCACAGCTTTCCCCTCAAGAAGCCTTTCGCTAAGACTGTTCTTGTGGAATTTGCAAAGTGATATTTGGAGGCCCATAGACGGTTATGGTGAAAAAGTAAATATATTCCGTTAAAAACTGGAAAGAATATTTCTGAGAAACTGCTTTGAGTTCTGTTAATTCATCTCACAGAGTTACAACTTTTACCTCAAGAAGCCTTTCGATAAGACTGTTGTGGAATTTCCAAAGTGATATTTGGAAGCCGATTGAGGGCTATGGTGAAAAAGGAAATATCCTAAGATAAAATCTAAAAAGAAGCTTTCTGAGAAACTGCTTTGTGTTCCGTTAATTCATCACACAGAGTTACAGCTTATCCCTCCAGAAGCCTTTCGCTAAGACTGTTCTTGTGGAATTTGCAAAGTGATTTTTGTAAGCCCATAGAGGGCTATGGTGACAAAGGAAATAACTTCCGTTAAAAACTTTAAGGAAGCTCTCTTAGAAAATGCTTTGTGTTCTGTGAATTCATCTCACAGAGTTACAGCTTTCCCCTCTAGAAGCCTTTCGCTAAGACTGTTCTTGTCGACTTTGCAAAGTGAAATTTGGAAGCCCTTAGAGAGCTATGGTGAAAACGGAAATATCTTCCGTTAAAAACCGAAAAGAAGATCTCTGAGAAACTGCTTTCTGTTCTGTTAGTTCATCTCACAGAGTTTCAGCTTTCCCCTCAAGAAGCCGTTCACTAACACTGTTCTTGTGAAATTTGCAAAGTGATATTTCGAAACCCATAGATGGCTATGATAAAAAAGTAAATATCTTCCGTTAAAAACTGGAAAGAAGTTTTTTGAGAACCTGCCGTGTGTTCTGTTATTACATCTCACCAAGTTGAAGCTTTCACTTCAAGAAGCCTTTAACTAAGACTGTTCTTGAGGCAATTGCAAAGTGATATTTGGAAGCCCATAGAGGACTATGATGAAAGAGGATATATCCTTAGAAAAACACTGAAAAGAAGCTTTCTGAGAAGCTGCTTTGTGTTCTGTTAACTCATTTCACAGAGTTACAGCTTTCCCCTCAAGAAGCCGTTCACTAAGTCCTTTCTTCTGAAATTTGTAAAGTGATATTTGGAAGCCCATAGAGGGCTATGGTGAAAAAGGAAATATTTTCGGGTAAAAACTGGAAAGAAGCATTCTGGGAAACTGCCGTGTGTCCTGTAAATATATCTCACCGCGTTACAGCTTTCACCTCAAGAAGCCATTCGGTAAAATGTTCTTGTGGGATTTGCAATGTGATATTTGGAAGCCCCTAGAGGGCAATGGTGAAAATGGAAATATCCTAAGTTAAAAAAAGAAAAGAAGCTTTCTGAGAAACCGCTTTTCGTTCTGTTAGTTCATCTCGCCGAGTTACAGCTTTCCACTCAAGAACGTATTCACTAAGACTTTTCTTGTGAAATTTGCAAAGTGATATTTGGAAGCCCGTAGAAAGCTATGGTGAAAGAGGAAATAACTTCTGTTAAAAACTGGAAAGAAGATTTCCGAGAAACTGCATTGTGTTCTGTTAATTCATCTCACACAGTCACAGCTTTCCCCTCAAGAAGCCTTTCGCTATGACTGTTCTTGTGGAATTTGCAAAGTGATATTTGGAGGCCCATAGACGGTTATGGTGAAAAAGTAAATATATTCCGTTAAAAACTGGAAAGAATATTTCTGAGAAACTGCTTTGAGGTCTGTTAATTCATCTCACAGAGTTACAACTTTTACCTCAAGAAGCCTTTCGATAAGAATGTTGTGGAATTTGCAAAGTGATATTTGGAAGCCGATTGAGGGCTATGGTGAAAAAGGAAATATCCTAAGATAAAAACTGTAAAGAAGCTTTCTGAGAAACTGCTTTGTTTTCTGTTAATTCAACTCACAGAATTACATCTTTCCCCTCAAGAGGCCTGTCGCTAAGGCTGTTTTTGTGGAATTTGCAAGGTGATATTTGGAAGCCCATAGATGCCTATGGTGAAAATGGAAATATCCTAAGATAAAAATCGAAAAGAAGCTTTCTGAGAAACTGCCTTGTGTTCTGTTAGTTCATCTCACAGAGTTACGGCTTTACCCTCAGGAAGCCGTTCACTAAGACTGTTCTTGTGAAATTTGTAAAGTGATATTGGAAGCCCTTAGAGGGCTATGATGAAAAAGGAAATATCTTCAGTTAAAAACTGGAAAGAAGCTTTCTGAGAAACTACTTTGTGGTCTCTTAATTCAACTCACAGAGTTACAGCTTTCCCTTCAAGAAGCCTTTCGCTAAGACTGTTCTTGTGGAATTTACAAAGTGATATTTGGAGCCCTTAGAAGGCTATGGTGAAAAAGGAAATATCCTAAGATAAAAACTGAACAGAAGCTTTCTGAGAAGCTGCTTTGTGTATGTTAATTCATCTCACAGAGTTACAGCTTGTCCCTGCAGAAGCCTTTCACTAAGTCTGCTCTTGTGGAATTTACAAAGTGATATTTGGAAGCCCATAGAGGGCAATGGAGAAAATGGAAATATCATAAGATAAAAAAAGAAAAGTAGCTTTCTGTGAAACTGCCTTGTGTTCTGTTAGTTCATCTCACAGAGTTATCGCTTTCCACTGAAGAAACTGTTCACTAAGACTGTTCTTGTGTAATTTGCAAAGAATTATTTGGAAGCACGTAGAGGGCTATGATGAAAATGGAAATATCTTGCGTTAAGAACTGGAAAGAAGAATTCTGAGAAACTGCCGTGTGTTGTGTTAATACATCTCACCGTGTTACAGCTTTCCCCTCAAAAAACCTTTCGCCAAGACTGTTCTTGTGGGATTTCCAAAGTGATATTGGGAAGCCCTTAGAGGGCTTTGGTGAAAGAGGAAATATCTTCAGTTAAAAACTGAAAAAAAGTTTTCTGAGAAACTGCTTTGTGGTCTGTTAATTCAACTCACAGAGTTACAGATTTCCCCTTAAAAAGCCTTTCACTAAGGCTGTTGTTGTGGAATTAGAAAAGTGATATTTGGAAGCCCATAGAGGGCTTTGGTGAAAAAGGAAATATCTTCAGTTAAAAGCTAAAGAGAAGCTTTCTGAGAAACTGCTTTGTGTTCTGTAAATTCAACTCACAGAGTTTGAGCTTTCCTATAAAGAATGCTTTCGCTAAGGATGTTGTTGTGGAAATTGCAAAGTGATATTTGGAAGCCCATAGAGGGCAATGGTGAAAATGGAAATATCCTAAGATAAAAAAAGAAAAGAAGCTTTCTGAGAAACCGCTTTTGGTTCTGTTAGTTCATCTCACAGAGTTACAGCTTTCCACTCAAGAAGCAGTTCACTAAGACAATTCTTGTGAAATTTCCAACGTGATATTTGGAAGCCCGTAGTCGGCTATGGTGAAAAAGGAATATCTTCCGTTAAATACTGGAAAGAAGATTTCTGAGAAACTGCATTGTGTTCTGTTAATTCATCTCACAGAGTCACAGCTTTCCCCTCAAGAAGCCTTTCGCTAAGACTGTTCTTGTGGAATTTGCAAGGTGATATTTGGAGGCACATAGAGGGCTATGGTGAAAAAGGAAATATCTTCCGTTAAAAACTGGAAAGAAGCTCTCTTAGAAACTGCTTTGTGTTCTGTGAATTCATCTCACAGAGTTACAGCTTTCCCCTCTAGAAGCCTTTCGCTAAGACTGTTCTTGTGGAATTTGCAAAGTGAAATTTGGAAGCCCTTAGAGAGCTATGGTGAAAAAGGAAATATCTTCCGTTAAAAACCGAAAAGAACATCTCTGAGAAACTGCGTTGTGTTCTGTTATTTCATTTCACAGGGTTACAGCTTTCCTCTCAAGAAGCCTTTCCCTAAGATTGTTCTTGTGGAATTTGCAAAGTGATATTTGGAAGCCCTTAGAGGGCTATGGTGAAAAACGAAATATCTTCCATTATAAACTGGAAAGAAACTTTCTGAGAAACTGCCTTGTGTTCTGTTAGTTCATCTCACAGAGTTACAGCTTTCCCCTCAAGAAGCCTTTCGATAAGACAGATCTGGAGGAATTTGCAAGTGATATTTGGAAGGCCATAGACGGTTATGGTGAAAAAGGAAATATCTTCCGTTAAAAACTGGAAAGAAGCTTTCTGAGACACTGCTTTGTGTTCTGTTAATTCATCTCACAGAGTTATAGCTTTCCCCTCAAAAAGACTTTCGCTAAGGCTGTTGTTGTGGAACTTGCAAAGTGATATTTTTAATCACATAGAGGGCTATGGTGTAAATGGAAATATCCTAAGATAAAAACCGAAAAGAACCTTTCTGAGAAACTGCTTTCTGTTCTGTTAGTTCATCTCACAGAGTTACAGCTTTCCGCTCAAGGAGCCGTTCAATAAGACTGTTCTTGTGGAATTTGCCAAGTGATGTTTGGAAGCCATTAGAGGTCTAGGGTGAAAAAGGAAATATCCTAAGATAAAAACTGAAAAGAATCTTTCTGAGGAACTGCTGTGTTTTCTCTTAATTCAACTCACAGAGTTACAGCTTTACCCTCAAGAAGCCTTTTGCTGAGGCTGCTGTTGTGGTATTTGCAAAGTGATATTTGGAAGCCCTTAGAGGGCAATGGTGATAAAGGAAATATCTTCAGTTAAAAACTGAAAAGAAGCATTCTGAGATACTGCTTTATGTTCTGTTAATTCTTCTCAAAGAATCACAGCTTTCTCCTAAAGAAACCTTCCGCTAAGACTGTTCTTGTGGAATTTGCAAAGTGATATTTCGAAGCCCATAGATGGCTATGGTGAAAAAGGAAATATCCTAAGATTAAAACCGAGAAGAAGCTTTCTGAGAAACTGCTTTGTGTTCTGTTAGTTAATCTCACAGTGTTAGAGCTTTCCCCTCAAGGAACCATTCAGTAAGACTGTTCTTGTGCAATTTTCAAAGTGACATTTGGAACCCCTAGAGGGCAATGGTGAAAATGGAAATATCCTAAGATAAAAAAAGAAAAGAAGCACTCTGAGAAACTGCCGTGTGTTCTGTTAATATAACTCAGCGAGTTACAGCTTTCTCCACAAGAAGCCTTTCGCTAAGACTGTTCCTGTGGGATTTGCGTAGTGATATTTTGAAGCCCATAGAGGGCTATGGTGAAAAAGGAATTATCCTAAGATAAAAACTGGAAAGAAGATTTCTGAGAAACTGCTTTATGTTCTGTTTATTCACAGCACAGAAATACAGCATTTCTCTGCAGAAGCCTTTCGCTAAGACTGTTCTTGTGGAATTTGCAAGGTGATATTTGGAGGCACATAGAGGGCTATGGTGAAAAAGGAAATATCTTCGGTTAAAAACTGGAAAGAAGCTCTCTTAGAAACTGCTTTGTGTTCTGTGAATTCATCTCACAGAGTTACAGATTTCCCCTCTAGAAGCCTTTCGCTAAGACTGTTCTTGTGGACTTTGCAAAGTGAAATTTGGAAGCCCTTAGAGAGCTATGGTGAAAAAGGAAATATCTTCCGTTAAAAACCGAAAAGAAGATCTCTGAGAAACTGCTTTCTGTTCTGTTAGTTCATCTCACAGAGTTTCAGCTTTCCCCTCAAGAATCCGTTCACTAACACTATTCTTGTGAAATTTGCAAAGTGATATTTCGAAACCCATAGATGGCTATGGTAAAATAGTAAATATCTTCCGTTAAAAACTGGAAAGAAGTTTTTTGAGAACCTGCCGTGTGTTCTGTTAATACATCTCACCGAGTTGAAGCTTTCACTTCAAGAAGCCTTTAACTAAGACTGTTCTTGAGGCAATTGCAAAGTGATATTTGGAAGCCCATAGAGGACTATGATGAAAGAGGATATATCCTTAGAAAAACACTGAAAGAAGCTTTCTGAGAAGCTGCTTTGTGTTCTGTTAATTCATTTCACAGAGTTACAGCTTTCCCCTCAAGAAGCCCTTCACTAGGACCTTCCTTCTGAAATTTGTAAAGTGATATTTGGAAGCCCATAGAGGGCTATGGTGAAAAAGGAAATATCTTCGGGTAAAAACTGGAGAGAAGCATTCTGGGAAACTGCCGTGTGTTCTGTTAATATATCTCACCGCGTTACAGCTTTCACCTCAAGAAGCCATTCGGTAAGACTGTTCTTGTGGGATTTGCAATGTGATATTTGGAAGCCCCTAGAGGGCAATGGTGAAAATGGAAATATCCTAAGTTTAAAAAAGAAAAGAAGCTTTCTGAGAAACCGCTTTTCGTTCTGTTAGTTCATCTCGCCGAGTTACAGCTTTCCACTCAAGAACGTATTCACTAAGACTTTTCTTGTGAAATTTGCAAAGTGATATTTGGAAGCCCGTAGAAAGCTATGGTGAAAGAGGAAATATCTTCTCTTAAAAACTGGAAAGAAGATTTCCGAGAAACTGCATTGTGTTCTGTTAATTCATCTCACACAGTCACAGCTTTCCCCTCAAGAAGCCTTTCGCTAAGACTGTTCTTGTGGAATTTGCAAAGTGATATTTGGAGGCCCATAGACGGTTATGGTGAAAAAGTAAATATATTCCGTTAAAAACTGGAAAGAATATTTCTGAGAAACTGCTTTGAGTTCTGTTAATTCATCTCACAGAGTTACAACTTTTACCTCAAGAAGCCTTTCGATAAGACTGTTGTGGAATTTCCAAAGTGATATTTGGAAGCCGATTGAGGGCTATGGTGAAAAAGGAAATATCCTAAGATAAAATCTAAAAAGAAGCTTTCTGAGAAACTGCTTTGTGTTCCGATAATTCATCACACAGAGTTACAGCTTATCCCTCCAGAAGCCTTTCGCTAAGACTGTTCTTGTGGAATTTGCAAAGTGATTTTTGTAAGCCCATAGAGGGCTATGGTGACAAAGGAAATAACTTCCGTTAAAAACTTTAAGGAAGCTCTCTTAGAAAATGCTTTGTGTTCTGTGAATTCATCTCACAGAGTTACAGCTTTCCCCTCTAGAAGCCTTTCGCTAAGACTGTTCTTGTCGACTTTGCAAAGTGAAATTTGGAAGCCCTTAGAGAGCTATGGTGAAAACGGAAATATCTTCCGTTAAAAACCGAAAAGAAGATCTCTGAGAAACTGCTTTCTGTTCTGTTAGTTCATCTCACAGAGTTTCAGCTTTCCCCTCAAGAAGCCGTTCACTAACACTGTTCTTGTGAAATTTGCAAAGTGATATTTCGAAACCCATAGATGGCTATGATAAAAAAGTAAATATCTTCCGTTAAAAACTGGAAAGAAGTTTTTTGAGAACCTGCCGTGTGTTCTGTTATTACATCTCACCGAGTTGAAGCTTTCACTTCAAGAAGCCTTTAACTAAGACTGTTCTTGAGGCAATTGCAAAGTGATATTTGGAAGCCCATAGAGGACTACGATGAAAGAGGATATATCCTTAGAAAAACACTGAAAAGAAGCTTTCTGAGAAGCTGCTTTGTGTTCTGTTAACTCATTTCACAGAGTTACAGCTTTCCCCTCAAGAAGCCGTTCACTAAGTCCTTTCTTCTGAAATTTGTAAAGTGATATTTGGAAGCCCATAGAGGGCTATGGTGAAAAAGGAAATATTTTCGGGTAAAAACTGGAAAGAAGCATTCTGGGAAACTGCCGTGTGTTCTGTAAATATATCTCACCGCGTTACAGCTTTCACCTCCAGAAGCCATTCGGTAAAATGTTCTTGTGGGATTTGCAATGTGATATTTGGAAGCCCCTAGAGGGCAATGGTGAAAATGGAAATATCCTAAGTTAAAAAAAGAAAAGAAGCTTTCTGAGAAACCGCTTTTCGTTCTGTTAGTTCATCTCGCCGAGTTACAGCTTTCCACTCAAGAACGTATTCACTAAGACTTTTCTTGTGAAATTTGCAAAGTGATATTTGGAAGCCCGTAGAAAGCTATGGTGAAAGAGGAAATAACTTCTGTTAAAAACTGGAAAGAAGATTTCCGAGAAACTGCATTGTGTTCTGTTAATTCATCTCACACAGTCACAGCTTTCCCCTCAAGAAGCCTTTCGCTATGACTGTTCTTGTGGAATTTGCAAAGTGATATTTGGAGGCCCATAGACGGTTATGGTGAAAAAGTAAATATATTCCGTTAAAAACTGGAAAGAATATTTCTGAGAAACTGCTTTGAGGTCTGTTAATTCATCTCACAGAGTTACAGCTTTTACCTCAAGAAGCCTTTCGATAAGAATGTTGTGGAATTTGCAAAGTGATATTTGGAAGCCGATTGAGGGCTATGGTGAAAAAGGAAATATCCTAAGATAAAAACTGTAAAGAAGCTTTCTGAGAAACTGCTTTGTTTTCTGTTAATTCAACTCACAGAATTACATCTTTCCCCTCAAGAGGCCTGTCGCTAAGGCTGTTTTTGTGGAATTTGCAAGGTGATATTTGGAAGCCCATAGATGCCTATGGTGAAAATGGAAATATCCTAAGATAAAAATCGAAAAGAAGCTTTCTGAGAAACTGCCTTGTGTTCTGTTAGTTCATCTCACAGAGTTACGGCTTTACCCTCAAGAAGCCGTTCACTAAGACTGTTCTTGTGAAATTTGTAAAGTGATATTGGAAGCCCTTAGAGGGCTATGATGAAAAAGGAAATATCTTCAGTTAAAAACTGGAAAGAAGCTTTCTGAGAAACTACTTTGTGGTCTCTTAATTCAACTCACAGAGTTACAGCTTTCCCTTCAAGAAGCCTTTCGCTAAGACTGTTCTTGTGGAATTTACAAAGTGATATTTGGAGCCCTTAGAAGGCTATGGTGAAAAAGGAAATATCCTAAGATAAAAACTGAACAGAAGCTTTCTGAGAAGCTGCTTTGTGTATGTTAATTCATCTCACAGAGTTACAGCTTGTCCCTGCAGAAGCCTTTCACTAAGACTGCTCTTGTGGAATTTACAAAGTGATATTTGGAAGCCCATAGAGGGCAATGGAGAAAATGGAAATATCATAAGATAAAAAAAGAAAAGTAGCTTTCTGTGAAACTGCCTTGTGTTCTGTTAGTTCATCTCACAGAGTTATCGCTTTCCACTGAAGAAACTGTTCACTAAGACTGTTCTTGTGTAATTTGCAAAGAATTATTTGGAAGCACGTAGAGGGCTATGATGAAAATGGAAATATCTTGCGTTAAGAACTGGAAAGAAGAATTCTGAGAAACTGCCGTGTGTTGTGTTAATACATCTCACCGTGTTACAGCTTTCCCCTCAAAAAACCTTTCGCCAAGACTGTTCTTGTGGGATTTCCAAAGTGATATTTGGAAGCCCTTAGAGGGCTTTGGTGAAAGAGGAAATATCTTCAGTTAAAAACTGAAAAAAAGTTTTCTGAGAAACTGCTTTGTGGTCTGTTAATTCAACTCACAGAGTTACAGATTTCCCCTTAAAAAGCCTTTCACTAAGGCTGTTGTTGTGGAATTAGAAAAGTGATATTTGGAAGCCCATAGAGGGCTTTGGTGAAAAAGGAAATATCTTCAGTTAAAAGCTAAAGAGAAGCTTTCTGAGAAACTGCTTTGTGTTCTGTAAATTCAACTCACAGAGTTTGAGCTTTCCTATAAAGAATGCTTTCGCTAAGGATGTTGTTGTGGAAATTGCAAAGTGATATTTGGAAGCCCATAGAGGGCAATGGTGAAAATGGAAATATCCTAAGATAAAAAAAGAAAAGAAGCTTTCTGAGAAACCGCTTTTGGTTCTGTTAGTTCATCTCACAGAGTTACAGCTTTCCACTCAAGAAGCAGTTCACTAAGACAATTCTTGTGAAATTTCCAAAGTGATATTTGGAAGCCCGTAGTCGGCTATGGTGAAAAAGGAATATCTTCCGTTAAATACTGGAAAGAAGATTTCTGAGAAACTGCATTGTGTTCTGTTAATTCATCTCACAGAGTCACAGCTTTCCCCTCAAGAAGCCTTTCGCTAAGACTGTTCTTGTGGAATTTGCAAGGTGATATTTGGAGGCACATAGAGGGCTATGGTGAAAAAGGAAATATCTTCCGTTAAAAACTGGAAAGACGCTCTCTTAGAAACTGCTTTGTGTTCTGTGAATTCATCTCACAGAGTTACAGCTTTCCCCTCTAGAAGCCTTTCGCTAAGACTGTTCTTGTGGAATTTGCAAAGTGAAATTTGGAAGCCCTTAGAGAGCTATGGTGAAAAAGGAAATATCTTCCGTTAAAAACCGAAAAGAACATCTCTGAGAAACTGCGTTGTGTTCTGTTATTTCATTTCACAGGGTTACAGCTTTCCTCTCAAGAAGCCTTTCCCTAAGATTGTTCTTGTGGAATTTGCAAAGTGATATTTGGAATCCCTTAGAGGGCTATGGTGAAAAACGAAATATCTTCCATTATAAACTGGAAAGAAACTTTCTGAGAAACTGCCTTGTGTTCTGTTAGTTCATCTCACAGAGTTACAGCTTTCCCCTCAAGAAGCCTTTCGATAAGACAGATCTGGAGGAATTTGCAAGTGATATTTGGAAGGCCATAGACGGTTATGGTGAAAAAGGAAGTATCTTCCGTTAAAAACTGGAAAGAAGCTTTCTGAGACACTGCTTTGTGTTCTGTTAATTCATCTCACAGAGTTATAGCTTTCCCCTCAAAAAGACTTTCGCTAAGGCTGTTGTTGTGGAACTTGCAAAGTGATATTTTTAATCACATAGAGGGCTATGGTGTAAATGGAAATATCCTAAGATAAAAACCGAAAAGAACCTTTCTGAGAAACTGCTTTCTGTTCTGTTAGTTCATCTCACAGAGTTACAGCTTTCCGCTCAAGGAGCCGTTCAATAAGACTGTTCTTGTGGAATTTGCCAAGTGATGTTTGGAAGCCATTAGAGGTCTAGGGTGAAAAAGGAAATATCCTAAGATAAAAACTGAAAAGAATCTTTCTGAGGAACTGCTGTGTTTTCTCTTAATTCAACTCACAGAGTTACAGCTTTACCCTCAAGAAGCCTTTTGCTGAGGCTGCTGTTGTGGTATTTGCAAAGTGATATTTGGAAGCCCTTAGAGGGCAATGGTGATAAAGGAAATATCTTCAGTTAAAAACTGAAAAGAAGCATTCTGAGATACTGCTTTATGTTCTGTTAATTCTTCTCAAAGAATCACAGCTTTCTCCTAAAGAAACCTTCCGCTAAGACTGTTCTTGTGGAATTTGCAAAGTGATATTTCGAAGCCCATAGATGGCTATGGTGAAAAAGGAAATATCCTAAGATTAAAACTGAGAAGAAGCTTTCTGAGAAACTGCTTTGTGTTCTGTTAGTTAATCTCACAGTGTTAGAGCTTTCCCCTCAAGGAACCATTCAGTAAGACTGTTCTTGTGCAATTTTCAAAGTGACATTTGGAACCCCTAGAGGGCAATGGTGAAAATGGAAATATCCTAAGATAAAAAAAGAAAAGAAGCACTCTGAGAAACTGCCGTGTGTTCTGTTAATATAACTCAGCGAGTTACAGCTTTCTCCACAAGAAGCCTTTCGCTAAGACTGTTCCTGTGGGATTTGCGTAGTGATATTTTGAAGCCCATAGAGGGCTATGGTGAAAAAGGAATTATCCTAAGATAAAAACTGGAAAGAAGATTTCTGAGAAACTGCTTTATGTTCTGTTTATTCACAGCACAGAAATACAGCATTTCTCTGCAGAAGCCTTTCGCTAAGACTGTTCTTGTGGAATTTGCAAGGTGATATTTGGAGGCACATAGAGGGCTATGGTGAAAAAGGAAATATCTTCCGTTAAAAACTGGAAAGAAGCTCTCTTAGAAACTGCTTTGTGTTCTGTGAATTCATCTCACAGAGTTACAGATTTCCCCTCTAGAAGCCTTTCGCTAAGACTGTTCTTGTGGACTTTGCAAAGTGAAATTTGGAAGCCCTTAGAGAGCTATGGTGAAAAAGGAAATATCTTCCGTTAAAAACCGAAAAGAAGATCTCTGAGAAACTGCTTTCTGTTCTGTTAGTTCATCTCACAGAGTTTCAGCTTTCCCCTCAAGAATCCGTTCACTAACACTATTCTTGTGAAATTTGCAAAGTGATATTTCGAAACCCATAGATGGCTATGGTAAAATAGTAAATATCTTCCGTTAAAAACTGGAAAGAAGTTTTTTGAGAACCTGCCGTGTGTTCTGTTAATACATCTCACCGAGTTGAAGCTTTCACTTCAAGAAGCCTTTAACTAAGACTGTTCTTGAGGCAATTGCAAAGTGATATTTGGAAGCCCATAGAGGACTGTGATGAAAGAGGATATATCCTTAGAAAAACACTGAAAAGAAGCTTTCTGAGAAGCTGCTTTGTGTTCTGTTAATTCATTTCACAGAGTTACAGCTTTCCCCTCAAGAAGCCCTTCACTAGGACCTTCCTTCTGAAATTTGTAAAGTGATATTTGGAAGCCCATAGAGGGTTATGGTGAAAAAGGAAATATCTTCGGGTAAAAACTGGAGAGAAGCATTCTGGGAAACTGCCGTGTGTTCTGTTAATATATCTCACCGCGTTACAGCTTTCACCTCAAGAAGCCATTCGGTAAGACTGTTCTTGTGGGATTTGCAATGTGATATTTGGAAGCCCCTAGAGGGCAATGGTGAAAATGGAAATATCCTAAGTTTAAAAAAGAAAAGAAGCTTTCTGAGAAACCGCTTTTCATTCTGTTAGTTCATCTCGCCGAGTTACAGCTTTCCACTCAAGAACGTATTCACTAAGACTTTTCTTGTGAAATTTGCAAAGTGATATTTGGAAGCCCGTAGAAAGCTATGGTGAAAGAGGAAATATCTTCTGTTAAAAACTGGAAAGAAGATTTCCAAGAAACTGCATTGTGTTCTGTTAATTCATCTCACACAGTCACAGCTTTCCCCTCAAGAAGCCTTTCGCTATGACTGTTCTTGTGGAATTTGCAAAGTGATATTTGGAGGCCCATAGACGGTTATGGTGAAAAAGTAAATATATTCCGTTAAAAACTGGAAAGAATATTTCTGAGAAACTGCTTTGGGTTCTGTTAATTCATCTCACAGAGTTACAGCTTTTACCTCAAGAAGCCTTTCATAAGACTGTTGTGGAATTTGCAAAGTGATATTTGGAAGCCGATTGAGGGCTATGGTGAAAAAGGAAATATCCTAAGATAAAATCTAAAAAGAAGCTTTCTGAGAAACTGCTTTGTGTTCTGTTAATTCATCACACAGAGTTACAGCTTTTCCCTCCAGAAGCCTTTCGCTAAGACTGTTCTTGTGGAATTTGCAAAGTGATTTTCGTTAGCCCATAGAGGGCTATGGTGACAAAGGAAATATCTTCCGTTAAAAACTTTAAAGAAGCTCTCTTACAAACTGCTTTGTGTTCTGTGAATTCATCTCACAGAGTTACACCTTTCCCCTCTAGATGCCTTTCGCTAAGACTGTTCTTGTGGAATTTGCAAAGTGAAATTTGGAAGCCCTTAGAGAGCTATGGTGAAAAAGGAAATATCTTCCGTTAAAAACCGAAAAGAAGATCTCTGAGAAACTGCTTTCTGTTCTGTTAGTTCATCTCACAGAGTTTCAGCTTTCCCCTCAAGAAGCCGTTCACTAACACTATTCTTGTGAAATTTGCAAAGTGATATTTCGAAACCCATAGATGGCTAAGGTAAAAAAGTAAATATCTTCCGTTAAAAACTGGAAAGAAATTTTTTGAGAACCTGCCGTGTGTTCTGTTAATACATCTCACCGAGTTGAAGCTTTCTCTTCAAGAAGCCTTTAACTAAGACTGTTCTTGAGGCAATTGCAAAGTGATATTTGGAAGCCCAAAAAGGACTATGATGAAAGAGGATATATCCTTAGAAAAACACTGAAAAGAAGCTTTCTGAGAAGCTGCTTTGTGTTCTGTTAACTCATTTCACAGAGTTACAGCTTTCCCCTCAAGAAGCCCTTCACTAGGACCTTTCTTCTGAAATTTGTAAAGTGATATTTGGAAGCCCATAGAGGGCTATGGTGAAAAAGGAAATATCTTCGGGTAAAAACTGGAAAGAAGCATTCTGGGAAACTGCCGTGTGTTCTGTTAATATATCTCACCGAGTTACAGCTTTCACCTCCAGAAGCCATTCGGTAAGACTGTTCTTGTGGCATTTGCAATGTGATATTTGGAAGCCCCTAGAGGGCAATGGTGAAAATGGAAGTATCCTAAGTTAAAAAAAGAAAAGAAGCTTTCTGAGAAACCGCTTTTCGTTCTGTTAGTTCATCTCGCCGAGTTACAGCTTTCCACTCAAGAACGTATTCACTAAGACTTTTCTTGTGAAATGTGCAAAGTGATATTTGGAAGCCCGTAGAAAGCTATCGTGAAACAGGAAATATCTTCTGTTAAAAACTGGAAAGAAGATTTCCGAGAAACTGCATTGTGTTCTGTTAATTCATCTCACACAGTCACAGCTTTCCCCTCAAGAAGCCTTTCGCTAAGACTGTTCTTGTGGAATTTGCAAAGTGATATTTGGAGGCCCATAGACGGTTATGGTGAAAAAGTAAATATATTCCGATAAAAACTGGAAAGAATATTTCTGAGAAACTGCTTTGAGTTCTGTTAATTCATCTCACAGAGTTACAGATTTTACCTCAAGAAGCCTTTCCATAAGAATGTTGTGGAATTTGCAAAGTGATATTTGGAAGCCGATTGAGGGCTATGGTGAAAAAGGAAATATCCTAAGATAAAATCTAAAAAGAAGCTTTCTGAGAAACTGCTTTGTGTTCTGTTAATTCATCTCACAGAGTTACAGCTTATCCCTCCAGAAGCCTTTCGCTAAGACTGTTCTTGTGGAATTTGCAAAGTGATTTTTGGAAGCCCATAGAGGGCTAAGGTGACAAAGGAAATATCTTCCATTAAAAACTTTAAAGAAGCTTTCTGAGAAACTGCTTTGTGTTCTGTTAATGCATCTCACAGAGTTACAGCTATTCCCACCAGAACCCTTTCGCTAAGACTGTTCTTGTGGAATTTGCAACGTGATATTTGGAAGCCCATTGAGGGCTATGGTGAAATAGGAATTATTTTCCGTTGAAAACTGGAAGGAAGATTTCTGAGAAACTGTTGTGTGTTCTGTTAATTCATCTCACTTAGTTACAGCTTTCCTCTCAAGAAGCACTTCAGTAAGACTGTTCTTGTGGATTTTGCAAAGTGAAATTTGGAAGCCCATAGAGGGCTATGGTGAAAAAGGAAATATCTTCCGTTAAAAACCGAAAAGAAGCACTCTGAGAAACTGCTTGGTGTTCTGTGAGTTCATGTCACAGATTTACAGCTTTCGCCTGAAGAAGCCTTTCGCTAAGACTGTTCTTGTGGAATTTGTAAAGTGATATTTGGAAGCCCATGGAGGGCTATGGTGAAAAAGGAAATATCTTCAGTTAAAAACTGAAAAGAAGCTTTCTGAGAAACTGCTTGGTGTTCTGTTAGTTCATGTCACAGAATTACAGCATTCCCCTCAAGAAGCCGTTCATTAGGACTGTTCTTGTGAGATTTGCAAAGTGATATTTGGAAGCCCTTAGAGGGCTATGGTGAAAAACGAAATATCTTCAGTTAAAAACGGGAAAGAAACGTTCTGAGAAACTGCTTTTTGTTCTGTTAATTCATCTCAGGGAGTTACAGCTTTCCCCCTTTCGCTAAGACTGTTCTTGTGGAATTTGCAAAGTGATATTTGGAAGCCCATAGATGGCTATGAAGAAAAAGGAAAAATAAGAAAAGAAGCTTTCTGAGAAACTGCTTTTTGTTCTGTTAATTCATCTCACAGAGTTACATCTTTCCCTTCAAGAAGCCTTTCGCTAAGGCTGTTCTTGTGGAATTGGCAAAGGGATACTTCGAAGCCCATAGAGGGCTATGGTGAAAAAAGAAATATCCTAAGAAAAAAACTGAAAAGAATCTTTCGTAGAAACTAATTTGTGCTCTGTTAATTCTGGTCACAGACTTAGAGCTATCTCCTACAGAAGCCTTTCGCTAAGACTGTTCTTGTGGAATTTGCAAAGTGATATTTGGAAGCCCATGGAGGGCTATGGTGAAAAAGCGAATATCTTCAGTTGAAAACTGGAAAGTAGCTTTCAGAGAAACGGCATTGTTTTCCGTTAATTCATCTGACAGTTACAGCTTTCCCCTCAAGAAGCCTTTCACTAAGACTGTTCTTGTGGAATTTGCAAAGTGATATTTGAAAGCCCATAGAGGGCTATGGTGAAAAAGGAAATATCCTCAGTTAAAAACTTGAAAGAAGCTTTCTGAGAAACTGCGTTGTGTTCTGCTAATTCATCTCACAGAGTTACAGGTTTCTCCTCAAGAAGCCTTTCGATAAGACAGTTCTGGAGGAATTATCAAAGTGTTATTTGGAAGCCCTTAAAGGGCTATGGTAGCAAAGGAAATACCTTCCGTTAAAAACTGGAAAGAAGCTTTCTGAGAAACCGCGTTGTATTCTCTTAGTTCATCTCACAGAGTTACAGATTTCCCTTCAAGAAGCCTTTCGCTAAGACTGTTTTTGTGGAAATTGGAAAGTGATACTTAGTATCCCATAGAGGGCTATGGTGAAAAAGGAAATATCCTAAGACAAAAATTGAAAAGAAGCTTTCTAAAAAACTGTTTTGTGCTCTGTTAATTCATTTCACAGAGTTACAGCTTTCCCCTCAAGAAGCCTTTAGCTAAGGCTGTTCTTGTGGAATTTGCAAAGTGATATTGGGAAGCCCATAGATGTCTATGGTGAAAAAAGAAATATCCTAAGATGAAAACTGGAAAGAAGCTTTCTGAGAAACTGCTTTGTGTTCTATTATTTCATTTCACAGAGTTACAGGTTTCCCCTCAAGAAGCCTTTTTTTAAGCCTTTTCTTTTGAAATTTGCAATTTGATTTTTGGAAGCATATAGAGGGCTAATGTGAAAAAGGAAATATCTTCCGTTAAAAACTGGAAAGAAGCTTTCTGAGATACTGCTTTGTGTTCTGTTAATTCATCTCACAGAGTCACAGCTTTCCCCTCAAGAAGCCATTCGCTAAGACTGTTCTTGTGGAAATTGCAAGGTGATATTTGGAGACCCTTAAAGGGCCATGGTGAAAAAGGAAATATCTTATGTTAAAAACTGGAAAGAAGTTTTCTGAGAAACTTCTTTGTATTCTGTTAATTCATCTAACAGAGTTACAGCTTTCCCCTCCAGAAGCCTTTCATTAAGAGTGTTCTTGTGGAGTTTGCAAAGTGATATTTGGAAGGCCATAAAGGGCTACGGTGAAAAAGGAAATATCCTAAGATAAAAACTGAAGAGAATCTTTCTGTGAAACTACTTTGAGTTCTGTTAATTCATCTCACAGTGTTACAGCTTTTCCCTCAAGAAGCTTTTCGATAAGACTTTTTTGTGGAATTTGCAAAGTGATATTGGAAGCCTATGGAGGGCTATGTTGAAAAAGGAAATATCTTCCGTTAAAAACCGAAAAGAAGCCCTCTGAGAAACTGCTTTCTGTTCTGTTACTTCATCTCACAAAGTTTCAGCTTTCCACTCAAGAAGCCGTTCACTAACACTATTCTTGTGAAATTTGCAAAGTGATAAATCAAAGCCCATAGAGGGCTATGGTGAAAAAGGAAATATATTAGGGTAAAAACTGGAAAGAAGCATTCTGAGAAACTGCTTTGTGTTCTGTTAATTCATCTCACAGAGTTACAGCCTTCCCCTCAAGAAGCCTTTCGCTAAGACTTTACTTGTGGAATATGCAAAGTGATAGTTGTAAGCCCATAGAGGGCTATGCTGAGAAAGGAAATATGTTCCGTTTAAAACTGTAAAGAAGCTTTCTGAGAAAGTGTTTTGTGTTCTGTTAATTCATCTCAGAGTTATTGCTTTCCCCTCAAGAAGTCTTTCGCTAAGACTGTTCTTGTGGAATTTGGAAAGTGATATTTGGAAGTCCATAGAGGTCTATGGTGAAAGAGGAAATATCTTAGGATAAAAACTGGAAAGAAGCTTTCTGAGAAGCTGCTTTGTGTTTTGTTAATTCATCTCACCGAGTTACAGCATTCCCTACAAGAAGCCTTTCGCTAAGACTGTTCTTCTGGAATTTGCAAAGTGATATTTCGAAGCCCAAAGAGGTCTAGGGTGAAAAAGGAAATATCTTCCGTTAAAAACAGGAAAGAAGCTGTCTGAGAAACTGCTTTGTGTTCTGTTAATTCATCTCCGAGAGTTACAGCTTTCCCCTCAAGAAGCCTTTCGTTAAGACTGTTCTTGTGGAATTTCCAAAGTGATATTTGGAAGCCCATAGAGGGCTATGGTGAAAAAAGAAATATCTTCCGTTAAAAAGTGGAAAGAAGCTTTCTGAGAAACTCCTTTGTGTTCTGTTATTTCATCTGACAGAATTACAGCTTTCCCCTCAATAATCCTTTCGCTAAGAGTTTTCTTGTGCAATTTGCATAGTGATATTTGGGAGCCCATAGAGGGCTATGGTGAAAAAGAAAATATCTTCCGTTAAAAACTGGAAAGAAGCTTTCTGTGAAACTGCTTTGTGTTCTCTTAATTCATCTCACAGAGTTAAAATTTTCCCTTCAAGAAGCCTTTCGATAAGGCTGTTCTTGTGGAATTTGGATAGAGATATTTGGAAGCTCATAGAGGGTAAGGTGAAAAAACAAATATCTTCAGTTAAAAACTGGAAAGAAGTTTTCTCAGAAACTGCTTTGTCTTCTCTTAATTCATGTCACAGAATTACAGCTTTCCCTTCAAGAAGCCTTTCGCAAAAGCTCTCTTGTGGTATCTGGAAAGTGATATTTGTAAGCCCATACAGAGCTATGCTGAAAAAGGAAGAATCTTACGAGATAAACTGGAATGAAGCTTTCTGAGAAACTGTTTTCTGTTCTCTTAATTCATCTCAGAGTTACTGCTTTCCCCTCAAGAAGCCTTTCGCTAAGACTGTTTTGTGGAATTTGCAAAGTGATATTTGGAAGCCCATAGCGGGATATAGTGAAAAAGGAAATATACTAAGATAAAAACTGAAAGGAAGCATTCTGAGAAACTGCTTTGTGATTTGTTAATTCATCTCACAGGGTTACAGCTTTCCCTTCAAGAAGCTTTTCTCAAAGGTTCTTCTTGTGGAATTGGCCAAGTAATATTTGGAAGCCCATAGAGGGCTATGGTGAAAAAGGAAATATCTTCCGTTAAAAACTGGAAAAAAGCTTTCTGAGAAACTGCTTTGTGTTCTCTTAATTCATCTCACAGAGTTACAGCTTTCCCCTCAAGAAGCCTTTCGCTAAGACTGTTTTTGTGGAATATGGAAAGTGATTATGGAAGCCCATAGAGGGCTACGGTGAAAAAGGAAATATCTTCCGTTAAAAACTGGAAAGAAGCATTCTGAGCAACTGCTTTGTGTTCTGTTAATTCATCTCACAGAGTTACAGATTTCCCCTCAAGAAGCCATTCGTTAAGACTGTTCTTCTGGAATATGGAAAGTGATATTTGGAAGGCCATAGAGGGCTATGGTGAAAAAGGAAATATCTTCCGTTAAAAACTGGAAAGAATCTTTCTGAGAAACTGCCTTGTGTTCTGTTAATTCATCTCACAGAGTTACATCTTTCCCTTCAAGAAGCCTTTATCTAAGGCTGTTCTTTTGGAATTTGCAAAGTGATATTTGGAAGCCCATAGAGGGCTATGGTGAAAAAGGAAATATCTTCCGGAAAAACTGGCAAGAAGCTTTCTGAGAAGCTGCTTGTGTTCTATTAATTCATCTCACAGAGTTACAGGTTTCCCTTCAAGAAGCCTTTCTCTAAGGCTGTTCTTGTGGAATTTGGTAACTGATATTTAGAAGTCCTTAGAGGGCTATGGTGAAAAAATAAATATCTTTAGTTAAAAACTGGAAAAAAGCTTTCTGAGAAACTGCTTTGTGTTCTCTTAATTCATCTCACAGAGTTACAGCTTTCCCCTCAAGAAGCCTTTCGCTAAGACTGTTTTTGTGGAATATGGAAAGTGATTATGGAAGCCCATAGAGGGCTACGGTGAAAAAGGAAATATCTTCCGTTAAAAACTGGAAAGAAGCATTCTGAGCAACTGCTTTGTGTTCTGTTAATTCATCTCACAGAGTTACAGTTTTCCCTTCAAGAAGCCTTTCGCTAAGACTGTTCTTCTGGAATTTGCAAAGTGATATTTCGAAGCCCAAAGAGGTCTAGGGTGAAAAAGGAAATATCTTCTGTTAAAAACTGGAAAGAAGCTGTCTGAGAAACTGCTTTGTCTACTCTTAATTCATCTCACGGAATTGCAGCTTTCCCTTCAAGAATCCTTTCGCTAAGGCTGTCTTTTGGAATCAGGAAAGTGATCTTTGTAAGCCCATAGAGCGCTTTGCTGAAAAAGGAAGTATCTTATGTGAAAAACTGGAATGAATCTTTCTGAGAAACTGTTTTGTGCTCTCTTATTTCATCTCAGAGTTACTGCTTTCCCCTCAAGAAGCTTTCGCTAAGACTGTTCTTGTGGAATTTCCAAAGTGATATTTGGAAGCCCATGGAGGGATACGGTGAAAAAGGAAATATCTTCCATTAAAAACAGGAAAGAAACTTTCTGAGAAACTGCTTTGTGTTTTTTTAATTCATCTCACAGAGTTACAGCTTTCCCCTCAAGAAGCCTTTCGCTAATGCTGTTCTGGTGGAACTTGCAAAGTGATATTTGGAAGCCCATAGAGGGCTATGGTGAAAAAGGAAATATCTTCCGTTAAAAACTGGAAAGAAGCTTTTGAGAACGTACTTTGTGTTCTGTTAATTCATCTCACTGAGTTACTGCTTTCGCTAAAAGAAGTCTTTCGCTAAGACTGTTCTTCTGGAATTTGCAAAGTGATATTTCGAAGCCCAAAGTTGTCTAGGGTGAAAAAGGAAATATCTTCAGTTAAAAACTGGAAAGAAGCTGTCTCAGAAACTGCTTTGTGTTCTGTTAATTCATCTCACAGAGTTACAGCTTTCCCTTCTAGGAGCCTTTCGCTAAGAGAGTTCTTGTGGAATTTGCAAAGTGATATTTGGAAGCCCATAGTGGGCTACGGTGAAAAAGGAAATATCCTAAGTTAAAAACTGAAAAGAAACATTCTGAGAAACTGCTTTGTGTTCTGTTAATTCATCTCACAGAGTTACATCTTTCCCTTCAAGAAGCCTTTATCTAAGGCTGTTCTTTTGGAATTTGCAAAGTGATATTTGGAAGCCCATAGAGGGCTATGGTGAAAAAGGAAATATCTTCCGGAAAAACTGGCAAGAAGCTTTCTGAGAAGCTGCTTGTGTTCTATTAATTCATCTCACAGAGTTACAGGTTTCCCTTCAAGAAGCCTTTCTCTAAGGCTGTTCTTGTGGAATTTGGTAACTGATATTTAGAAGTCCTTAGAGGGCTATGGTGAAAAAATAAATATCTTTAGTTAAAAACTGGAAAAAAGCTTTCTGAGAAACTGCTTTGTGTTCTCTTAATTCATCTCACAGAGTTACAGCTTTCCCCTCAAGAAGCCTTTCGCTAAGACTGTTTTTGTGGAATATGGAAAGTGATTATGGAAGCCCATAGAGGGCTACGGTGAAAAAGGAAATATCTTCCGTTAAAAACTGGAAAGAAGCATTCTGATCAACTGCTTTGTGTTCTGTTAATTCATCTCACAGAGTTACAGTTTTCCCTTCAAGAAACCTTTCGCTAAGACTGTTCTTCTGGAATTTGCAAAGTGATATTTCGAAGCCCAAAGAGGTCTAGGGTGAAAAAGGAAATATCTTCTGTTAAAAACTGGAAAGAAGCTGTCTGAGAAACTGCTTTGTCTACTCTTAATTCATCTCACGGAATTGCAGCTTTCCCTTCAAGAATCCTTTCGCTAAGGCTGTCTTTTGGAATCAGGAAAGTGATCTTTGTAAGCCCATAGAGCGCTTTGCTGAAAAAGGAAGTATCTTATGTGAAAAACTGGAATGAATCTTTCTGAGAAACTGTTTTGTGCTCTCTTATTTCATCTCAGAGTTACTGCTTTCCCCTCAAGAAGCTTTCGCTAAGACTGTTCTTGTGGAATTTCCAAAGTGATATTTGGAAGCCCATGGAGGGATACGGTGAAAAAGGAAATATCTTCCATTAAAAACAGGAAAGAAACTTTCTGAGAAACTGCTTTGTGTTTTTTTAATTCATCTCACAGAGTTACAGCTTTCCCCTCAAGAAGCCTTTCGCTAATGCTGTTCTGGTGGAACGTGCAAAGTGATATTTGGAAGCCCATAGAGGGCTATGGTGAAAAAGGAAATATCTTCCGTTAAAAACTGGAAAGAAGCTTTTGAGAACGTGCTTTGTGTTCTGTTAATTCATCTCACTGAGTTACTGCTTTCGCTAAAAGAAGTCTTTCGCTAAGACTGTTCTTCTGGAATTTGCAAAGTGATATTTCGAAGCCCAAAGTTGTCTAGGGTGAAAAAGGAAATATCTTCAGTTAAAAACTGGAAAGAAGCTGTCTCAGAAACTGCTTTGTGTTCTGTTAATTCATCTCACAGAGTTACAGCTTTCCCTTCTAGGAGCCTTTCGCTAAGAGAGTTCTTGTGGAATTTGCAAAGTGATATTTGGAAGCCCATAGTGGGCTACGGTGAAAAAGGAAATATCCTAAGTTAAAAACTGAAAAGAAACATTCTGAGAAACTGCTTTGTGTTCTGTTAATTCATCTCACAGAGTTACATCTTTCCCTTCAAGAAGCCTTTATCTAAGGCTGTTCTTTTGGAATTTGCAAAGTGATATTTGGAAGCCCATAGAGGGCTATGGTGAAAAAGGAAATATCTTCCGGAAAAACTGGCAAGAAGCTTTCTGAGAAGCTGCTTGTGTTCTATTAATTCATCTCACAGAGTTACAGGTTTCCCTTCAAGAAGCCTTTCTCTAAGGCTGTTCTTGTGGAATTTGGTAACTGATATTTAGAAGACCTTAGAGGGCTATGGTGAAAAAATAAATATCTTTAGTTAAAAACTGGAAAGAAACTTTCTGAGAAACTGCTTTGTATTCTGTTAATTCATCTCACAGAGTTACTGCTTTCTCCTCAAGAAGCCTTTCGCTAAGACTGTTCTTGTGGAATTTGCAAAGTGATATTTGGAAGTCCCTAGAGAGCTATGGTGAAAAAGGAAATATCTTCCGTTAAAAACTGGAAAGAAGCTTTCTGAGAAACTGCTTTGAGTTCTTTGAATTCTTCTCACAGAGTTACAGCTTTCCCCTGAAGAAGCCTTTTGCTAAGATTGTTCTTGGGGAGTTTTCAAAGTGATATTTGGAAACCCTTAGAGGGCTATGGTGAAAAAGGAAATACGTTCCGTTAAAAACTGGAAAGAAGCTTTCTGAGAAACTCCTTTGTGTTCGGTTAATTCATCTTACAGAGTTACAGCTTTCCATTCAAGAAGGCTTTCGCTAAGGCTGTTCTTGTGGAGTTTGAAAAGTGATATTTGGAAGCCCATAAAGGGATTTGGTGAAAAAGGAAATATCTTCAGTTAAAAACCGGAAAGAAGCTTTCTGAGAAACTACTTTGTGTTCTTTTAATTCATCTCACAGAGTTACTGCTTTCCCCTCAAGAAGACTTTCGCAAAGTCTGTTCTTGTGGAATTTTCAAAGTGATATTTGGAAGCCCCTAGAGAGCTAGGGTGAAAAGGAAATATCTTCCGTTAAAAACCGGAAAGAAGTTTTCTGAGAAACTGCTTTTGTTCTGTCAATTCATCTCACAGATTTCAAGTTTTCCCTTCAAGAAGTCTTTTGCTAAGACTGATTTGGCGGAATTTTCAAAGTGATATTTTTAAGTACATAGAGAGCTACGGTGTAAAAGGAAAAATCTTTCGTAAAAAACTGGAAAGAAGCTTTCTGAGAAACTCCTTTGTGTTCGGTTAATTCATTTTACAGAGTTACAGCTTTCCATTCAAGAAGGCTTTCGCTAAGGCTGTTCTTGTGGAGTTTGAAAAGTGATATTTGGAAGCCCATAAAGGGATTTGGTGAAAAAGGAAATATCTTCAGTTAAAAACCGGAAAGAAGCTTTCTGAGAAACTACTTTGTGTTCTGTTAATTCATCTCACAGAGTTACTGCTTGCCATCAAGGAGTCTTTTGCTGAGACTGTACTGGTGGAATTTGCAAAGTGATATTTGGAAGCCCTTAGAGGGCTACGGTGAAAAAGGAAGTATCCTAAGATAAAAACTGAAAAGAAGCATTCTGGAAACTGCTTTGTGTTCTGTTAATTCATCTCACAGAAATTCAGCTTTCCTCTCAAGAAGCCTTTCGCAAAGACTGTTCTTGAGGCATTTGCAAAGTGATCTTTGGAAGCCCCTACGGAGCTAAGGTGAAAAAGGAAACAGGTTCCGTTAAAAACTAGAATGAAGCTTTCTGAGCAACTGCTTTGTGCTCTGTTAATTCATCTCACAGAGTCACCCTGTTACCCTCAAGAACACTTTCGCTAAGACTATTGTTGAGGAATTTACAAGGTGATATTTGGAAGGCCCTAGAGAGCTATGGTGAAAAAGGAAATATCTTCCGTTAAAAACTGGAAAGAAGCTCTCTGAAAACTGCTTTTTGTTCTGTGAATTCATCTCACAGACTTACAGCTTTTCCCTCAAGAAGCCTATGACTAAGGCTGTTCTTGTGGAATTTGCAAAGTGATATTTGGAAGCCCAAAGAAGGCTTTGGTGTAAAAGGAAATATCTTCAGTTAAATACTGGAAGGAAGCTGTCTGAGAAACAGCTTTGTGTTCTGTTATTTCATCTCACTGAGTTACACCTTTACCCTCAAGAAGCCTTTCACTAAGACTGTTCTTGTGGAATTTGCAAAGCGATATTGGGAAGCCCATAGAGCGCTACGGTGAAAAAGGAAATACCTTAAGTTAAAAACTGGAAAGAAGCTTTCTGAGAAACTGCTTTCTGTTCTGTTAATTCATCTCACAGAATTACAGCTTTCCCTTCAAAAAGCCTTTCGCTAAAGCTGTTCTGGTGGAATTTGCAAAGTAATATATGGAAGACCATAGAGGACTAGGGTGAAAAAGGAAATATCCTAAGGTAAAAACTGAAAAGAAGCATTCTGAGAAACTGCTTTGTGTTCCGTTAATTCATCTCACAGAGCTACAGATTTCCCTTCAATAAGAATTTCGCTAAGACTGTTCTTGCGGAATTTGCAAAGTGATATTTGGAAGCCCTTAGAGGGCTATGGTGAAAAAGGAAATATCCTCCGTGAAAAACTGGAAAGAGGTTGTGTGAGAAACTGCTTTGTGTTCTCTTATTTCATCTCACAGATTTATATCTTTCCCCTCAAGAAACCTTTCGCTAAGACAGTTCTTGTGGAATTTGCAAAGTGACATTTGGAACGCCTAGAGGGCTACGGTGAAAAAGGAAATATCCTAAGTTAAAAACTGTAAAGAAGCATTCTGAGAAACTGCTTTGTGTTCTGTTAATTCAGGTCACGGAGTTACAGCTTCCCTTTCAAGAAGCCTTTTGCTAAGGCTGTTCATGTGTAATTGGCAAAGTGATATTTCGAAGCCCATAGAGGGCTCTGGTGAAAGAGGAAATATCTTCAGTTAAAAACTGGAAAGAACCTTTCTGAGAAACTGCTTTGTGCTCTGTTAATTCATCTCACAGTGTTACACCTTTCCCTTCAAGAGGCCTTTCGCTAAGGCTATTCTTGTGGAATTTAGAAAGTGATATTTGGAAACCCTTGCAGGGCTATGGTGAAAAAGGAAATATCTTCCGTTAAGTACTGGAAAGAAGCTTTCTGAGAAACTGCTTTGTGCTCTGTTAATTCATCTCACAGAGTTACAGCTTTCACCTCAAGAAGCCATTCCCTAAGACTGCTCTTGTGACATTTTCAAAGTGATATTTGGAAGCCCATAGATGGCTACGGTGAAAAAGGAAATATACTAAGTTAAAAACTGAAAAGAAACATTCTGAGAAACTGCTTTGTGTTCTGTTAATTCATGTCACAGAGTTACAGCTTTCCCTTCAAGAAGCCTTTTGCTAAGGCTGTTCTTGTGGCATTGGCAAAGTGATATTTGGAAGCCCATAGAGTGCTATGGTGAAAAGTAAATATCTTCAGTTAAAAAATGGAAAGAAGCATTCTGACAAAGTGCTTTGTGTTCTGTTAATTCATCTCACAGAGTTACACATTTCGCCTCAAGAAGCCTTTCCCAAAGACTGTTCTTGTGGAATTTTCAAAGTGATATTTGGAAGCCCCTAGAAGGCTATGGTGAAAAAGGAACTATCTTCCGTTAAAAACTGGAAATAAGCTTTCTGAAATACTGCTTTGTGTTACGTTAATTCATCTCACAGAGTTACAGCTTTCCCTTCAAGAAGCCTTTCGCTAAGGTTGTTCTTGTGGAATTTGCAAAGTGATATTTGGAAGCCAATAGAGGGTTATGCTGAAAAAGGAAATATCTTCCGTAAAAAACTGGAAAGAAGCTTTCTGAGAAACTGCTTTGTGTTCTGCTAATTCATCTCACAGAGTTACAGCTTTCCCTTCAAGAAGCCTTCCGCTAAGGCTGTTCTTGTAAAATTGGCAAGGTGACATTTGGAAGCCCGTAGAGGGCTATGGTGAAAAGGAAACATGTTGAGTTAAAAATTGGAAAGTAGCTTTCTGAGAAACTGCTTTGTGTTCTGTAAATTCATCTAACAGAGTTACAGCTTTCCCCTCAAGAAACCTTGGGCTAAGTCTGTTCTTTTGGAATTTGCAAAGTGATACTTGGCAGCACATAGAGAGCTATGGTGAAAAAGGAAATATCTTCTGTTAAAAACTGGAAAGAAGCTTTCAGAGAAACTGCTTTGTGTTCTGTTAATTCATCTCACAGTGTTACAGCTTTCCCTTCAAAAAGCCTTTCGCTAGGGCTGTCCTTGTGGAATTTCTAAAGTGATATTTGGAAGCCCATAGAGGGCTATGGTGGAAAAGGAGATATCTTCAGTTAAAAACTGGAAAGAAGCTGTCTGAGAAACTGCATTAGGTGCTGTTAATTCACCTCACAGAGTTACAGCTTTCCCCTCAAGAAGCCTTTCGCTAAGGCTGTTCTTGTGGAATTTGCAAAGTGATATTTGGAAGCCCGTAGAGGGGTATGGTGAAAAAAGAAATATATTCCGGAAAAACTGGAAGAAGCTTTCTGAGAAACTGCTTTGTATTCTATTAATTCATCTCACAGAATTACAGGTTTCCCTTCAAGAAGCCTTTCGCTAAGTCTATTCTTGTGGAATTTGGAAAGTGATATTTGGAAGCCGTCCGAGGGCTATGGTTAAAAAATAAATATCTGCAGTTAAAAACTGGAAAGAAACTTTCTGAGACACTGCTTTGTGTTCCGTTAATTCATCTCACAGAGTTACTGCTTTCCCCTCAAGAAGCGTTTCGCTGAGACTGTTCTTGTGGAATTTGGAAAGTTATATTTGGACGCCCATAGAGGGCTAGGCTGAAAAGGGAAATAACTTCCGTTAAGAACTGGAAAGAAGCTTTCTGAGAAACTACTTTGTGTTCTCTTAATTCATCTCACAGACTTACAGCATTCCCCTCAAGAAGCCTTTCGCTAAGACTGTTCTTGTGGAATTGGCAAAGTGATATTTGGAAGCCCACAGAGGGCTATGTTGAAAAAGGAAATATCCTAAGTTAAAAACTGGAAAGAAGCTTTCTGAGAAACTGCTTTGTTTTCTGTTAATTCCTCTCACAGAGTTACAGCTTTCACCTCAAGAAGCCATTCCCTAAGACGGCTCTTGTGACATTTTCAAAGTGATATTTGGAAGACCATAGAGGGCTACGGTGAAAAAGGAAATATACTAAGTTAAAAACTGAAAAGAAACACTCTGAGAAACTGCTTTGTGTTCTGTTAATTCATGTCACAGAGTTACAGCTTTCCCTTCAAGAAGCCTTTCACTAAGTCTGTTCTTGTGGCATTGGCAAAGTGATATTTGGAAGCCCATAGAGTGCTGTGGTGAAAAGTAAATATCTTCAGTTAAAAAATGGAAAGAATCTTTCTGACAAAGTGCTTTGTGTCCTGTTAATTCATCTCACAGAGTTACACATTTCCCCTAAAGAAGCCTTTCGCAAAAACTGTTCTTGTGGAATTTTCAAAGTGGTATTTGGAAGCCCCTAGAGGGCTATGGTGAAAAAGGAACTATCTTCCGTTAAAAACTGGAAATAAGCTATCAGAGAAACTGCTTTGTGTTCTGTTAATTCATCTCAAAGAGTTACAGCTTTCCCTTCAAGAAGCCTTTCGCTAAGGTTGTTCTCTTGGAATTCGCAAAGTGATATTTGGAAGCCAATAGAAGGCTATGCAGAAAAAGGAAATATCTTCCGTAAAAAACTGGAAAGAAGCTTTCTGAGAAACTGCTTTGTGTTCTGCTAATTCATCTCACAGAGTTACAGCTTTCCCCTCAAGAAATCTTGGGCTGAGACTGTTCTTTTGGATTTTGCAAAGTGATATTTGGCAGCACATAGAGAGCTATGATGAAAAAGGAAATATCTTCTGTTAAAAAATGGAAAGAAGATGTCTGAGAAACTACTTTGGGTTTTGTTAATTCATCTAACAGAGTTACAGCTTTCCCCTCAAGAAACCTTGGGCTAAGACTGTTCTTTTGGAATTTTCAAAGTGATATTTGTCAGCACATAGCGGGCTATGATGAAAAAGGAAATATCTTCTGTTAAAAACTGGAAAGAAGCTTTCTGAGAAACTGATTTGTGTTCTGTTAATTCATCTCACAGAGTTACAGCTTTCACTTCAAAAAGCCTTTCGCTAGGGCTGTTCTTCCGGAATTTCTAAAGTGATATTTGGAAGCCCATAAAGGGCTACGGTGGAAAAGGAGATATCTTCCGTTAAAAATTCGAAAGAATCTGTGTGAGAAACTGCTTTGTGTTCTGTTAATTCATCTCACTGAGGTACAGCTTTCCCCTCAAGAAGCCTTTCGCAAAGGATGTTCTTGTGGAATTTGCAAAGTGATATTTGGATGCCCATAGAGGGCTATTTTGAAAAAGGAAATATCTTAAGTTAAAAACTGGAAAGAAGCTGTCTGAGAAACTGCTTTGTGTTCTGTTAATTCATCTCACAGAGTTACAGCTATCCCCTCAAAAGCCTTTTGCTACGACTGTTTTTGTAGAATTTGCAATGTGATATTTGTAAGCCCATAGAGGGCAATGGTGAAAAAGGAAATATCTTCCGTTAAAAACGGGAAAGAAGCTTTCTGAGAAACTGCTTTGTATTCTGTTAATTCGTCTCACTGAGTTACAGATTTCCCCTGAAGAAGCCTTTCGCTAAGTCTGTTCTTGTGGAATTTGCAAAGTGATATTTGGAAGCCCATAGAGGGCTATAGTGAAAAAGGAAATATCTTCTGTTAAAAACTGGAAAGAAACCTTCTGAGAATCTGCTTTGTGTTCTGTCAATTCATCTCACAGAGTTACAGCTTTCCTTAAACAAGCTGTTCGCTGAGGTTGTTCTTGCGGAACTTGCAAAGTGATATTTGGAAGCCCATAGAGGGCTGTGGTGAAAAAGGAAATATCTTCCGTTAAAAACTGGAAAGAAGCTTTCTGAGAAACTACTTTGTGTTCTCTTAATTCATCTCAAAGGCTTAGAGCATTCCTCTCAAGAAGCGTTTCGCTAAGACTGTTCTTGTGGAATTTGCAAAGTGATATTTGGAAGCCCTTAGAGGGCTATGGTGAAAAAGGAAATAACCTAAGCTAAAAACTGAAAAGAAGCATTCTGAGAAACTGCTTTGTGTTCTGTTAATTCATCTCACAGAGTTACAGCTTTCCCCTCAAGAAGCCTTTCACTAGGGCTGTTCTTCTGGAATTGGCAAAGTGATATTTGGAAGGCCATAGAGGGCTATTGTGAAAAAGGAAATATATTCCGTTAAAAACTGGAAAGAAGCTTTCTGAGAAACTACTTTGTGTTCTCTTAATTCATCTCACAGATTTACAGCTTTCCCCTCTAGAAGCCTTTCGCTAAGACTGTTCTTGTGGAATTTGCAAAGTGATATTTGGAAGCCCATAGAAGGCTACAGTGAAAAAGGAAGTATCCTGAGTTAAAAACTGAAAAGAAGCTTTCTGAGAACCTGCCTTGTGTTCTGTTAATTCATCTCACAGTGTTTTAGCTTTCCCCTCAAGAAGCCTTTCGGTAAGGCTGTTCTTGTGGCATTTGCAAAGTGATATTTGGAAGCCAATGGAAAGCTATGATGAAAAAGGTAATCTCTTCCATTAAAAACTGGAAAGAAGCTTTCGGAGAAACTGCTTTGTTTTCTGTTAATTGATCTCACAGAGTTACAGCTTTCCCCTCAAGAAGCCTTTTGCTAAGACTGTATTTGTGGAATTTGTAAAGAGACATTTGGAAGCCCATGAAGCGCTATGGTTAAAAAGCAAATATCCTTCGTAAATAACTGGAAAGAAGCTCTCTGAGAAACTGCTTTGTGTTCTGTTAATTCATCTCACAGAGTTACAGCTTTCCCTTCAAGAAGCCTTTCGCTAAGACTGTTCTTGTGGAATTTAAAAAGTGATATTTGGAAGCCCCTAGAGGGCTATGGTGAAAATGAAATATGTTCCGTTAAAAACTGGAAAGAAGCTTTCTGAGAAACTACTTTGTGTTCTGTTAATTCACCTCACAGAGTTACAGATTTCCCTTCTAGAAGCCTTTCGCTAAGGCTGTTCTTGTGGAATTTGGAAAGTGATACTTGGAAGCCCATAGAGGGCTATGGTGAAAAAGAAAATATCTTCAGTTAAAAACAGGAGAGAAGCTGTCTGAGAAACTGCTTTGTGTTCTGTTAATTCCTCTCACAGAGTTACAGCTTTCCCCTCAAGAAGCTTTTCGCTAAGGCTCTTCTTGTGGAATTTCCAAAGTGATATTCGGAAGCCCTTACAGTGCTATGGTGAAAAAGGAAGTATCTTCCGTTAAAAACTGGAAAGAAGTTTTCTGAGAAACTGGTTTGCTTCTGTTAATTCATCTCACAGTATTACAGCTTTCCCAACAAGAAGCCTTTCGCTAAGACTGTACTTGTGGAATTTGCCAAATGAGATTTGTGAGCCCTTAGATGGCGATGGTGAAAAAGGAAATATCTTCCGTTAAAAACTGGAAAGAAGATTTCTGAGAAACTGCTTTTTTTTCTGTTAATTCATCTCACAGAGTTACAGCTTTCCCTTCAAGAAGCCTTTCGCTAAGACTGTTCTTGTGGAATTTGCAAAGTAATATTTGGAACCCGCAGAGGGCTGTGGTGAAAAAAGAAATATCTTCCATTAAAAACGGGAAAGAAGCTTTCTGAGTTACAGCTTTCCCTTCAAGAAGCCTTTCGCTAAGGCTGTTCTTGTGGAATTTGCAAGGTGATATTTGGAAGCCCATAGAGGGCTGTGGTGAAAAAGGAAGTATCTTCAGTTAAAAACTGGAAAGAAACTGTCTGAGAAACTGCTTTGTGATGTGTAAATTCATCTCCCAGAGTTACAGTTTCCCCCGAAGAAGCCTTTTGCTAAGACTGTTCATGTGGAATTGACAAAGTGATATATGGAAGCCCAAAGAGGGCTATGGTGAAACAGGAATATCTTCAGTTAAAAACTTGAAAGAAGCTGTCTGAGAAACTGCTTTGTGTTCTGTTAATTCATTTCACAGACTTACAGCTTTCCCCTCAAGAAGCCTTTCGCTAAGACTGTTCTTGTGGAAATTGCAAAGTGCTATTTGGAAGCCCATAGAGGGCTATGGCAAAAAAGGAAACATCTTCCGTTAAAAATGGCAAAAAAAGCTTTCTGAGAAACTGTTTCGTGTTCTGTTAATTCATCTCACAGAGTTACTGCTTTCCCCTCACGAAGCCTCTCGCTAAGACTGTTCTTGTGGAATTTGCAAAGTGATATTTGGAAGCCCAGAGAGGGCGATGGTGAAAATGGAAATATCTTCCGTTAAAAACTGGAAAGAAGCTTTCTGAGAAACTGCTTTGTGTTCTCTTAATTCATCGCACAGATTTACAGCTCTCCCCTAAAGAAGTCTTTTGTTAAGACTGTTCTTGTGGAATTTCCAAAGTGATATTTGGAAGCCCATAGATTGCTACGGTCAAAAAGGAAATATCCCAAGTTAAAAACTGAAAAGAAGAATTGTGAGAAACTGCTTTGTGTTCTGTTAATTCATCTCACAGAGTTACAGCTTTCCCTTCTATTAGCCTTTCGCTAAGGCTGTTCTTGGGGAATTTGCAAAGTGGTATTTGGAAGCCCATAGAGCACTATGGTGAAAAAGGAAATATCTTCAGTTAAAAACTGGAAAGAAGCTTTCTGAGAAACTGCTTTGTGTTCTGTTAATTCATCTCACCGAGTTACAGCATTCCCCTCAAGAAGCCTTTCGCTAATACTGTTTTTGTGGAATTGGCAAAGTGATATTGGGAAGCCCATAGAGGGATACGGTGAAAAAGGAAATATCTTCTGTTAAAAACTGGAAGGAAGCTTTCTGAGAAACTGCTTTATGTTCTGTTAATTCATCTCACCGAGTTACAGCTTTTCCTCCAAAAATCCTTTCTCTAAGGCTTTTCTTGTGGAATTTGCAAAGTGATATTTGGAAGCCCTAGGAGGGCTATCGTAAGAAAGGAAATATCTTCAGGTAAAAACTGGAGAGAAGCTGTGTGAGAAAGTGCTTTGTGTTCTGTTAATTCATCTCACAGAGGTACAGCTTTCCCCTCAAGTAGCCTTTCGCTAAGGCTGTTCATGTGGAATTTGGAAAGTGATATTTTGAAGCCCATAGAGGGCTATTTTGAAAAAGAAAATATCTTCAGTTAAAAACTGGAAAAAAGCTGTCTGAGATACCGATTTGTGTTCTGTTAATTCATTTCACAGAGTTACAGCTTTCCCCTCAATAAGCCTTTCGCTACGACTGTTTTTGAAGAATTTGCAAAGTGATATTTGGGAGCCCATAGAGGGCTATGGTGAAAAATGAAATATCTTCCGTTAAAAACGGGAAAGAAGCTTTCTGAGAAACTGCTTTGTGTTCTGTTAATTCATCTCACAGAGTTACAGATTTCCCCTCAAGAAACCTTTCGTAAGACTGTTCTTGTGGAATTTGGAAAGTGATACTTGGAAGCCCATAGAGGGCTATGGTGAAAAAGAAAATATCTTCCGTTAAAAACAGGAGAGAAGCTGTCTGAGAAGCTGCTTTGTGTTCTGTTAATTCATCTCACAGAGATACAGCTTTCCCCTCAAGAAGCTTTTCGCTAAGGCTGTTCTTGTGGAATTTGCAATGTGATTTTCGGAAGTCCTTAGAGCGCTATGGTGAAAAAGGAAGTATCTTCAGTTAAAAACTGGAAATAAGCTTTCTGAGAAACTGCTTTGTGTTCTCTTAATTCATCGCACAGATTTACAGCTCTCCCCTAAAGAAGCCTTTTGTTAAGACTGTTCTTGTGGAATTTTCAAAGTGATATTTGGAAGCCCATAGATTGCTACGGTCAAAAAGGAAATATCCTAAGTTAAAAACCGAAAAGAAGAATTCTGAGAAACTGCTTTGTGTTCTGTTAATTCATCTCACAGAGTTACAGCTTTCCCTTCTATTAGCCTTTCGCTAAGGCTGTTCTTGGGGAATTTGCAAAGTGATATTTGGAAGCCCATAGAGCGCTATGGTGAAAAAGGAAATATCTTCAGTTAAAAACTGGAAAGAACCTTTCTAAGAAACTGCTTTGTGTTCTGTTAATTCATCTCACCGAGTTACAGCATTCCCCTCAAGAAGCCTTTTGCTAATACTGTTTTTGTGGAATTGGCAAAGTGATATTTGGAAGCCCATAGAGGGATACGGTGAAAAAGGAAATATCTTCTGTTAAAAACTGGAAAGAAGCTTTCTGAGAAACTGCTTTGTGTTCTGTTAATTCATCTAACCGAGTTACAGCTTTTCCTTCAAAAATCCTTTCTCTAAGGCTGTTCTTGTGGAATTTGCAAAGTGACATTTGGAAGCCCATAGATTGCTACGGTCAAAAAGGAAATATCCTAAGTTAAAAACCGAAAAGAAGAATTCTGAGAAACTGCTTTGTGTTCTGTTAATTCATCTCACAGAGTTACAGCTTTCCCTTCTATTAGCCTTTCGCTAAGGCTGTTCTTGGGGAATTTGCAAAGTGATATTTGGAAGCCCATAGAGCGCTACGGTGAAAAAGGAAATATCTTCAGTTAAAAACTGGAAAGAACCTTTCTGAGAAACTGCTTTGTGTTCTGTTAATTCATCTCAGAGAGTTACAGCTTTCCCTTCAAGAATCCTTTCGCTAAGACTGTTTTTGTGGAATTTGCAAAGTGATATTTGGAAGTCCATAGAGGGCTATGGTGAAAAAGGAAATATCTTCCGTTAAAAACTGGAAGGAAGCTTTCTGAGAAACTGTTTGTGTTCTGTTAATTCATCTCACAGAGTTACAGCTTTCCCTTCTAGAAGCCATTCGCTAAGAGAGTTCTTGTGGAATTTGCAAAGTGATATTTGGAAGCCCATAGAGGGCTACGGTGAAAAAGGAAATATCCTAAGTTAAAAACTGAAAAGAAACATTCTGAGAAACAGCTTTATGTTCTGTTAATTCATCTCACAGAGTTACATCAATCCCTTCAAGAAGTCTTTATCTAAGTCTCTTCCTATGGAATTTGCAAAGTGATATTTGGAAGCCCTTAGAGGGCTCTGGTGAAAAAGGAAATATCTTCCGGAAATACTGGAAAGAAGCTTTCTGAGAAACTGCTCTGTATTCTTTTAATTCATCTCACAGAGTTACAGTTTTCCCTTCAGGAAGCCTTTCGCTAAGGCTGTTCTTTTGGAATTTGGTAACTGATATTTGGAAGCCCTTAGAGGGCTATGGTGAAAAAATAAATATCTTCAGTTAAAAACTGGAAGGAATCTTTCTGAGAAACTGCTTTGTGTTTTGTTAATTCATGTCACAGAGTTACTGCTTTCCCCTCAAGAAGCTTTTCGCTAAGACTGTTCTTGGGATTTGCAAAGTGATATTTGGAAACCCATTGAGGGCTATGTGAAAAAGGAAATATCTTCCGTTAAAAACTGGAAAGAAGCTTTCTGAGAAACTACTTTGTGTTCTGTTAGTTCACCACACAGAGTTACAGCTTTCCCCTGAAGAAGCCTGATCACTATGACTGTTCTTGTGGAATTTGCAAGGTGATATTTGGAAGCCCATAGAGGGCTATATTGAAAAAGGAAATATCTTACGTTGAAAACTAGAAAGAAGCTGTCTGAGAAACTTATTTGTGTTCTGTTAATTCATCTCACAGAGTTACAGCTTTCCTTTCAAGAAGCCTTTCGCTAAGACAGTTCTTGTGGAATTTGCAAAGTGATATTTGGAAGCCCATAGAGGGCTATGGTGAACAAGAAATATCTTCCATGAAAAACTGGAAAGAAGCTTTCTGAGAAACTGCTTTGTGTACTGTTAATTCTTTTCACATAGTTACAGTTTTCCCCTCAAGAAGCCTTTCGCTAAGATTTTTCTTGTAGAATTTGCAAAGTGATATTTTTAAGCCCATAGAGGGCTACGGTGAAAAAGGATATATCTTTTGTTTAAATCTGGTAAGAAGCTTTCTGAGAAACTGCTTTGTGTTCTGTTAATTATTCCCATAGTGTTACAGCTTCCCCCTGAAGAAGATTTTCGCTGAGACTGTTCTTATGGAATTTGCAAAGTGATATTTGTAAGCCCATAGAGGGCTATGGAGGAAAAGGAAATATCTTCCTTTAAAAACAGGAAAGAAGCTTTCTGAGAAACTGCTTTGTGTTCTGTTAATTCATCTCACAGAGTTACAGCTTTCCCCTCAAGAAGCCTTTCCTAAGACTGTTCTTGTGGAATTTGCGAAGTGATATTTGGAAGCCCTTAGAGGGCTATGGTGAAAAAGGAAATATCTCCCTTTAAAAACTGGAAAGAAGCTTTCTGAGAAACTGATTTGTGTTCTGTTAATTCATCTCACAGAGTTACTGCGTTCCCCACAAGAAGGCTTTTGCTAAGACTGATCTTGTGGAATTTGCAATGTGATATTTGGAAGCCCATAGAGGGCTATAGTGAAAAAGGAAATACCTTCCTTTAAAAACTGGAGAGAAGCTTTCTGAGAATTTGCTTTGCGTTCTCTTAATTCATCTCACAGAGTTACTGCGTTCCTCTCAAGAAGCCTTTTGCAAACTTCTTCTTGTGGAATTTGTAAAGTGATATTTGGAAGCCCATAGAGGGTTATGGTGAAAAAGGAAAATCTTCCCTTAAAAACTGGAAAGAAGCTTTCTAAGAAACTGCTTTGTGTTCGGTTAATTCGTCTTACATTTACTGCTTTCCTCTCAAGAAACCTTTCGCTAAGACTGTTCTTGTGGAATTTTCATAATGATATTTTCAAGCCCATAGAGGGCTAAGGTGAAAAAGGAAATATCCTAAGATAAAAACTGAAAAGAAGCATTCTGAGAAACTACTTTGTGTTCTGTTAATTCATCTCATAGAGTTACAGCTTTCCCCTGAAGAAGCCTTTCGCGAAGACTCTTCTTGTGGTATTTGCAAAGTGATATTTGGAAGCCATAGAGGGCTATGCTGAAAAAGGAAATAACTTCCGTTAAAAACTGGAAAGAAACTTTCTGAGAAACTGCTTTGTGTTCTGTTAATTCATCTCACAGAGTTACTACTTTCCCAGCAAGAAGCCAATCTCTAAGATTCTTCTTGTGGATTTTGCAAAGTGATATTGGAAACCCATAGAGCGCTATGGTGAAAAAGGAAATATCTTCCGTTAAAAACTGGAAAGAAGCTTTCTGAGAAACTGCTTTGTGTTCTGTTAATTCATCTCACAGAGTTACAGCTTTCCCCTCAAGAAGCCTTTCGCTAAGACTGTTCTTGTGGAATTTGCAAAGTGATATTTGGAAGCCCATAGAGGTTTAAGGTGAAAAAGGAAATATCTTCCTTTAAAAACTGGAAACAAGCTTTGTGAGAAACTGCTCTGTGTTCTCTTAATTCATCTCACAGAGTTACAGATTTCCCTTCAAGAAGCGTTTCGCTAAAACTATTTTTGTGGAATTTGCGCAGTGATATTTGGAAGCCCATAGAGGACTATGGTGAAAAAGGAAATATCTTCCGTTAAAAACTGGAAAGAAGCTTTCTGAGAAACTCCTCTGTGTTCTGTTAATTCATCTCACAGAGTCACTGCTTCCACCTCAAGAAGCCTTTCGCCAAGACTGTTCTTGTGGAATTTTCACAGTGATATTTTCAAGCCCATAGAGGGCTAATATGAAAAAGGAAATATCCTAAGATAAAAACTGAAAAGAAGCATTCTGAGAAACTACTTTGTGTTCTGTTAATTCATCTCACAGAGTTACAGCTTTCCGCTGAAGAAGTCTTTCGTGAAGACTCTTCTTTTGGAATTTGCAAAGTGATATTTGGAAGCCCGTAGACGGCTATGGTGAAAAAGGAAATATCTTCCGTTAAAAACTGGAAGGAAGCTTTCTGAGATACTGCTCTGTGTTCTGTTAATTCATCTAACAGAGTTACAGCTTTCCCCTCCAGAAGCCTTTCGCTGAGACTGTTCTTGTGGAATTTTCAAAGTGATATTTGGAAGCCCATAGAGGGCTATGGGAAAAAGGAAATATCTTCCGTTAAAAACTGAAAAGAAGCTTTGTGAGAAACTGCTATGTGTTCTGTTAATTCATCTCACAGAGTTACAGCTTTCCCTTCGAGAAGCGGTTCTCTAAATCTATTTTTGTGGATTTTGAGCAGTGATATTTGGAAATCCATAGAGGACTATGGTGAAAAAGAAAATATCTTCCGTTAAAAACTGGAAAGAAGCTTTCTGAGAAACTCCTTTGTGTTCTGTTAATTCATCTCACAGAGTCACTGCTTTCTCCTCAAGAGGCCTTTCGCTAAGACTGTTTTTGTGGAGTTTTCATAGTGATATTTTCAAGCCCATAGGGGGCTAAGGTGAAAAAGGAAATATCCTAAGATAAAAAATGAAAAGAAGCATTCTGAGAAACTACTTTGTGTTCTGTTATTTCATCTCACAGAGTTACAGCTTTCCCTTCAAGAAGCCTTTCGCGAAGACTCTTCTTGTGCAATTTGCAAAGTGATATTTGGAAGCCCATAGAGGGCAATGGTGAAAAAGGAAATATCTTCCGTTAAAAACTGGAAAGAAGCTTTCTGAGAAACTGCTCTGTGTTCTGTTAATTCATCTCACAGAGTTACTGCTTTCCCCACAAGAAGCCATTCTCTAAGATTCTTCTTGTGGATTTTGCAAAGTGATATTGGAAGCCCATAGAGGGTTAAGGAGAAAAAGGAAATATCTTCTATTAAAAACTGGTAATAAGATTTCTGAGAAACTGCTGTGTGTTCTGTTAATTCATCTCACAGAGTTACAGCTTTCCCCTCAAGAAGACTTCCGCGAAGACGGTTCTTGTGGAATTTGCAAAGTGATATTTGAAAGTCCATAGAGAGCTACGGTGAAAAAGGAATTATTTTCCGTTAAAAACTGGAAAGAAGCTTTGTGAGAAACTGCTTTGTGTTCTGTTAATTCTCCTCACAGAGTTACAGCTTTCCCTTCAAAAAGCGTTTCGCTAAATCTATTTTTGTGGAATTTGCGCTGTGATATTTGGAAGCCCATAGAGGACTACGGTGAAAAAGGAAATATCTTCCGTTAAACACTGGAAAGAATCTTTCTGAGATACTACTTTGTGTTCTGTTAATTCATCTCAAAGAGTTACAGCTTTCCCCTCAAGAAACCTCTCGCTAAGACTGTTCTTGTGGAATTTGCAAAGAGATATTTGGAAGCCCTTAGAGGGCTATGGTGAAAAAGGAAATATCTTCCATTAAAAACTGGAAAGAAACTTTCTGAGAAACGGCTTTGTGTTCTGTCAATTCATCTCACATAGCTAGAGATTTCCCCTCAAGGAGCCTTTCGCTAAGACTGTTCTTGTGGAATTTGCAAAGTGATATTTGGATGCCCTTAGAGGGCTATGGTGAAAAAGGAAATATATTCCTTTAAAAACTGTAAAGAAGCTTTCTGAGAAACTGATTAGTGTTCTGTTAATTCATCTCACAGGGTTACTGCGTTCCCCACAAGAAGCCTTTCGCTAAGACTGTTCTTGTGGAATTTGCAAAGTGATATTTGGAAGTCCATAGAGGGATATGGTAAAAAAGGATATATATTCCGGTAAAAACTGGAAAGAAGCTTTCAGAGAAACTGCTTTGTGTTCTGTTAACTCATTTAACAGAGTTACAGCATTCCCCTCAAGAAGCCTTTCGCAAAGTCTGTTCATGTGGAATTTGCAGAGTGATTTTTGGATGCCCATAGAGGGCTATGGGGAAAAAGAAAATATCTTCCGTTAAAAACTGGAAAGAAACTGTCTGAGAAACTGCTTTGTGCTCTGTTAATTCATCTCACAGAGTTACAGCTTTACGCTCAAGAAGCCTTTTGCGAAGACTGTTCTTGTAGAATTTGCAAAGTGATATTTGGAAGTGCAGGGAGGGCTATGGTTAAAAAGGAAATATCTTCCGTTAAAAACTGGATTTCAAGCCCATAGAGGGCTAAGGTGAAAAAGGAAATATCCTAAGATAAAAACTGAAAAGAAGCATTCTGAAAAACTACTTTGTGTTGTGTTAATTCATCTCACAGAGTTACAGCTTTCCCCTGAAGAAGCATTTCGCGAAGACTCTTCTTGTGGAATTTGCAAAGTGATATTTGGAACCCCTAGAGGGCTATGGTGAAAAAGGAAATATCTTTAGGTAAATATTGGAAACAAGCTTTCTGAAAAACTGCTTTGTGTTCTCTTAATTCATCTCACCGAGTTACAGCTTTCCCCTCAAGAAGCCTTTCGCAGAGACTGTTCTTTTGGAAATTGCAAAGTGATATTTGGAAGGCCGTAGAGTCCTAAGGTGAAAAAGGAAATATCTTCCTTTAGAAACTGGAAAGAAGCTTCCTGAGATACAGTTTGTGTTCTGTTAATTCATCTCACAGAGTTACAGCTCTCCCCTCAAGAAGCCATTCGCTAAGACTGTTCTTTTGTAATTTGCAAAGTGATATTTGGAAGCCCTCAAAGGGCTATGGTATAAAAGAAAGTATCCTAAGATAAAAAGTGCAAAGAAGCTTTCTGAGAAACTGCTTTGTGTTTTGTTAATTCACCTCACAGAGTTACAGCTTTCCCCTCAAGAAGCCCTTCGCTGAGACTGTGCTTGTGGAATTTGCAAACTGATATTTAGAAGCCCTTAAAGGGCTTTGGTGAAAAAGGAAACATCTTCACTTAAAAACTGGAAAGAAGCTTTCTGAGAAACTGCTTTGTGTTCTGTTAATTCATCTCACAGAGTTACAGCTTTCCCCTCAAGAAACCTTTCGCTAAGACTTCTCTCGTGTAATTTGGAAAGTGATATTTGGAAGTCCCTAGAGGTCTATGTTGGAAAAGGAAATATCCTAAAAGAAAAACTGAAAAGAAACTTTCTGAGAAACTACTTTGTGTTCTGTTAATTCATCTCACAGACTTACAGCTTTCCCCTCAAGAAGCCTTTCGCTAAGAGTGTTCTTGTGGAATATGCAAAGTGATATTTGGAAACCCATAGAGGGCTATGGTGAAAAAGGAAATATCTTCCATTAAAAATTCTAAAGAAGCTTTCTAAGAAACTGCTTTGTGTTCTGTAAATAAATCTCACACAGTTACAGCATTCACCTCAAGAAGCCTTTCGCTAATACTTTTCTTGTGGAATTTGCAAAGTGATATTTGGAAGGCCATAGAAGTCTATGGTGAAAAAGGAAATATCTTCAGTTAAAAATTTAAAAGAAGCTTTCTGAGAAACTGCATTGTGTTCTGTAAATTCATCTCACACAATTACAACTTTCCCCTCAGGAAGGCATTCGCTAAGACTGTTCTTGTGGAATTTGCAAAGTCATATTTGGAAGCTCTTAGAGGGCTATGGTGAAAAAGGAAATATCTTCCGTTGAAAACTGGAAAGAGGCTTTCTGACCAACTGCTTTGTGTTCTGATAATTCAACTCACAGAGTTACAGCTTTCCCCTCATGAAGCCTTTCGCTGAGACTGTTTTTGTGGAAATTGGAAAGTGATATTAGAATCCCATAGAGGGCTATGGTGAAAGAGGCCATATCTTAAGATAATATTGAAAAGAAGTTTTATGAAAAATTACATTGTGTTCTGTTAATTCATCTCACAGACTTACAGCTTTCCCCTCAAGAAGCCTTTCGCTAAGACTATTCTCGTGGAATTTGCAAAGTGATATTTGGAAGCCCAAAGAGGGCTACGGTTAAAAGGGAAACATATTCCGTTAAAAACTGGAAAGAAGCTTTCTGAGAAACTGCTTTGTGTTCTGTTAATTCATCTCACACAGTTACAGCTTTCCACTCAGGAAGCCTTTCGCTGAGACTGTTCTTGTGGAATTTGCAAAGTGATATTTGGAGTCCCTTAGGGGGTATGGTGAAAAAGGAAATAACTTCTGAAAAAAACTGGAAAGACGCTTTCTGAGAAACTGATTTGTGTTCTGTCAACTCATCTCACAGAGTTACCGCTTTCCCCTCAAGTAGACTTTCGCTAAGACTGTTCTTGTGGAGTTTGCAAAGTGATATTTGGAAGCCCCTAGAGGCCTATGGTGAAAAATAAATATGATCTGTTAAAAACTGGAAAGAGGCTTTCTGAGAAACTGCTCTGTGTTCTGTTAATTTCTCTCACACAATTACAGCTTTCCCCTCAAGAAGCCTTTCCCTAAGACAGTTCTTTTGGAATTTGCAATGTGATATTTGGAAGCCCATGCAGGGCTACGGTGAAAAAGGAAATATCTTCCGTTAAAAAGTGGAAAGAAGCCTTCTGAGAAAGAAACTGCTTTGTGTTCTCTTAATTCATCTCACAGAGTTACAGCTTTCCCCTCAAGAAGCCTCTCCTTAAGACTGTTCTTGTGGAATTTTCAAAGTGATATTTGAAAGCCCTTAGAGGGCTATGGTGAAAAAGGAAATATCCTATATAAAACCTGAAAAGAAGCTTTCTGAGAAACTGCTTTGTGTTCTGTTAATTACAGCATTTCACCTAAAGAAGTCATTCATTAAGACTGTTCTTGTGGAATTTGCAAAGTGATATTTGGAAGCCCATAGAGGGCTATGGTGAAAAAGGAAATATCCTACAATAAAAACCGAAAAGAAGCTTTCTGAGAAACTGCATTGTGTTCTATTAATTCATCGCACGGAGTTGTAGCTTTCCCCTCTAGAAGCCGATCACTAAGACTGTTCTTGTGGAATATGCAAGGTGATATCTGGAAGCCCATAGAGGGCTTTGGTGAGAAAGGAAATATCTTCCTTTAAAAACTGGAAAGAGACTTTCTGAGAAAGTGCTTTGTGTTCTGTTATTTCATCTCACAGAGTTACAGCTTCCCCTCAAGAAGCCTTTCGCTAAGACTATTCTTGTGGAATTTGCAAAGTGATATTTCGAAGCTCATAGAGGTCTATGGTGAAAAAGGAAATATCCTAAGATAAAAACTGAAAAGAAGCTTTCTCAGAAACTGCTTTGTGTTCTGTTAATTCATCACACAGAATTACTGCTTTCCCCTCCAGAAGCCTTTCGCTAAGACTGTTCTTGTGGAATTTGCAAAGTGATATTTGGAAGCCCATGGAGGGCTATTGTGAAAAACGAAATATCTTCAGTTAAAAACTGGAAAGAAGCTTTCTGAGAAACTGCTTTGTGATCTGTTAATTCATCTCACAGAGTTACAGCTTTCCTCTCAAGAAGCCTTTCGCTAAGACTGTTCCTGTGAATTTGCAAAGTGATATTTGGAAGCCCATAAAGGGCTAAGGTGAAAAAGGAAATATCTTCAGTTAAAAAATGGAAAGAATCTTTCTTAGAAACTGCTTTGTGTTCTGTTAATTCACCTCACAGAGTTACAGCTTTCCCCTCAAGATGCCTTTCGCTAAGACTGTTCTTGTGGAATTTGCAAAGTGATATTTGGAAGCCCGTAGAGGGCTGTGGTGAAAAAGGAAATATCTTCCGTTAAAAACTTGAAAGAAGCTTTCTGAGAAACTACGTTGTGTTCTGTTAATTCATCTCACAGAGTTACAGCTTTCCCCTCAAGAAGCCTTTCGCTAAGACTGTTCTTGTGGAATTTGCAAACTGATATTTGGAAGCCCATAGAGGACTATGGTGAAAAAGAAATATCTTCTGTTAAAAACTCGAAAAAAAGCTTTCTGATTACAGCTTTCCCCTCAAGAAGCCTTCCACTTAGACTCCTCTTGTGGAAATTGCAAAGTGATATTTGGAAGCTTATAGACGTCTATATTGAAAAGGGAAATATCTTCAGTAAAAACTGGAAACAAGCTTTCTGAGAAACTGCTTTGTGTTCTGTTAATTCATCTCACAGAGTTACAGCTTCCCCTCAGAAGCCTTTTGCAGAGACTGTTCTTGTGGAATTTGCAAAGTGATATTTCGAAGGCGGTAGAGGACTATGGTTAAAAAGGAAATATCTTCCGTTAAAAACAGGAAAGAAGCTTTCTGATAAAGTGCTTTGTGTTCTGTTAATTCATCTCAGAGAGTTACAGGCTAACCCTCATGAAGTCTTTCGATATGCCTGTTCTTGTGGAATTTGCAAAGTGGTATTTGGAAGCCCATCGAGGGCTATGGTGGAAAAGGAAATATCTTCAGTTAAAAACTGGAAAGAGGCTTTCTGAGAAACTGCTTTGTGTTCTGTTAATTCATCTCACAGAGTTACAATTTTTTCTTCAAGAAGCCTTTCGCTAAGGCTGTTCTTGTGGAATTTGCAAAGTCATATTTTTAAGCCCTTATAGGACTGCTTTGAAAAAGGATATATCCTAAGATAAAAAATAAAAAGAAACTTTATGAGAAATTGTTTTGTTTTCTGTTAATTCATCTCACAGATTTATTGATTTCTCCTCAAGAAGCTTTTCACTAAGACTATTCTTGTGGAATTTGCAAAATGATATTTAAAATCCCATAGAGGGCTACGATGAAAAAGGAAATATCCTAAGATAAAAACTGAAAAAAAGCGTTCTGAGAAACTGCTTTGTGTTCTGTTAATTCATCTCACAGAGTTACAGCTTTCCCCTCAAAAAGTCGTTCACTAAGACTGTTCTTCTGAAATTTTCAAAGTGATATTTGGAAACCCATAGAGGGCTATGGTGAAAAAGGAAACATCTTCAGTTAAAAACTGGAAGGAAACTTGCGGAGAAACTGCTTTGTGTTCTGTTAATTCATCTCACAGAGTTACAGCTTTCCCCTCAAGAAGCTTTGCGCTAAGACTGTTCTTATGGAATTTGCAAAGTGAAATTTGGAAGACCATAGAGGGCTATGGTGAAAAAGGAAATATTTTCAGTTAAAAAGTGTAAAGAAGGTTTCTGAGAAACTGCTTTGTGTTCTGCTAATTAATCTCAAAGAGTTACAGATTTTCCCTAAAGAAGCCTTTCGCTAAGATTGTTCTTGAGAAATTTGCAAAGTGATATTTGGAAGCCCGAGGAGGGCAATGGTGAAAATGAAATATCTTCCGTTAAAAACTGGAAAGAAGCTTTCTGAGTAACTGCTTTGTGTTCTGTTAATTCATCTTACAGAGTTACAGCTTTTCCCTCAGGAAACCGTTTACTAAGACTGTTCTTGTGATATTTGCAAAGTGATATTTGGAATCCCTTAGAGGGCTATGGTGAAAAAGGAAGTATGTTAAGCTAAAAACTGCCAAGAAGCTTTCTGAGATATTGCTTTGTGTTCGGTTAATTCATCTCATAGAGTTACAGGTTTCCCCTGAAGAAGCCTTTCGCTAAGACTGTTCTTGTGCAATTTGCAAATGGGTATTTGGAAACCCATAGAGGGCTATGGTGAAAAAGGAAATATCCTAAGATAAAAACTTCAAAGAAGCTTTCTGAGAAACTGCTTGGTGTTCTGTTAATTCATCTCACAGAGTCACTGCTTTCTCCTCAAGAGGCCTTTCGCTAAGACTGTTTTTGTGGAGTTTTCATAGTGATATTTTCAAGCCCATAGGGGGCTAAGGTGAAAAAGGAAATATCCTAAGATAAAAAATGAAAAGAAGCATTCTGAGAAACTACTTTGTGTTCTGTTATTTCATCTCACAGAGTTACAGCTTTCCCTTCAAGAAGCCTTTCGCGAAGACTCTTCTTGTGCAATTTGCAAAGTGATATTTGGAAGCCCATAGAGGGCAATGGTGAAAAAGGAAATATCTTCCGTTAAAAACTGGAAAGAAGCTTTCTGAGAAACTGCTCTGTGTTCTGTTAATTCATCTCACAGAGTTACTGCTTTCCCCACAAGAAGCCATTCTCTAAGATTCTTCTTGTGGATTTTGCAAAGTGATATTGGAAGCCCATAGAGGGTTAAGGAGAAAAAGGAAATATCTTCTATTAAAAACTGGTAATAAGATTTCTGAGAAACTGCTGTGTGTTCTGTTAATTCATCTCACAGAGTTACAGCTTTCCCCTCAAGAAGACTTCCGCGAAGACGGTTCTTGTGGAATTTGCAAAGTGATATTTGAAAGTCCATAGAGAGCTACGGTGAAAAAGGAATTATTTTCCGTTAAAAACTGGAAAGAAGCTTTGTGAGAAACTGCTTTGTGTTCTGTTAATTCTCCTCACAGAGTTACAGCTTTCCCTTCAAAAAGCGTTTCGCTAAATCTATTTTTGTGGAATTTGCGCTGTGATATTTGGAAGCCCATAGAGGACTACGGTGAAAAAGGAAATATCTTCCGTTAAACACTGGAAAGAATCTTTCTGAGATACTACTTTGTGTTCTGTTAATTCATCTCAAAGAGTTACAGCTTTCCCCTCAAGAAACCTCTCGCTAAGACTGTTCTTGTGGAATTTGCAAAGAGATATTTGGAAGCCCTTAGAGGGCTATGGTGAAAAAGGAAATATCTTCCATTAAAAACTGGAAAGAAACTTTCTGAGAAACGGCTTTGTGTTCTGTCAATTCATCTCACATAGCTAGAGATTTCCCCTCAAGGAGCCTTTCGCTAAGACTGTTCTTGTGGAATTTGCAAAGTGATATTTGGATGCCCTTAGAGGGCTATGGTGAAAAAGGAAATATATTCCTTTAAAAACTGTAAAGAAGCTTTCTGAGAAACTGATTAGTGTTCTGTTAATTCATCTCACAGGGTTACTGCGTTCCCCACAAGAAGCCTTTCGCTAAGACTGTTCTTGTGGAATTTGCAAAGTGATATTTGGAAGTCCATAGAGGGATATGGTAAAAAAGGATATATATTCCGGTAAAAACTGGAAAGAAGCTTTCAGAGAAACTGCTTTGTGTTCTGTTAACTCATTTAACAGAGTTACAGCATTCCCCTCAAGAAGCCTTTCGCAAAGTCTGTTCATGTGGAATTTGCAGAGTGATTTTTGGATGCCCATAGAGGGCTATGGGGAAAAAGAAAATATCTTCCGTTAAAAACTGGAAAGAAACTGTCTGAGAAACTGCTTTGTGCTCTGTTAATTCATCTCACAGAGTTACAGCTTTACGCTCAAGAAGCCTTTTGCGAAGACTGTTCTTGTAGAATTTGCAAAGTGATATTTGGAAGTGCAGGGAGGGCTATGGTTAAAAAGGAAATATCTTCCGTTAAAAACTGGATTTCAAGCCCATAGAGGGCTAAGGTGAAAAAGGAAATATCCTAAGATAAAAACTGAAAAGAAGCATTCTGAAAAACTACTTTGTGTTGTGTTAATTCATCTCACAGAGTTACAGCTTTCCCCTGAAGAAGCATTTCGCGAAGACTCTTCTTGTGGAATTTGCAAAGTGATATTTGGAACCCCTAGAGGGCTATGGTGAAAAAGGAAATATCTTTAGGTAAATATTGGAAACAAGCTTTCTGAAAAACTGCTTTGTGTTCTCTTAATTCATCTCACCGAGTTACAGCTTTCCCCTCAAGAAGCCTTTCGCAGAGACTGTTCTTTTGGAAATTGCAAAGTGATATTTGGAAGGCCGTAGAGTCCTAAGGTGAAAAAGGAAATATCTTCCTTTAGAAACTGGAAAGAAGCTTCCTGAGATACAGTTTGTGTTCTGTTAATTCATCTCACAGAGTTACAGCTCTCCCCTCAAGAAGCCATTCGCTAAGACTGTTCTTTTGTAATTTGCAAAGTGATATTTGGAAGCCCTCAAAGGGCTATGGTATAAAAGAAAGTATCCTAAGATAAAAAGTGCAAAGAAGCTTTCTGAGAAACTGCTTTGTGTTTTGTTAATTCACCTCACAGAGTTACAGCTTTCCCCTCAAGAAGCCCTTCGCTGAGACTGTGCTTGTGGAATTTGCAAACTGATATTTAGAAGCCCTTAAAGGGCTTTGGTGAAAAAGGAAACATCTTCACTTAAAAACTGGAAAGAAGCTTTCTGAGAAACTGCTTTGTGTTCTGTTAATTCATCTCACAGAGTTACAGCTTTCCCCTCAAGAAACCTTTCGCTAAGACTTCTCTCGTGTAATTTGGAAAGTGATATTTGGAAGTCCCTAGAGGTCTATGTTGGAAAAGGAAATATCCTAAAAGAAAAACTGAAAAGAAACTTTCTGAGAAACTACTTTGTGTTCTGTTAATTCATCTCACAGACTTACAGCTTTCCCCTCAAGAAGCCTTTCGCTAAGAGTGTTCTTGTGGAATATGCAAAGTGATATTTGGAAACCCATAGAGGGCTATGGTGAAAAAGGAAATATCTTCCATTAAAAATTCTAAAGAAGCTTTCTAAGAAACTGCTTTGTGTTCTGTAAATAAATCTCACACAGTTACAGCATTCACCTCAAGAAGCCTTTCGCTAATACTTTTCTTGTGGAATTTGCAAAGTGATATTTGGAAGGCCATAGAAGTCTATGGTGAAAAAGGAAATATCTTCAGTTAAAAATTTAAAAGAAGCTTTCTGAGAAACTGCATTGTGTTCTGTAAATTCATCTCACACAATTACAACTTTCCCCTCAGGAAGGCATTCGCTAAGACTGTTCTTGTGGAATTTGCAAAGTCATATTTGGAAGCTCTTAGAGGGCTATGGTGAAAAAGGAAATATCTTCCGTTGAAAACTGGAAAGAGGCTTTCTGACCAACTGCTTTGTGTTCTGATAATTCAACTCACAGAGTTACAGCTTTCCCCTCATGAAGCCTTTCGCTGAGACTGTTTTTGTGGAAATTGGAAAGTGATATTAGAATCCCATAGAGGGCTATGGTGAAAGAGGCCATATCTTAAGATAATATTGAAAAGAAGTTTTATGAAAAATTACATTGTGTTCTGTTAATTCATCTCACAGACTTACAGCTTTCCCCTCAAGAAGCCTTTCGCTAAGACTATTCTCGTGGAATTTGCAAAGTGATATTTGGAAGCCCAAAGAGGGCTACGGTTAAAAGGGAAACATATTCCGTTAAAAACTGGAAAGAAGCTTTCTGAGAAACTGCTTTGTGTTCTGTTAATTCATCTCACACAGTTACAGCTTTCCACTCAGGAAGCCTTTCGCTGAGACTGTTCTTGTGGAATTTGCAAAGTGATATTTGGAGTCCCTTAGGGGGTATGGTGAAAAAGGAAATAACTTCTGAAAAAAACTGGAAAGACGCTTTCTGAGAAACTGATTTGTGTTCTGTCAACTCATCTCACAGAGTTACCGCTTTCCCCTCAAGTAGACTTTCGCTAAGACTGTTCTTGTGGAGTTTGCAAAGTGATATTTGGAAGCCCCTAGAGGCCTATGGTGAAAAATAAATATGATCTGTTAAAAACTGGAAAGAGGCTTTCTGAGAAACTGCTCTGTGTTCTGTTAATTTCTCTCACACAATTACAGCTTTCCCCTCAAGAAGCCTTTCCCTAAGACAGTTCTTTTGGAATTTGCAATGTGATATTTGGAAGCCCATGCAGGGCTACGGTGAAAAAGGAAATATCTTCCGTTAAAAAGTGGAAAGAAGCCTTCTGAGAAAGAAACTGCTTTGTGTTCTCTTAATTCATCTCACAGAGTTACAGCTTTCCCCTCAAGAAGCCTCTCCTTAAGACTGTTCTTGTGGAATTTTCAAAGTGATATTTGAAAGCCCTTAGAGGGCTATGGTGAAAAAGGAAATATCCTATATAAAACCTGAAAAGAAGCTTTCTGAGAAACTGCTTTGTGTTCTGTTAATTACAGCATTTCACCTAAAGAAGTCATTCATTAAGACTGTTCTTGTGGAATTTGCAAAGTGATATTTGGAAGCCCATAGAGGGCTATGGTGAAAAAGGAAATATCCTACAATAAAAACCGAAAAGAAGCTTTCTGAGAAACTGCATTGTGTTCTATTAATTCATCGCACGGAGTTGTAGCTTTCCCCTCTAGAAGCCGATCACTAAGACTGTTCTTGTGGAATATGCAAGGTGATATCTGGAAGCCCATAGAGGGCTTTGGTGAGAAAGGAAATATCTTCCTTTAAAAACTGGAAAGAGACTTTCTGAGAAAGTGCTTTGTGTTCTGTTATTTCATCTCACAGAGTTACAGCTTCCCCTCAAGAAGCCTTTCGCTAAGACTATTCTTGTGGAATTTGCAAAGTGATATTTCGAAGCTCATAGAGGTCTATGGTGAAAAAGGAAATATCCTAAGATAAAAACTGAAAAGAAGCTTTCTCAGAAACTGCTTTGTGTTCTGTTAATTCATCACACAGAATTACTGCTTTCCCCTCCAGAAGCCTTTCGCTAAGACTGTTCTTGTGGAATTTGCAAAGTGATATTTGGAAGCCCATGGAGGGCTATTGTGAAAAACGAAATATCTTCAGTTAAAAACTGGAAAGAAGCTTTCTGAGAAACTGCTTTGTGATCTGTTAATTCATCTCACAGAGTTACAGCTTTCCTCTCAAGAAGCCTTTCGCTAAGACTGTTCCTGTGAATTTGCAAAGTGATATTTGGAAGCCCATAAAGGGCTAAGGTGAAAAAGGAAATATCTTCAGTTAAAAAATGGAAAGAATCTTTCTTAGAAACTGCTTTGTGTTCTGTTAATTCACCTCACAGAGTTACAGCTTTCCCCTCAAGATGCCTTTCGCTAAGACTGTTCTTGTGGAATTTGCAAAGTGATATTTGGAAGCCCGTAGAGGGCTGTGGTGAAAAAGGAAATATCTTCCGTTAAAAACTTGAAAGAAGCTTTCTGAGAAACTACGTTGTGTTCTGTTAATTCATCTCACAGAGTTACAGCTTTCCCCTCAAGAAGCCTTTCGCTAAGACTGTTCTTGTGGAATTTGCAAACTGATATTTGGAAGCCCATAGAGGACTATGGTGAAAAAGAAATATCTTCTGTTAAAAACTCGAAAAAAAGCTTTCTGATTACAGCTTTCCCCTCAAGAAGCCTTCCACTTAGACTCCTCTTGTGGAAATTGCAAAGTGATATTTGGAAGCTTATAGACGTCTATATTGAAAAGGGAAATATCTTCAGTAAAAACTGGAAACAAGCTTTCTGAGAAACTGCTTTGTGTTCTGTTAATTCATCTCACAGAGTTACAGCTTCCCCTCAGAAGCCTTTTGCAGAGACTGTTCTTGTGGAATTTGCAAAGTGATATTTCGAAGGCGGTAGAGGACTATGGTTAAAAAGGAAATATCTTCCGTTAAAAACAGGAAAGAAGCTTTCTGATAAAGTGCTTTGTGTTCTGTTAATTCATCTCAGAGAGTTACAGGCTAACCCTCATGAAGTCTTTCGATATGCCTGTTCTTGTGGAATTTGCAAAGTGGTATTTGGAAGCCCATCGAGGGCTATGGTGGAAAAGGAAATATCTTCAGTTAAAAACTGGAAAGAGGCTTTCTGAGAAACTGCTTTGTGTTCTGTTAATTCATCTCACAGAGTTACAATTTTTTCTTCAAGAAGCCTTTCGCTAAGGCTGTTCTTGTGGAATTTGCAAAGTCATATTTTTAAGCCCTTATAGGACTGCTTTGAAAAAGGATATATCCTAAGATAAAAAATAAAAAGAAACTTTATGAGAAATTGTTTTGTTTTCTGTTAATTCATCTCACAGATTTATTGATTTCTCCTCAAGAAGCTTTTCACTAAGACTATTCTTGTGGAATTTGCAAAATGATATTTAAAATCCCATAGAGGGCTACGATGAAAAAGGAAATATCCTAAGATAAAAACTGAAAAAAAGCGTTCTGAGAAACTGCTTTGTGTTCTGTTAATTCATCTCACAGAGTTACAGCTTTCCCCTCAAAAAGTCGTTCACTAAGACTGTTCTTCTGAAATTTTCAAAGTGATATTTGGAAACCCATAGAGGGCTATGGTGAAAAAGGAAACATCTTCAGTTAAAAACTGGAAGGAAACTTGCGGAGAAACTGCTTTGTGTTCTGTTAATTCATCTCACAGAGTTACAGCTTTCCCCTCAAGAAGCTTTGCGCTAAGACTGTTCTTATGGAATTTGCAAAGTGAAATTTGGAAGACCATAGAGGGCTATGGTGAAAAAGGAAATATTTTCAGTTAAAAAGTGTAAAGAAGGTTTCTGAGAAACTGCTTTGTGTTCTGCTAATTAATCTCAAAGAGTTACAGATTTTCCCTAAAGAAGCCTTTCGCTAAGATTGTTCTTGAGAAATTTGCAAAGTGATATTTGGAAGCCCGAGGAGGGCAATGGTGAAAATGAAATATCTTCCGTTAAAAACTGGAAAGAAGCTTTCTGAGTAACTGCTTTGTGTTCTGTTAATTCATCTTACAGAGTTACAGCTTTTCCCTCAGGAAACCGTTTACTAAGACTGTTCTTGTGATATTTGCAAAGTGATATTTGGAATCCCTTAGAGGGCTATGGTGAAAAAGGAAGTATGTTAAGCTAAAAACTGCCAAGAAGCTTTCTGAGATATTGCTTTGTGTTCGGTTAATTCATCTCATAGAGTTACAGGTTTCCCCTGAAGAAGCCTTTCGCTAAGACTGTTCTTGTGCAATTTGCAAATGGGTATTTGGAAACCCATAGGGGGCTATGGTGAAAAAGGAAATATCCTAAGATAAAAACTTCAAAGAAGCTTTCTGAGAAACTGCTTGGTGTTCTGTTAATTCATCTCACAGAGTCACTGCTTTCTCCTCAAGAGGCCTTTCGCTAAGACTGTTTTTGTGGAGTTTTCATAGTGATATTTTCAAGCCCATAGGGGGCTAAGGTGAAAAAGGAAATATCCTAAGATAAAAAATGAAAAGAAGCATTCTGAGAAACTACTTTGTGTTCTGTTATTTCATCTCACAGAGTTACAGCTTTCCCTTCAAGAAGCCTTTCGCGAAGACTCTTCTTGTGCAATTTGCAAAGTGATATTTGGAAGCCCATAGAGGGCAATGGTGAAAAAGGAAATATCTTCCGTTAAAAACTGGAAAGAAGCTTTCTGAGAAACTGCTCTGTGTTCTGTTAATTCATCTCACAGAGTTACTGCTTTCCCCACAAGAAGCCATTCTCTAAGATTCTTCTTGTGGATTTTGCAAAGTGATATTGGAAGCCCATAGAGGGTTAAGGAGAAAAAGGAAATATCTTCTATTAAAAACTGGTAATAAGATTTCTGAGAAACTGCTGTGTGTTCTGTTAATTCATCTCACAGAGTTACAGCTTTCCCCTCAAGAAGACTTCCGCGAAGACGGTTCTTGTGGAATTTGCAAAGTGATATTTGAAAGTCCATAGAGAGCTACGGTGAAAAAGGAATTATTTTCCGTTAAAAACTGGAAAGAAGCTTTGTGAGAAACTGCTTTGTGTTCTGTTAATTCTCCTCACAGAGTTACAGCTTTCCCTTCAAAAAGCGTTTCGCTAAATCTATTTTTGTGGAATTTGCGCTGTGATATTTGGAAGCCCATAGAGGACTACGGTGAAAAAGGAAATATCTTCCGTTAAACACTGGAAAGAATCTTTCTGAGATACTACTTTGTGTTCTGTTAATTCATCTCAAAGAGTTACAGCTTTCCCCTCAAGAAACCTCTCGCTAAGACTGTTCTTGTGGAATTTGCAAAGAGATATTTGGAAGCCCTTAGAGGGCTATGGTGAAAAAGGAAATATCTTCCATTAAAAACTGGAAAGAAACTTTCTGAGAAACGGCTTTGTGTTCTGTCAATTCATCTCACATAGCTAGAGATTTCCCCTCAAGGAGCCTTTCGCTAAGACTGTTCTTGTGGAATTTGCAAAGTGATATTTGGATGCCCTTAGAGGGCTATGGTGAAAAAGGAAATATATTCCTTTAAAAACTGTAAAGAAGCTTTCTGAGAAACTGATTAGTGTTCTGTTAATTCATCTCACAGGGTTACTGCGTTCCCCACAAGAAGCCTTTCGCTAAGACTGTTCTTGTGGAATTTGCAAAGTGATATTTGGAAGTCCATAGAGGGATATGGTAAAAAAGGATATATATTCCGGTAAAAACTGGAAAGAAGCTTTCAGAGAAACTGCTTTGTGTTCTGTTAACTCATTTAACAGAGTTACAGCATTCCCCTCAAGAAGCCTTTCGCAAAGTCTGTTCATGTGGAATTTGCAGAGTGATTTTTGGATGCCCATAGAGGGCTATGGGGAAAAAAGAAAATATCTTCCGTTAAAAACTGGAAAGAAACTGTCTGAGAAACTGCTTTGTGCTCTGTTAATTCATCTCACAGAGTTACAGCTTTACGCTCAAGAAGCCTTTTGCGAAGACTGTTCTTGTAGAATTTGCAAAGTGATATTTGGAAGTGCAGGGAGGGCTATGGTTAAAAAGGAAATATCTTCCGTTAAAAACTGGATTTCAAGCCCATAGAGGGCTAAGGTGAAAAAGGAAATATCCTAAGATAAAAACTGAAAAGAAGCATTCTGAAAAACTACTTTGTGTTGTGTTAATTCATCTCACAGAGTTACAGCTTTCCCCTGAAGAAGCATTTCGCGAAGACTCTTCTTGTGGAATTTGCAAAGTGATATTTGGAACCCCTAGAGGGCTATGGTGAAAAAGGAAATATCTTTAGGTAAATATTGGAAACAAGCTTTCTGAAAAACTGCTTTGTGTTCTCTTAATTCATCTCACCGAGTTACAGCTTTCCCCTCAAGAAGCCTTTCGCAGAGACTGTTCTTTTGGAAATTGCAAAGTGATATTTGGAAGGCCGTAGAGTCCTAAGGTGAAAAAGGAAATATCTTCCTTTAGAAACTGGAAAGAAGCTTCCTGAGATACAGTTTGTGTTCTGTTAATTCATCTCACAGAGTTACAGCTCTCCCCTCAAGAAGCCATTCGCTAAGACTGTTCTTTTGTAATTTGCAAAGTGATATTTGGAAGCCCTCAAAGGGCTATGGTATAAAAGAAAGTATCCTAAGATAAAAAGTGCAAAGAAGCTTTCTGAGAAACTGCTTTGTGTTTTGTTAATTCACCTCACAGAGTTACAGCTTTCCCCTCAAGAAGCCCTTCGCTGAGACTGTGCTTGTGGAATTTGCAAACTGATATTTAGAAGCCCTTAAAGGGCTTTGGTGAAAAAGGAAACATCTTCACTTAAAAACTGGAAAGAAGCTTTCTGAGAAACTGCTTTGTGTTCTGTTAATTCATCTCACAGAGTTACAGCTTTCCCCTCAAGAAACCTTTCGCTAAGACTTCTCTCGTGTAATTTGGAAAGTGATATTTGGAAGTCCCTAGAGGTCTATGTTGGAAAAGGAAATATCCTAAAAGAAAAACTGAAAAGAAACTTTCTGAGAAACTACTTTGTGTTCTGTTAATTCATCTCACAGACTTACAGCTTTCCCCTCAAGAAGCCTTTCGCTAAGAGTGTTCTTGTGGAATATGCAAAGTGATATTTGGAAACCCATAGAGGGCTATGGTGAAAAAGGAAATATCTTCCATTAAAAATTCTAAAGAAGCTTTCTAAGAAACTGCTTTGTGTTCTGTAAATAAATCTCACACAGTTACAGCATTCACCTCAAGAAGCCTTTCGCTAATACTTTTCTTGTGGAATTTGCAAAGTGATATTTGGAAGGCCATAGAAGTCTATGGTGAAAAAGGAAATATCTTCAGTTAAAAATTTAAAAGAAGCTTTCTGAGAAACTGCATTGTGTTCTGTAAATTCATCTCACACAATTACAACTTTCCCCTCAGGAAGGCATTCGCTAAGACTGTTCTTGTGGAATTTGCAAAGTCATATTTGGAAGCTCTTAGAGGGCTATGGTGAAAAAGGAAATATCTTCCGTTGAAAACTGGAAAGAGGCTTTCTGACCAACTGCTTTGTGTTCTGATAATTCAACTCACAGAGTTACAGCTTTCCCCTCATGAAGCCTTTCGCTGAGACTGTTTTTGTGGAAATTGGAAAGTGATATTAGAATCCCATAGAGGGCTATGGTGAAAGAGGCCATATCTTAAGATAATATTGAAAAGAAGTTTTATGAAAAATTACATTGTGTTCTGTTAATTCATCTCACAGACTTACAGCTTTCCCCTCAAGAAGCCTTTCGCTAAGACTATTCTCGTGGAATTTGCAAAGTGATATTTGGAAGCCCAAAGAGGGCTACGGTTAAAAGGGAAACATATTCCGTTAAAAACTGGAAAGAAGCTTTCTGAGAAACTGCTTTGTGTTCTGTTAATTCATCTCACACAGTTACAGCTTTCCACTCAGGAAGCCTTTCGCTGAGACTGTTCTTGTGGAATTTGCAAAGTGATATTTGGAGTCCCTTAGGGGGTATGGTGAAAAAGGAAATAACTTCTGAAAAAAACTGGAAAGACGCTTTCTGAGAAACTGATTTGTGTTCTGTCAACTCATCTCACAGAGTTACCGCTTTCCCCTCAAGTAGACTTTCGCTAAGACTGTTCTTGTGGAGTTTGCAAAGTGATATTTGGAAGCCCCTAGAGGCCTATGGTGAAAAATAAATATGATCTGTTAAAAACTGGAAAGAGGCTTTCTGAGAAACTGCTCTGTGTTCTGTTAATTTCTCTCACACAATTACAGCTTTCCCCTCAAGAAGCCTTTCCCTAAGACAGTTCTTTTGGAATTTGCAATGTGATATTTGGAAGCCCATGCAGGGCTACGGTGAAAAAGGAAATATCTTCCGTTAAAAAGTGGAAAGAAGCCTTCTGAGAAAGAAACTGCTTTGTGTTCTCTTAATTCATCTCACAGAGTTACAGCTTTCCCCTCAAGAAGCCTCTCCTTAAGACTGTTCTTGTGGAATTTTCAAAGTGATATTTGAAAGCCCTTAGAGGGCTATGGTGAAAAAGGAAATATCCTATATAAAACCTGAAAAGAAGCTTTCTGAGAAACTGCTTTGTGTTCTGTTAATTACAGCATTTCACCTAAAGAAGTCATTCATTAAGACTGTTCTTGTGGAATTTGCAAAGTGATATTTGGAAGCCCATAGAGGGCTATGGTGAAAAAGGAAATATCCTACAATAAAAACCGAAAAGAAGCTTTCTGAGAAACTGCATTGTGTTCTATTAATTCATCGCACGGAGTTGTAGCTTTCCCCTCTAGAAGCCGATCACTAAGACTGTTCTTGTGGAATATGCAAGGTGATATCTGGAAGCCCATAGAGGGCTTTGGTGAGAAAGGAAATATCTTCCTTTAAAAACTGGAAAGAGACTTTCTGAGAAAGTGCTTTGTGTTCTGTTATTTCATCTCACAGAGTTACAGCTTCCCCTCAAGAAGCCTTTCGCTAAGACTATTCTTGTGGAATTTGCAAAGTGATATTTCGAAGCTCATAGAGGTCTATGGTGAAAAAGGAAATATCCTAAGATAAAAACTGAAAAGAAGCTTTCTCAGAAACTGCTTTGTGTTCTGTTAATTCATCACACAGAATTACTGCTTTCCCCTCCAGAAGCCTTTCGCTAAGACTGTTCTTGTGGAATTTGCAAAGTGATATTTGGAAGCCCATGGAGGGCTATTGTGAAAAACGAAATATCTTCAGTTAAAAACTGGAAAGAAGCTTTCTGAGAAACTGCTTTGTGATCTGTTAATTCATCTCACAGAGTTACAGCTTTCCTCTCAAGAAGCCTTTCGCTAAGACTGTTCCTGTGAATTTGCAAAGTGATATTTGGAAGCCCATAAAGGGCTAAGGTGAAAAAGGAAATATCTTCAGTTAAAAAATGGAAAGAATCTTTCTTAGAAACTGCTTTGTGTTCTGTTAATTCACCTCACAGAGTTACAGCTTTCCCCTCAAGATGCCTTTCGCTAAGACTGTTCTTGTGGAATTTGCAAAGTGATATTTGGAAGCCCGTAGAGGGCTGTGGTGAAAAAGGAAATATCTTCCGTTAAAAACTTGAAAGAAGCTTTCTGAGAAACTACGTTGTGTTCTGTTAATTCATCTCACAGAGTTACAGCTTTCCCCTCAAGAAGCCTTTCGCTAAGACTGTTCTTGTGGAATTTGCAAACTGATATTTGGAAGCCCATAGAGGACTATGGTGAAAAAGAAATATCTTCTGTTAAAAACTCGAAAAAAAGCTTTCTGATTACAGCTTTCCCCTCAAGAAGCCTTCCACTTAGACTCCTCTTGTGGAAATTGCAAAGTGATATTTGGAAGCTTATAGACGTCTATATTGAAAAGGGAAATATCTTCAGTAAAAACTGGAAACAAGCTTTCTGAGAAACTGCTTTGTGTTCTGTTAATTCATCTCACAGAGTTACAGCTTCCCCTCAGAAGCCTTTTGCAGAGACTGTTCTTGTGGAATTTGCAAAGTGATATTTCGAAGGCGGTAGAGGACTATGGTTAAAAAGGAAATATCTTCCGTTAAAAACAGGAAAGAAGCTTTCTGATAAAGTGCTTTGTGTTCTGTTAATTCATCTCAGAGAGTTACAGGCTAACCCTCATGAAGTCTTTCGATATGCCTGTTCTTGTGGAATTTGCAAAGTGGTATTTGGAAGCCCATCGAGGGCTATGGTGGAAAAGGAAATATCTTCAGTTAAAAACTGGAAAGAGGCTTTCTGAGAAACTGCTTTGTGTTCTGTTAATTCATCTCACAGAGTTACAATTTTTTCTTCAAGAAGCCTTTCGCTAAGGCTGTTCTTGTGGAATTTGCAAAGTCATATTTTTAAGCCCTTATAGGACTGCTTTGAAAAAGGATATATCCTAAGATAAAAAATAAAAAGAAACTTTATGAGAAATTGTTTTGTTTTCTGTTAATTCATCTCACAGATTTATTGATTTCTCCTCAAGAAGCTTTTCACTAAGACTATTCTTGTGGAATTTGCAAAATGATATTTAAAATCCCATAGAGGGCTACGATGAAAAAGGAAATATCCTAAGATAAAAACTGAAAAAAAGCGTTCTGAGAAACTGCTTTGTGTTCTGTTAATTCATCTCACAGAGTTACAGCTTTCCCCTCAAAAAGTCGTTCACTAAGACTGTTCTTCTGAAATTTTCAAAGTGATATTTGGAAACCCATAGAGGGCTATGGTGAAAAAGGAAACATCTTCAGTTAAAAACTGGAAGGAAACTTGCGGAGAAACTGCTTTGTGTTCTGTTAATTCATCTCACAGAGTTACAGCTTTCCCCTCAAGAAGCTTTGCGCTAAGACTGTTCTTATGGAATTTGCAAAGTGAAATTTGGAAGACCATAGAGGGCTATGGTGAAAAAGGAAATATTTTCAGTTAAAAAGTGTAAAGAAGGTTTCTGAGAAACTGCTTTGTGTTCTGCTAATTAATCTCAAAGAGTTACAGATTTTCCCTAAAGAAGCCTTTCGCTAAGATTGTTCTTGAGAAATTTGCAAAGTGATATTTGGAAGCCCGAGGAGGGCAATGGTGAAAATGAAATATCTTCCGTTAAAAACTGGAAAGAAGCTTTCTGAGTAACTGCTTTGTGTTCTGTTAATTCATCTTACAGAGTTACAGCTTTTCCCTCAGGAAACCGTTTACTAAGACTGTTCTTGTGATATTTGCAAAGTGATATTTGGAATCCCTTAGAGGGCTATGGTGAAAAAGGAAGTATGTTAAGCTAAAAACTGCCAAGAAGCTTTCTGAGATATTGCTTTGTGTTCGGTTAATTCATCTCATAGAGTTACAGGTTTCCCCTGAAGAAGCCTTTCGCTAAGACTGTTCTTGTGCAATTTGCAAATGGGTATTTGGAAACCCATAGAGGGCTATGGTGAAAAAGGAAATATCCTAAGATAAAAACTTCAAAGAAGCTTTCTGAGAAACTGCTTGGTGTTCTGTTAATTCATCTCACAGAGTTACAACTTTCCCCTCAAGAAGCCTTTCGCTAAGACTGTTCTTGTGGAATTTGCAATGTGATATTTGAAAGCCCATAGAGGGCTATGGTGAAAAAGGAAACATCTTCCGTAAAAAACTGGAAAAAAGATTTCTGAGAAACTTCTTCCTGTTCTGTTAATTCATCTCACAGAGTTACAGCATTTCCCTGTAGAAGCCATTCACTAAGAGACTCCTTGTGAAATTTGCAAAGTGAAGTTTGAAGCCCATTGCGGGCTATGGTGAAAAAGGAAATATCTTCAGTTAAAAACTGCAAAGAAGCTTTCTGAAAAACTGCTTTCAGTTCTGTTAATTCATATCACAGAGATACAGCATTCCGCTCAAGAAGCCTTTCCCAAAGACTGTTTTTGTGAAATTTGCAAAGAGATATTCGAAAGCCCATAGAGGGCTATGGTGAAAAAGGAATAATCTTCAGTTTAAAACTGTAAGGAAGCTTTCTGAGAAACTGCTTTTTGTTCTCTTAATTCATCTCACAGAGTTACATCTTTCTCCTCAAGAATCCTTTCGCTATGTCTGTTATTGTGGAATTTGCAAAGTGATATTTGAAAGCCCATAGTGGTTTTGGTGAATAAGGAAATATCTTCCGTTAAAAATTGGAAAGTAGCCTTCTGAGAAACTGTTTTGTGTTCTGTTTATTCATCTCACAGTGTTACAGCTTTAGCCTCAAGAAGCCGTTCACTAAGACTGTTCTTGTGCAACCAGCAAAGTGATATTTTGAAGCCCATAGAGGTCTAGGGTGAAAAACGAAATATCCTAAGGTAAAAACTGAAAGGAAGCTTTGAGAAACTGCTTTGTGTTCTGTTAATTCATCTCACAGAGTTACAGCTTTCCCCTCAAGAAGCCATTCGCTAAGACTGTTCTTGTGGAATTTGCAAAGTGATATTTGGAAGTTCATAGAGGTCTATGGTGAAAAAGGGAATATCTTCCGTTAAAAACTGGAAAGAATCTTTTTGAGAAACTGCTTTGTGTTCTGTTAATTCATCTCACAGAGTTACAGCTTTCCCCTCAAGAAGCCTTTTGGTAAGACTGTTCTTGAGAATTTGCAAAGTGATATTTGGAAGCCCAAAGAGGGCTGTGGTGAAAAAGGAAATATCTTCATTTAAAAACTGGAAAGAAGGTTTCTGAGAAACTGCTATGTGTTCTGTTAATTCATCTGAGAGATACAGCTTTCCACTCAAGAAGCCTTTCGCTAAGACTGTTCTTGTGGAATTTACAAAGTGATATTTGAAAGCCCATAGAGGGCAATGGTGAAAAGAAATATCTTCCGTTAAAAACTGCAAAGAAGCTTTCTGAGAAACTGCTTTGTGTTCTGTTAATTCATCTCACCGGCTTACAGCTTTCACTTCAAGAAGCCTTTCGCTAAGGCTGTTCTTGTGGAATTTGCAAAGTGATAATTGGAAGCCCGTAGAGGGCTATGGTGAAAAACAAAATATCTTCAGTTAAAAACTGAATACAAGCTTTCTGAGAAACTGTTTTGTTTTCTGTTAATTCATCTCACAGAGGTACGTCTTTCCCCTCAAGAAGCCAGTCGTAGAGGTTATTCTTGCGGAATGTGCAAAGTGATATTTGGAAGCCCATAGAGGGCTAGGATGAAAAAGGTAATATCCTAAGATAAAAACTGAAAAGAAGCTTTGGAAATCTGCTTTGTGTTCTGTTAATTCATGCAACAGAGTTACACCTTTACCCTCATGAAGACGTTCACTAAGAGGGTTCTTGTGAAAATTAAAAAGTGATATTTCAAAGCCCAAAGCGCGTTATGGTGAAAAAGGAAATATCCTAAGAAAAAAACTGCAAAGAAGATTTCTGAGAAACTGCTTTGTGTTATGGTAATTCATCTAACAGGGTTACAGCTTTCCCTTCAAGAAGTCGTTCGCTAAGACTGTTCTTGTGGAATTTCCGAAGTGATATTTGGAAGCCCATATAGGGCTACGGAGAAAAAGGAAATATCCTCCGTTAAAAATTGCAAAGAAGCTTTCTGAGAAACTGCTTGGTGTTCTGTTAATTCATCTCACAGAGTTACAACTTTCCCCTCAAGAAGCCTTTCGCTAAGACTGTTCTTGTGGAATTTGCAATGTGATATTTGAAAGCCCATAGAGGGCTATGGTGAAAAAGGAAACATCTTCCGTAAAAAACTGGAAAAAAGATTTCTGAGAAACTTCTTCCTGTTCTGTTAATTCATCTCACAGAGTTACAGCATTTCCCTGTAGAAGCCATTCACTAAGAGACTCCTTGTGAAATTTGCAAAGTGAAGTTTGAAGCCCATTGCGGGCTATGGTGAAAAAGGAAATATCTTCAGTTAAAAACTGCAAAGAAGCTTTCTGAAAAACTGCTTTCAGTTCTGTTAATTCATATCACAGAGATACAGCATTCCGCTCAAGAAGCCTTTCCCAAAGACTGTTTTTGTGAAATTTGCAAAGAGATATTCGAAAGCCCATAGAGGGCTATGGTGAAAAAGGAATAATCTTCAGTTTAAAACTGTAAGGAAGCTTTCTGAGAAACTGCTTTTTGTCCTCTTAATTCATCTCACAGAGTTACATCTTTCTCCTCAAGAATCCTTTCGCTATGTCTGTTATTGTGGAATTTGCAAAGTGATATTTGAAAGCCCATAGTGGTTTTGGTGAATAAGGAAATATCTTCCGTTAAAAATTGGAAAGTAGCCTTCTGAGAAACTGTTTTGTGTTCTGTTTATTCATCTCACAGTGTTACAGCTTTAGCCTCAAGAAGCCGTTCACTAAGACTGTTCTTGTGCAACCAGCAAAGTGATATTTTGAAGCCCATAGAGGTCTAGGGTGAAAAACGAAATATCCTAAGGTAAAAACTGAAAGGAAGCTTTGAGAAACTGCTTTGTGTTCTGTTAATTCATCTCACAGAGTTACAGCTTTCCCCTCAAGAAGCCATTCGCTAAGACTGTTCTTGTGGAATTTGCAAAGTGATATTTGGAAGTTCATAGAGGTCTATGGTGAAAAAGGGAATATCTTCCGTTAAAAACTGGAAAGAATCTTTTTGAGAAACTGCTTTGTGTTCTGTTAATTCATCTCACAGAGTTACAGCTTTCCCCTCAAGAAGCCTTTTGGTAAGACTGTTCTTGAGAATTTGCAAAGTGATATTTGGAAGCCCAAAGAGGGCTGTGGTGAAAAAGGAAATATCTTCATTTAAAAACTGGAAAGAAGGTTTCTGAGAAACTGCTATGTGTTCTGTTAATTCATCTGAGAGATACAGCTTTCCACTCAAGAAGCCTTTCGCTAAGACTGTTCTTGTGGAATTTACAAAGTGATATTTGAAAGCCCATAGAGGGCAATGGTGAAAAGAAATATCTTCCGTTAAAAACTGCAAAGAAGCTTTCTGAGAAACTGCTTTGTGTTCTGTTAATTCATCTCACCGGCTTACAGCTTTCACTTCAAGAAGCCTTTCGCTAAGGCTGTTCTTGTGGAATTTGCAAAGTGATAATTGGAAGCCCGTAGAGGGCTATGGTGAAAAACAAAATATCTTCAGTTAAAAACTGAATACAAGCTTTCTGAGAAACTGTTTTGTTTTCTGTTAATTCATCTCACAGAGGTACGTCTTTCCCCTCAAGAAGCCAGTCGTAGAGGTTATTCTTGCGGAATGTGCAAAGTGATATTTGGAAGCCCATAGAGGGCTAGGATGAAAAAGGTAATATCCTAAGATAAAAACTGAAAAGAAGCTTTGGAAATCTGCTTTGTGTTCTGTTAATTCATGCAACAGAGTTACACCTTTACCCTCATGAAGACGTTCACTAAGAGGGTTCTTGTGAAAATTAAAAAGTGATATTTCAAAGCCCAAAGCGCGTTATGGTGAAAAAGGAAATATCCTAAGAAAAAAACTGCAAAGAAGATTTCTGAGAAACTGCTTTGTGTTATGGTAATTCATCTAACAGGGTTACAGCTTTCCCTTCAAGAAGTCGTTCGCTAAGACTGTTCTTGTGGAATTTCCGAAGTGATATTTGGAAGCCCATATAGGGCTACGGAGAAAAAGGAAATATCCTCCGTTAAAAATTGCAAAGAAGCTTTCTGAGAAACTGCTTGGTGTTCTGTTAATTCATCTCACAGAGTTACAACTTTCCCCTCAAGAAGCCTTTCGCTAAGACTGTTCTTGTGGAATTTGCAATGTGATATTTGAAAGCCCATAGAGGGCTATGGTGAAAAAGGAAACATCTTCCGTAAAAAACTGGAAAAAAGATTTCTGAGAAACTTCTTCCTGTTCTGTTAATTCATCTCACAGAGTTACAGCATTTCCCTGTAGAAGCCATTCACTAAGAGACTCCTTGTGAAATTTGCAAAGTGAAGTTTGAAGCCCATTGCGGGCTATGGTGAAAAAGGAAATATCTTCAGTTAAAAACTGCAAAGAAGCTTTCTGAAAAACTGCTTTCAGTTCTGTTAATTCATATCACAGAGATACAGCATTCCGCTCAAGAAGCCTTTCCCAAAGACTGTTTTTGTGAAATTTGCAAAGAGATATTCGAAAGCCCATAGAGGGCTATGGTGAAAAAGGAATAATCTTCAGTTTAAAACTGTAAGGAAGCTTTCTGAGAAACTGCTTTTTGTCCTCTTAATTCATCTCACAGAGTTACATCTTTCTCCTCAAGAATCCTTTCGCTATGTCTGTTATTGTGGAATTTGCAAAGTGATATTTGAAAGCCCATAGTGGTTTTGGTGAATAAGGAAATATCTTCCGTTAAAAATTGGAAAGTAGCCTTCTGAGAAACTGTTTTGTGTTCTGTTTATTCATCTCACAGTGTTACAGCTTTAGCCTCAAGAAGCCGTTCACTAAGACTGTTCTTGTGCAACCAGCAAAGTGATATTTTGAAGCCCATAGAGGTCTAGGGTGAAAAACGAAATATCCTAAGGTAAAAACTGAAAGGAAGCTTTGAGAAACTGCTTTGTGTTCTGTTAATTCATCTCACAGAGTTACAGCTTTCCCCTCAAGAAGCCATTCGCTAAGACTGTTCTTGTGGAATTTGCAAAGTGATATTTGGAAGTTCATAGAGGTCTATGGTGAAAAAGGGAATATCTTCCGTTAAAAACTGGAAAGAATCTTTTTGAGAAACTGCTTTGTGTTCTGTTAATTCATCTCACAGAGTTACAGCTTTCCCCTCAAGAAGCCTTTTGGTAAGACTGTTCTTGAGAATTTGCAAAGTGATATTTGGAAGCCCAAAGAGGGCTGTGGTGAAAAAGGAAATATCTTCATTTAAAAACTGGAAAGAAGGTTTCTGAGAAACTGCTATGTGTTCTGTTAATTCATCTGAGAGATACAGCTTTCCACTCAAGAAGCCTTTCGCTAAGACTGTTCTTGTGGAATTTACAAAGTGATATTTGAAAGCCCATAGAGGGCAATGGTGAAAAGAAATATCTTCCGTTAAAAACTGCAAAGAAGCTTTCTGAGAAACTGCTTTGTGTTCTGTTAATTCATCTCACCGGCTTACAGCTTTCACTTCAAGAAGCCTTTCGCTAAGGCTGTTCTTGTGGAATTTGCAAAGTGATAATTGGAAGCCCGTAGAGGGCTATGGTGAAAAACAAAATATCTTCAGTTAAAAACTGAATACAAGCTTTCTGAGAAACTGTTTTGTTTTCTGTTAATTCATCTCACAGAGGTACGTCTTTCCCCTCAAGAAGCCAGTCGTAGAGGTTATTCTTGCGGAATGTGCAAAGTGATATTTGGAAGCCCATAGAGGGCTAGGATGAAAAAGGTAATATCCTAAGATAAAAACTGAAAAGAAGCTTTGGAAATCTGCTTTGTGTTCTGTTAATTCATGCAACAGAGTTACACCTTTACCCTCATGAAGACGTTCACTAAGAGGGTTCTTGTGAAAATTAAAAAGTGATATTTCAAAGCCCAAAGCGCGTTATGGTGAAAAAGGAAATATCCTAAGAAAAAAACTGCAAAGAAGATTTCTGAGAAACTGCTTTGTGTTATGGTAATTCATCTAACAGGGTTACAGCTTTCCCTTCAAGAAGTCGTTCGCTAAGACTGTTCTTGTGGAATTTCCGAAGTGATATTTGGAAGCCCATATAGGGCTACGGAGAAAAAGGAAATATCCTCCGTTAAAAATTGCAAAGAAGCTTTCTGAGAAACTGCTTGGTGTTCTGTTAATTCATCTCACAGAGTTACAACTTTCCCCTCAAGAAGCCTTTCGCTAAGACTGTTCTTGTGGAATTTGCAATGTGATATTTGAAAGCCCATAGAGGGCTATGGTGAAAAAGGAAACATCTTCCGTAAAAAACTGGAAAAAAGATTTCTGAGAAACTTCTTCCTGTTCTGTTAATTCATCTCACAGAGTTACAGCATTTCCCTGTAGAAGCCATTCACTAAGAGACTCCTTGTGAAATTTGCAAAGTGAAGTTTGAAGCCCATTGCGGGCTATGGTGAAAAAGGAAATATCTTCAGTTAAAAACTGCAAAGAAGCTTTCTGAAAAACTGCTTTCAGTTCTGTTAATTCATATCACAGAGATACAGCATTCCGCTCAAGAAGCCTTTCCCAAAGACTGTTTTTGTGAAATTTGCAAAGAGATATTCGAAAGCCCATAGAGGGCTATGGTGAAAAAGGAATAATCTTCAGTTTAAAACTGTAAGGAAGCTTTCTGAGAAACTGCTTTTTGTCCTCTTAATTCATCTCACAGAGTTACATCTTTCTCCTCAAGAATCCTTTCGCTATGTCTGTTATTGTGAATTTGCTAAGTGATATTTGAAAGCCCATAGTGGTTTTGGTGAATAAGGAAATATCTTCCGTTAAAAATTGGAAAGTAGCCTTCTGAGAAACTGTTTTGTGTTCTGTTTATTCATCTCACAGTGTTACAGCTTTAGCCTCAAGAAGCCGTTCGCTAAGACTGTTCTTGTGCAACCAGCAAAGTGATATTTTGAAGCCCATAGAGGTCTAGGGTGAAAAACGAAATATCCTAAGGTAAAAACTGAAAGGAAGCTTTGAGAAACTGCTTTGTGTTCTGTTAATTCATCTCACAGAGTTACAGCTTTCCCCTCAAGAAGCCATTCGCTAAGACTGTTCTTGTGGAATTTGCAAAGTGATATTTGGAAGTTCATAGAGGTCTATGGTGAAAAAGGGAATATCTTCCGTTAAAAACTGGAAAGAATCTTTTTGAGAAACTGCTTTGTGTTCTGTTAATTCATCTCACAGAGTTACAGCTTTCCCCTCAAGAAGCCTTTTGGTAAGACTGTTCTTGAGAATTTGCAAAGTGATATTTGGAAGCCCAAAGAGGGCTGTGGTGAAAAAGGAAATATCTTCATTTAAAAACTGGAAAGTAGGTTTCTGAGAAACTGCTATGTGTTCTGTTAATTCATCTGAGAGATACACCTTTCCACTCAAGAAGCCTTTCGCTAAGACTGTTCTTGTGGAATTTACAAAGTGATATTTGAAAGCCCATAGAGGGCAATGGTGAAAAGAAATATCTTCCGTTAAAAACTGCAAAGAAGCTTTCTGAGAAACTGCTTTGTGTTCTGTTAATTCATCTCACAGGCTTACAGCTTTCACTTCAAGAAGCCTTTCGCTAAGGCTGTTCTTGTGGAATTTGCAAAGTGATAATTGGAAGCCCGTAGAGGGCTATGGTGAAAAACAAAATATCTTCAGTTAAAAACTGAATACAAGCTTTCTGAGAAACTGCTTTATGTTCTGTTAATTCATCTCACAGAATTACAGTTTACCCTCAAGCAGCCGTTCACTGAGGCTGTTCTTGTGGAATTTGCAATGCGATATTGGAAGCCCATAGAGGGTTATGGCGAAAAAGGATATATCCTAAGAAAAAACCAAAAAGAAGCTTTCTGAGAAAGTGCATTGTGTTCTCTTAATTCATCTCACAGAGTTACAGCTTTCTCCTCAAGAAGCCATTCACTAAGACTGCTCCTGTGGAATTTGCAAGGTGATAGTTAAAAGCCCATTCATGGCTACGGAGAAAAAGGAAATATGTTTCGTTAAATACTGGAAAGAATCTTTCTAGGAAACTGCTTTGTGTTCTCTTAATTCATCTCACAGAGTTACAGCTTTCCCCTCAAGAAGCCTTTCGCTAAGACTGTTCATGTGGAATTTGCAAAGTGATATTTGGAATACCATAGAGGGCTATGGTGAAAAAGGAAATATCCTAAGGTAAAAACTGAAAAGTAGGTTTCTGAGAAAATGTTTTGTGTTCTGTTAATTCATCTTACAGAGTTACCGTTTTACCCTCAAGAAGCCTTTCTCTAAGACTGTTCTTCTGGAATTTGCAAAGTGATATTTGGAAGCCCATAGTGGGCTTTGGTGAAAAAGGAAATATCCTAAGATAAAAAACGAAAAGAAGGTTTCTGAGAAACCGCTTTGTGTTCTGTTAGTTCATCTCAAAGAGTTACAGCTTTCCCGTCCAGAATCCTTTCGCTAAGACTGTTCTTGTGGAATTTGCAAATATTTTTGGAAGCTCATAGAGGGCTATGCTGAAAAAGGAAATATCCTAAGATAAAAACTGAAAAGAAGCTTTCTGAGAAACTGCTTTGTGTTCTGTTAATTCATCTTAGAGAGTTACGGCTTTCCCTTCAAGAAGTCTTTCACAAAGACTGTTCTTGTGTAATTTGCAAAGTGATATTTGGAAGACCATAGAGGGCTATATTGAAAAAGGAAAAATAGGAAGATAAAATCCGAAAAGAAGCTTTTTGAGAAACTGCTTTGTGTTCTGTTAATTCATCTCAGAGAGTTACAGATTTCCCCTCAAGAGGCCGTTCACTAAGACCGTTCTTCTGAAATTTGGAAAGTGATATTTAGAATCTCATAGAGGGCTATGGTGAAAAAGGAATTATTTTACGTTAAAAACTGGAAAGAAGCTTTCCGAGAAACTGCTTTGTGTTCTGTTAATTCATCTCACAGAGTTACAACATTTCCCTCTAAAAGCCTTTCGCTAAGGCTGTTGTTGTCGAATTTGCAAAGTGATATTTTGAAGCCCCTAGAGGACTATGGTGAAAGAAGAAATATCTTCAGTTAAAAACTGGAAAGAAGCTTTCTGAGAAACTGCCATGTGTTCTGATAATAGACCTCACCTAGTTACAGCTTTACCCTCAAGAATCCTTTCGCTAAGTCTGTTCTTGTGGGATTTGCAAAGTGATATTTGGAAGCCCATAGAGCCCTATGGTAAAAAAGGAAATATCTTCAGTTAAAAGGCGGAAAGAATCTTTCTGAGAAACTCCTTTTTGTTCTGTTAATTCACCTCGCAGAGTTACAGCTTTCCCCTCTATAATTCTTTCGCTAAGACTGTTCTTGTGGAATTTGCAAAGTGATATTTGGAAGCCCATAGAGGGCTACGGTGAAAAAGGAAATATCGTAAGATAAGAACTGAAAAGAAGCTTTCTGAGAAACTGCTTTGTGTTCTGTGAATGCATCTCACATAGTTACAACATTTCCCTCTAAAAGCCTTTCGCTAAGACTGTTCTTGTGGAATTTGCAAAGCGATATTTGGAAGCCCATAGAGGGATAGGTTGAAAAAGGAAATATCTTCCGTTAAAAACTGAAAAGAAGCTTTTTTAAAAACTGCTTTGTGTTCTGTTAATTCATCTCACAGAGTTACAACTTTCCTCTCAGGAAATCTTTCGCTTACACTGTTCTTGTGAAATTTGCAAAGTGAAATTTGGAATCCCACAAAGGGCTATGGAATAATAGGAAATATCCTCTGTTAAAAACTGGAAAGAAGCTTTCTGAGAAACTACTTTGTGTTGTGTTAGTTTATCTCACAGAGTTACAGCTTTCCCCTCAAGAAGTCGTTCACTAAGACTGTTCTTGTGGAATTTTACAAAGTGATATTTGGAAGCCCATAGAAGGCTATGGTGAAAATGGAAATATCTTAAGATAAAAAACGAAAAGAAGCTGTCTGAGAAACTGCTTTGTGTTGTGTTAGTTTATCTCACAGAGTTACAGCTTTCCCCTCAAGAAATCGTTCACTAAGACAGTTCGTGTGGAATTTGCAAAGTGATATTTGTAAGCCCATAGAGGGCTATGTTGAAAAAGGAAACATCGTAAGATAAAAACTGAAAAGAAGCTTTGTGAGAAACTGCTTTGTGTTCTGTTAATTCGTCTCACAGAGTTACAGCTTTCCCCTCAAGAAGCCTTTCGCTAAGACTGTTCTTGGGGAATTTGCAAAGTGATATTTGGAAACCCATAGAGGGCTAAGGTGAAAAAGGAAATATCTTCCGTTAAAAACTGGAAAGATTTCTGAGAAACTGCTTTGTGTTCTCTTAATGCATCTCACAGGGTTTCAGCATTCCCCTCCAGACACCTTTCGCTAACACTGTTCATGTGGAATTTGCAAAGTGATATTTGGAAGCCCAGAGAGAACTATGGTGAAAAAGGAAATACCTTCAGTTAAAAAATGAAAAGAAGCTTTCTGAGAAACTGCTTTGTGTTCTGTAAATTCATCTCAAAGAGTTACAGCTTTCCTCTCCAGACACCTTTCGCTAACACTGTTCTTGTGAAATTTGCAAAGTGATATTTGGAAGCCCAGAGAGAACTATGGTGAAAAAGGAAATACCTTAAGTTTAAAAATGAAAAGAAGCTTTCCAAGAAACTGCTTTGTGTTCTGTTAATTCATCTCAAAGATTTACAGCTTTCCCCTCAAGAAGCCTTCCACTAAGACTGTTTTTAAGGTATTTCCAAAGTGATATGTGGAAGCCCATAGAGGGCTATGGTGAAAATGGAAATATCTTAAGATACTAAACGAAAAGAAGCTGTCTAAAAAACTGCTTTGTGTTCTGTTAGTTCATCGCACAGAGCTACAGCTTTTCTCTCAAGAAGACGTTCACTAAGACAGTTTTGTGAAATTTGGAAAGTGATATTTGGAAACCCATAGAGGGCTACAGTGAAAAAGGAAATATCTTCAGTTAAATACTGGAAACAAGCTTTCTGAGAGACTGCTTTGTGTTCTGTTAATTCATCTCACAGAGTTACAGCTTCCCCCTCAAGAAACCTTTCGCTAAGACTGTTCTTGTGGAATTTGCAAAGTGATATTTGGAAGCCCATAGAGGACTATGGTGAAAAACGAAACATCTTCCGTTAAAAGCTGGAAAGAAGATTTGTGAGAAACTGCTTTTTGTTCTGTTAATTCATCTCACAGAGTTACAGATTTCCCCTCCAGAAGCCTTTCGTTAAAACTGTTCTTGTGGAATTTGCAAAGTGATATTTGGAAGCCCATGGAGGGCTATGGTGAAAAGGGAAATAACTTCCCTTAAAAACTGGAAAGAAGCTCTCTAAGAAACTGCCGTGTGTTCTGTTATGGAAGCCCATAGAGGGCTATTTTGAAAATGGAAATACCCTAGGATAAAAACCGAAAAGAAGCTGTCTGAGAAACTTCTTTGTGTTGTGTTGGTTCATCTCACAGTGTTACAGCTTTCTCCTGAAGAAGCCCTTCACTAAGACTGTTCTTGTGAAATTTGCAAACTGATATTTGTAATCCCTTAGAGGGCTATGGTGAAAAAGGAAATATATTCCCTAAAAAACTGGAAATAAGCTTTCTGAGAAACTGCCATGTGTTCTCTTAATGCACCTCACCGAGTTACAGCTTTCCCCTCAAGAAGACTTTCGCTAGGACTGTTGTTGTGGGATTTGCAAAGTGATATTTGGAAGTCCATAGAGGGCTATGGTGAAAAAGGAAATTTCTTCCGTTAAAAACTGGAAAGAAGATTTCTGAGAAATTGCTATTTGTTCGGTTAATTCATCTCACAGAGTTACAGCTTCTCCTCCAGAAGCCTTTCGCTAAGACTGTTCTTGTGGAATTTGCAAAGTGATATTTGGAAGCCCATAGAAGGCTATTTTGAAAAAGGAGTTATCCTAAGATAGAAACTGAAAATAAGCTTTCTGAGAAACTGCTTTGTGTTCTGTCAATTCAACTCACAGAGTTACAGCTTTCCCCTCAAGAAGCCTTTTGCTAAGGCTGTTGTGAAATTTTCAAAGTGATATTTGGAAGCCCATAGAGGTCTATTGTGAAAAAGGAAATATCTTCCGTTAAAAACTAGAAAAAAGCTTTCTGAGAATCTGGCATGTGTTATGTTAATACATCTCACCGAGTTACAGCTTTACCCTCAAGAAGCCTTTCGCTAAGACTGTTCTTGTGGGATTTGCAAAGTGATATTTGGAAGCCCATAGAGGGCTATGGTGAAAAAGGAAATATTCTAAGATAAAAACTGAAAAGAAGCTTTCTCAGAAACTGCTTTGTGTTCTGTTAATTCATCTCACAGGGTTACAGCTTCACCTCCAGAAACCTTTCGCTAAGACTGTTCTTGTGGAATTTGCAAAGTGATATTTGGAAGCCCATACAGGGCTATGGTGAAAAAGGAAATATCTTCAGTTAAAAACTGGAAAGAAGCTTTCTGAGAAACTGCTTTGTGTTCTGCTAATTCTTCTCACAGAGTTACAGCTTTCCCCTCAAGAAGCCTTTCGCTAAGGCTGTTCTTGTGGAATTTTCAAAGTGATATTTAGAAGCCCATAGAGGGCTACGGTGAAAAAGGAAATATCTTCCGTTAAAAACTGGAGATAAGCTTTCTGAGAAGATGCTATGTGTTGTTAATTCATCTCACAGAGTTAAAACTTTCCCCTCAGGAAGCCTTTCGCTAAGACTGCTCTTGTAGTATTTGCAAAGTGATATTTAGAAGCCCACAGAAGGCTATGGTGAAAAAGTAAATAGCCTAAGATAAAAACTGAAAACAAGCTTTTTGAGAAGCTGCTTTGTGTTCTGTTAATTCATCTCACTGTGTTCCAGCTTTCCCCTCAAGAAGCCTTTCTCTAAGACTGTTCTTGTGGAATTTGCAAAGAGATATTTGGAAGCCCTTAGGGCCTATGGTGAAAAATGATATACCTTCAGTTAAAAACTGGATAGAAGCTTTCTGAGAAACTGCTTTTTGTTCTGTTAATTCATCTCACAGAGTTACAGTTTTCCCCTCAAGATGACTTTCGCTAAGAGTGTTTTTGTGGAATTTGCAAAGTGATATTTGGAAACCCTAGATGGCTTTGGTGAAAAAGGAAATTTCTTCCATTAAAAACTGTATAGAAGATTTCTGAGAAACTGCTTTGTGTTGTGTTAATTCATCTCACAGAGTTGTAGCTTTCCCCTCAGAAAGCCTTTCGCTAATGCTGTTGTTCTGGAATTTGCAAAGTGATATTTGGAATCCCATAGATGGATATGGTGAAAATGGAAATATCCTAAGATAAAAACCGAAAAGAACCTTTCTGAGAAACTGCTTTCTCTTCTGTTAGTTCATCTCACAGAGTTACAGCTTTCCGCTCAAGGAGCCGTTCACTAAGACTGTTCTTCTGGAATTTGCCAAGTGACATTTTGAAGCCCTTAGAAGGCTATGGTGAAAAAGTAAATATCCTAAGATAAAAACTGAAAAGAAACTTTCTGAGAAACTGCTTTGTTTTCTGTTAATTCAACTCACAGAGTTACAGCTTTACCCTCAAGAAGCCTTTCGCTAAGGCTGCTGTTGTGGTATTTGCAAAGTGATATTTGGAAGCCCATAGAGGGCTACAGTGAAAAAGGAAATATCTTCAGTTATAAACTGAAAAGAAGCTTTCTGAGAAACTGCTGTGTGTTCTGTTAATTCATCTCAAAGAATTAGAGCTTTCCCGTGAAGACACCTTCTGCTAAGATTGTTCTTGTGGAATTTGCAAAGTGATAATTTGAAGCCCATAGATGGCTAAGGTGAAAAAGGAAATATCCTAAGATAAAAACCGAGAAGAAACTTTCTGAGAAACTGCTTTGTGTTCTGTTAGTTAATCTCCCAGTGTTACCGCTTTCCCCTCAAGAAGCCACTCCACAAGAAGCCTTTCGCTAAGACAGTTCCTGTGGGATTTGCATAGTGATATTTGGAAACCCATAGAGGGCTATGGTGAAAAAGGAAATATCCTAAGATGAAAACTGGAAAGAAGATTTCTGAGAAACTGCTTTGTGTTCTGTTAATTTATCTCACAGAATTACAGCTTTGCTCTCCTGAAGCCTTTCGCTAAGACTGTTCTTGTGGAATTTGCAAAGTGATTTTGGAAGCCCATAGAGGTCTATGGCGAAAAAGGAAATATCTTTAGTTAAAACCTGGAAAGAAGCTTTATGAGTAACTCCTTTGTGTTCTGTTTATTCATCTCACCGATTTACAGCTTTCCCCTCAAGAAGCCGTTCACTAAGACTGTTCTTGTGGAATTTGCAAAGTGATATTTGGAAGCCCATAGATGGCTATGGTGAAAAAGGAAATATCTTCCCTTAAAAACTGGAAAGAAGCTTTCTGAGAAACTGCTTTGTGTTCTGTTAATTCATCTAACTGAGTTACAGCTTTCCCTTCCAGAAGTCTTTGGCTAAGACTGTTCTTGTGGAATTTGCAAAGAGAAATTTCGAAGCCCATAGAGGGATATGTTGAAAAAGGGAATATCTTCCGTTAAAAACAGAAAAGAAGCTTTCTGAGGAACTGGTTTGTGTTCTGTTAGTTCATCTCACAGAGTTTGAGCTTTCCCCTCAAGAAGCCATTCACTAAGACTCTTCTTGTGCAATTTGCAAATTCATATTTGGTAACCCATAGAGGGCTATGGTGAAAAAGGAAATATCTCCCGTTAATAAGGGGAAAGAAGCTTTATGTGAAACTGGCGTGTTTTCTGTTAATACATCTCATCGAATTAGAGCTTTCCCCTCCAGAAGTTTTTCGCTAAGACTGTTCTTGTGGAATTTGCAAGGTGATATTTGGAAGACCATAGAGGGCTATGGTGAAAAAGGAAATAGCCTAAGATAGAAACTGAAAAGAAGCTTTCTGAAAAACTGCTTTGTGTCCTTTTGAATCATCTCAAAGAGCTACAGCATTCCCCTTAAGAAGACTTTCGCTTAGACTGTTCTTGTGGGATGTGCAAAGTGATATTTGGAAGCCCGTTGAGGGCTATGGTTAAAAACTAGAAAGAAGTTTTCTGAGAAACTGCTTTGTGTTCTATTAATTCATCTCACAGAGTTACAGCTTTTCCCTCCAGAATCTTTTCCTTAAGACTATTCTTGTGGAATTTGCAAAGTGATATATGGAACCCCTAGACGGCTATGATGAAAAAGGAAATATCTTCAGTTAAAAACTGGAAAGAAGCTTTCTGAGAAACTGCTTTCTGTTTTGGTAATTTATCTCACAGAGTTACAACTTTCCCCTCCAGAATCCCTTCGTTAAGACCGTTCTTGTGGAATTTGCAAAGTGATATTTGGAAGCACATAGAGGGCTATGGTGAAAAAGTAATTATCTTCCGCTAAAAACCGAAAAGAAGCTCTTTGAGAAACTGCTTTGTGTTCTGTTAGTTCATCTCACAGAGTTTCAGCTTTCTCCTCAAGAAGCCGTTCACTAAGACTGTTCTTGTGAAATTTGCAAAGTGATATTTGGAAACCCATAGAGGGCTATGGTGAACAAGGAAATATGTTCCGTTAAAAACTGGAAAGAAGCTTTTTGAGAAACTGCTTTGTGTTCTGTTAATTCATCTCACAGAGTTACAGCTTGCCCCTCCAGAAGTCTTTCACTAAGACTGTTCTTGTGGAATTTACATAGTGATATTTGGAAGCCCGTAAAGGACTACGGTGAAAAAGGATATATCTTACGGTAAAAACTGGAAAGAAGATTTCTGAGAAACTGCTTTGTGTTCTCTTAATGCATCTCACAGAGTTAAAATCTTCCCCTCCAGAAGCCCTCCGCAAAGACTGTTCTTCTGGAAATTGCAAAGTGATATTTGGAAGCCCATAGAGGGCTATGGTGAAAAAGAAAATATGTTCCGTTAAGAACTGGAAAGAAGATTTCTGAGAAACTGCTTTGCGTTCTCTTAATTCATCTCTCAGAGTTACAGCACTTTCCTCCAGAAGCCCTTCGCTAACACTGTTCTTGTGGAATTTGCAAAGTGATATTTGGAATCCCATAGAGGGCTTTGGTGAAAAAGGAAATATCTTCTGTTAAAAACTGGCAAGATAGTTTCTGAGAAACACCTTTGTGTTCTGTTAATTCATCTCACAGAGTTACAGCTTTCCCCTCAAGAAGCCTTTCGCTAAGACATTTCTTGTGGAATACGCAAAGTGATATTTGGAAGCCCATAGAGGGCTATGGTTAAAAAGAAAATATGTTCAGTTAAAAACTGAAAAGAAGCTTTCTGAGAAACTGCTTTGTGTCCTGTTAATTCAACTCACAGTGTTACAGCTTTTCCCTCAAGAATCCTTTCACTATGTCTGTTCTTGTGGAATTTGCAAAGTGGTATTTAGAAGCCCATAGAGGGCTATTCTGAAAAACGAATTATCTTCAGTTAAAATCTGGAAAGAAGCTTTCTGAGAAACTGCTTTCTGTTCTGTTAATTCATCTCACAGAGTTAGAGCTTTCCCCTCAAGAAGCCTTTCGCTAAGACTGTTCTTGTGAAATTTGCAAAGTGATATTTGGAAGCCTATAGAGGGCTACGGTGAGAGAGGAAATATCCTAAGATAAAAACTGAAAAGAAGCTTTTCTCAGAAACTGCTTAGTGTTCTGTTAATTCATCTTACAGAGTAACAGCTTTACCCTCAAGAAGCCTTTCGCTAAGACTGTTCTTGTGTAATTCGCAGAGTAATATTTGGAAGCCCATATTGAGTTATGGTGAAAAAAGGAATATCTTCAGTTAGAATCTGTATAGCTTTCTGAGAAACTGCTTTGTTTTCTGTTAATTCATCTCACAGAGTTACAGCTTTCCCCTCAAGAAGTCTTTCGCTAAGACTGTTCTTGTGGAATTTGCAAAGTGAAATTTGGAAGCCCATAGAGGGCTATGGTGAAAAAGGAAATGTCCTCAGATGAAAACTAGAAAGAAGCTTCTTGAGAGACTGCTTTGTGTTCCGTTAATTCATCTCACATAGTTACAGCTTTGCCCTTCAGAAACCGTTCACTAAGACCGTTCTTGTGGAATTTTCAAAGTGATATTTGGAAACCCATAGGGGGCTATGGCGAAAAAGGAAATATCTTCAGTTATAAACTGGAAAGAAGTTTTCTGATAAACTGCTTTGTGTTCTGTTAATTCATCTGAGAGTGTTACAGCTTTCCCCTCAAGAAGCATTCCGCTAAGACTGTTCTTTTGGAATTTGCAAAGTGACATTTGGAAGCCCATAGAGGGCTGTGGTGAAAAAGAAATTTCCTAAGAAAGAACTGAAAAAGAAGCTTTCTGAGAAACGACTTTGTGTTCTGTTAATTCATCTTATAGAATTACAGCTTTCCCCTCAAGAAGTCGTTCAGTAAGACTGTTCTTTTGGAATTTGCAAAGTGATATTTGGAAGCCCAGAGAGGACCATGATGTAAAGGAAATATCTTCAGATAAAAACTGGAAAGAAGCTTTCTGAGAAATTGCTTTGTGTTCTGTTAATTCATCTCACAGAATTACTGCTTTCCCCTCAAGAAAACTTTCACTAAAGCTGTTTTTGTGGAATTTGGAAAAAGATATTTGGAAAACCATAGAAATCTATGGTTAAAAAGAAAACATCCTAAGATAAAAACTGAAAAGAAAATTTCTGAGAAACTGCTTTGTGTTCTCTGAATTCATCTCACTGACTTACAGCTTTCCCCTCAAGAAACCGTTCACTAAGACTGTTCTCGTGGATTTTGCAAAGTGATATTTGGAAGCCCATAGAGTGCTATGGGGAAAAAGGAAATATCTTCAGTTAAAAAGTGGAAAGAACGTTTCTGAGAAACTGCTTTGTGTTCTCTGAATTCATCTCACAGACTTACAGCTTTCCCCTCAAGAAGTCATTCACTAAGACTGTTCTTGTGAAATTTGCAAAGTGATATTTGGAAGTGCTTAGAGAACTATGGTGAAAAAGGAAATATCTTAAGATAAAAACTGAAAAGAAGCTTTCTGAGAAACTGCTTTGTGTTTTGTTAATTCATCTCAGAGTGTTACAGCTTTCCGAACAAAAAGCCGTTCACTAAGACTGATCTTGTGTTATTTTCAAATTGATATTTGGAAGCCCATAGAGGGCTATGGTGAAAAGGGAAATATCTTCAGTTAAAATCTGGAAAGAAGCTTTCTGAGAAACGGTTTTGTGTTCGCTTAGTTCATCTCACAGAGTTACAGCTTTCCCCTCAAGAAGCCTTTCACCAGGACTGTTCTTGTAGAATTTGCAAAGTGGTCTTTGGAAGTCCATAAATCGCTATGGTGAAAAAGGATATAGCTTCAGTTAAAAAGTGAAAAGAAGCTTTCTGTGGAACTGCTTTGTGATATGTGATTTCCTGTCACTGAGATACAGCTGTATTTCGTAGAACTCTTGGCTAGTCTTATTTCTATGGAATCTGGGAAATGTTACTTCGGATCTCTCTGAAGACTATAGGTCCAAAGGAAATATCCGCCGCTAAAAGTGTGAAAGAAGCTTTCTGAGAAACTTCTTTGTGATCTGTGAATTGATCTCACAGAGCTACAGTTTCCCCTCAAGAAGCCTTTCGCTAAGACTGTTCTTGTGGAATTTGCAAAGTGATATTTGGAAAACAATAGGGGGCTATGGTGAAAAAGGAAATATCCTAAGATAAAAACTGAAAAGAAGCTTTTTGAGAAACTGCTTTGCGTACCGTTAATTCATCTCACAGAGTTATAGTTTTCCCCTCAAGAAGCTGTTCATTAAGACTGTTGTTGTGAAATTTGCAAAATGATATTTGGAAGCTCATAGAGGGCTATGGTGAAAATAGAAATATCTTCAGTTAAAAACTGGAGAGATACTTTCTGAGAAACTGCTTTGTGTTCTGTTAATTCATACACAGAGTTACACCTTTCCTATCAAGAATCCTTTCGCTAAGACAGTTCTTGTGGAGTTTACAAAGTGATATTTGGAAGCCCATAGAGGGGTACGGTTAAAAAGGAAATTTCCTCACATAAAAACTGGAAAGAATCTTTCTGAGAAACTGCTTTGTGTTCTGTTAATTCATCTCACAGTATTACAGCTCTACCCTCAAGAAGCCCTTCACTAAGACTGTTCTTCTGGAATTTCCAAAGAGATATTTGGAAGCCCATAGAGCGCTATGATGAAAAAGGAAATATCTTCAGTTAAAAACTGGAGAAAAGCTTTCTGAGAAACTGCTTTGTGTGCTGTTAATTCATACACAGAGTTACAGCTTTCCTATCAAGAATCCTTTCGCTAAGACTGTTCTTGTGGAGTTTACAAAGTGATATTTGGAAGCCCTTAGAGGGGTACCGTTAAAAAGGAAATTTCCTCACATAAAAACTGGAAAGTAGTTTTCTGAGAAACTACTTTGTGTTCTGTTAATTCATCTCACAGAGTTACAGCTTTCCCCTCAAGAAGCATTTCGCTAAGAGTGTTCTTGTGGAATTTGCCATGTGATATTTGGAAACCCATGGAGGGATATGGTGAAAAAGGAAATATCTTCAATTAAAAACTGGAAAGAAGCTTTCTGAGAAACTGCTTTGTTTTCTGTTAATTCATCTCGCAGAGTTACAGCTTTCCCCTCCAGAAGTCTTTCGCTAAGACGGTTCTTGTGGAATTTGCAAAGTGATATTTGGAAGCCGTGAGAGGGCTATGGTGTAAAAGGAAATGTCCTGGGATCAAAACTGGAAAGAAGCTTTCGAACAAACTGTTTTGTGTTCTGTTAATTCATCTGACAGAGTTTCAGCTTTCCCCTCAAGAAGCCGTTCGCTAAGGCTGTTCTTGTGGAATTTGCAAAGTGATATTTGAAAGCCCATAGAGGGCTATGGTGAAAAAGGAAATACCTTCAGTTAAAAACTGGAAAGAAACTTTCTGAGAAACTGCTTTGTATTCTGTTAATTCACCTCACAGAGTTTCAGCTTTCCCCTCTAGAAGCCTTTCTCTAAGACTGTTCTTTTGGAATTTGCAAAGTGATATTTGTAAGCCCATAGAAGTCGATGGTGGAAACGTAAATATCCTAAGATAAAAACTGAAAAGAACCTTTCTGAGAAACTGCTTTGTGTTTTGTTAATTCATCTCACAGAGTTATAGGTTTCACCTCAAGAAGCCTTTTGCTAAGACAGTTCTTGTGGAATATGCAAAGTGATATTTGGAAGCTCATAGTGACCTATAGTGAAAAAGGATATATCTTCAGTTAAGAACTGAAAACAAGCTTTCTGAGAAACTGCTTTGTGATATATGACTTCCACTCACTGAGTTACAGCTGTATTTCGTAGAGCTGTTTGGCAGCCTTATTTCTGTGGAATCTGAGAACTGATACTTCGGATCCCTTTGAAGACTGAAGGGCCAAAGGAAATATCCACCGCTAAAAGTTAGAAAGAAGCTTTCTGAGAAACTTCTTTGTGATCTGCGAATTCATTTCACAGAGTTACAGCTTTCCCCTCAAGAAGCCTTTCGCTAAGATTATTCTTGTGCAATTTGAAAAATGATATTTGGAAGCCAATAGACAGCTATGGTGAAAACGAAATATCCTCAGATAATACCTGGAAGGAAGCTTTCTGAGAAATTACTTTGTGTTCTTTTAATTCATCTCACAGACTTACAGCTTTCCCCTCAAGAAGTCTTTCGCTAAGACTGTTCTTGTGGAATTTGAAATGTGATATTTGGAAGCCCATAGAGCGCTATGGAGAAAAGGAAATATCTTCAGATAAAAACTGTAAAGAACATTCCTGAGAAACTGCTTTGTGTTCTGTTAATTCACCTAACAGAGTTACAGCTTTCCCCTCTAGAAGCCTTTTGCTAAGACTGTTCTTGCTGTATTTTCAAAGTGATATTTTGAAGCCCATAGAGGGCTACGGTGAAAAAGGATATAGCTTCAGTTAAAAACTGAAAGAGGCTTTCTGAGAAACGGATTAGTATTATGTGACTTCCACTCACTGAGTTACAGCTGTATTTCCTAGAGCTGTTTGATAGCCTTATTTCTATGGAATCGGAGAACTGTTATTTTGGATCCCTTTGAAGACTATAGGGCCAAAGGAAATATCTGCTGCTAAAAGTGAGAAAGAAGCTTTCTGAGAAACTTCTCTGAGATCTGTTAATTCATCTCACAGAGTTACAGCATTCCACTCAAGAAGCCTTTCGCTAGGACTGTTCTTTTTGAATTTGCAAAGTGATATTTCGAAGCCCGTAGACGGCTGTGGTGAAAAGGGAAATGTCTTCAGTTAAAAAATGGAAAGAAGCTTTCTAAGAAACTGCTTTGTGTTCTGTTAATTCATCTCAAAGAGTTACAGCTTTACCCTCAAAAAGACTTTTGCTAAGACTCTTCTTGTGTAATACTCATAGTGATATTTGTAAGCCCTTATAGGGCTATAGTGAAAAAGGAAATATCCTAAGATAAAAGCTGAAAAGAAGCTTTCTGAGAAACTGCTTTGTGTTCTGTTAATTCACCTCACAGAGTTACAGCTTTCCCCTTAAGAAACCTTTCGGTAACACTGTTCTTGTGGAATTTGCAGAGTGGTATTTGTAAGCCCATAGAGGGCTATGGTGAAAAAGGAAATATCCTAAGATAAAAACTGAAAAGAACATTTCTGAGAAACTGCTTTGTGATATGTGACTTCCACTCACTGAGTGAGAGCTATATGTCATAGAGCTGTTTGCTAACCTTATTTCTATGGAATCTGAGAAGGGATAATTCGGTTCCCTTTGAAGACTATAGGGCCAAAGGAAATATCTGCCACAAAAGTGAGAAAGAAGCTTTCTGAGAAACAGCTTTCCGATCTGTGAATTCATCCCACAGAGTTACAGCTTTCCCCTGAGGAAGCCTTTCGCTATGACTGTTCTTGTGGAATTTGCAAAGTGACATTTCGAAGGCCATAGAGAGCTATGGTGAAAAGGAAATATCTTCGGTTTAAAACGGGAAGGAAGCTTTCTGAGACACTGCGTTGTGTTCTGTTAATTCATCTCACAAAGTTACAGCTTTCCCCTCACGAAGCCTTTCCCTAAGAATGTTCTTGTCGAATTTGGAAAGTGATATTTAGAAGCCTACAGAGGTCTACGGTGAAAAAGGAAATAACCTAAGATAAAAACTGAAATAAGCTTTCTGAAAAACTGCTTTGTGTTCTCTTAATTCATCTCACAGAGTTACAGCTTTCCTCTCAAGAAGCCTTTCACTAAGACTGTTCTTGTGCAATTTAGAACGTGATATTTAGAAGCCCATAGAGGGCTATGGTGAAAAAGGAAATATCCTCCGTTAAAAACTGGAAAGAAGCTTTCTGAGAAACTGTTTGTGTTCTGTTAATTCATCTCACAGAGTTACAGCTTTTCCCTCAAGAAGCCTTTCGCTAACACTGTTCTTGTGGAATTTGCAAAGTGATATTTGGAAGCGCGTAGAGGGCTACAGTGAAAAAGGAAATAACTTCAGTTAAAAACTGGAAAGAAGCTTTCTGAGAAACTACTTTGTGTTCTGTTAATTCATCTCACAGAGTTACAGCTTTCCCCTTGAGAAGTCTTTCGCTAAGACTGTTCTTGTGGAATTTGCAAAGTGATATTTGGAAGCCCAGAGAGGGCTATGGTGAAAAATGAAATATCTTCAGTTAAAAACTGGAAAGAATCTTTCTGAGAAACTGCTTTGTGTTCTGTCAATTCATTTCACAGACGTACAGCTTTTACCTCAAGAAGCCTTTCGTTAAGACAGTTCTTGCGGAATTTGCAAAGTGATATTTGGAAGCCCATAGAGGGCTTTGCTGAGAAAGGAAATATCTTCCTTTAAAAACTGGAAAGAAGCTTTCTGAGAAACTGCTTTGTGTTCTGTTAATTCATCTCACAGAGTTACAGCTTTCCCCTCAAGAAGCCTTTCGCTAAGACAATTCTTGTGGAATTGCAAAGTGATATTTTGAAGCCAATAGAGGGCTATGGTGAAAAAGGAAATATCTTCAGTTAAAAACTCTAAAGAAGCTTTCTGAGGAACTGCTTTGTGTTCTGTTAATTCAGCTCACAGAGTTACAGCTTTCCTTTCAAGAAGCCTTTCGCTAAGACTGTTCTTGTGGAATTTGCAAAGTGATATTCGGAAGCCCATAGAGGGCTATGGTGAAAAAGGATATATCTTCCATTAAAAAGTGGAAAGAAGCTTTCTGGGAAACTGCATTGGGTTCTGTTAATTCATCTAACACAGTTACAGCATTCCCCCAAGAAGCCTTTCGCTAAGACTGTTCTTGTGAAATTTGCAAAGTGATATTTGGAAGCCCATATAGGGCTATGGTGAAAAAGGAAATAACTGCCATTAAAAACTGGAACGAAGATTTCTGAGAAACTGCCTTGTGTTCTGTTAATTCGTCTCACAGAGTTACTGGTTTCCCGTCAAGAAGCCTTACCCTAAGACTGTTCTTGTGGAATTTGGAACGTGATATTTAGAAGCCTACAGTGGTCGACGTTGAAAAAGGAAATAGCCTAATATAAAAACTGAAAATAAGCTTTATGAGAAACTGTTTTGTGTTCTGTTAATTCATCTCACAGAGCTAGAGCTTTCCCCTCAAGAAGCCTTTCGCTAAGACTGTTCTTGTGGAATTTAGAACGTGATATTTAGAAGCCCATAGAGGGCTATGGTGAAAAAGGATATATCCTCCGTTAAAAACTGAAAAGAAGCTTTCTGAGAAACTGCTTTTTGTTCCGTTAATTCATCTCAGAGAGTTACAGCTTTCCCCTCAAGAAGCTTTTCGCTAAGACTGTTCTTGTGGGATTTGCAAAGTGATATTTGGAAGCCCAGAGAGGGCTATGGTGAAAAAGTAATTGTCTTCCGTTTAAAAACGGAAAGAAGCTTTCTGAGAAACTGCTTTGTGTTCTGTAATTTCGTTTCACATACCTACAGCTTTTTCCTCAAGAAGCCTTTCGCTAACACTGTTCTTGTGAAATTTGCAAAGTGATATTTGGAAGCCTATATAGGGCTTTGGTGAAAAAGGAAATATCTTCCGTTAAAAACTGGAAAGAAGCTTTCTGAGAAACTGCTTTGTGTTCTGTTAATTCATCTCACAGAGTTACAGCTTTCCCCTCAAGGAGAACTTTACTATGTCTGTTCTTGTGGAATTTGCAAAGAGATATTTAGAAGCCCATATAGGGCTATGGTTAAAAAGGAAATATCTTCAGTTGAAAACTGGAAAGAAGCTTTCTGAGAAACTGCTTTGTGTTCTGTTAATTCATCTCACAGAGTTACAGCTTTCCCCTCAAGAAGTCTTTCGCTAGGACTGTTCTTGTGTCATTTCGAAAGTGGTATTTAGAAGGCCATAGAGGGCTATGGTGAATAAGGAAATGTCTTCCGTTATAAACTGGAAAGAAGCTTTCTGAGAAAGTCCTTTGTGTCCTGTTAATTCATCTCACAGAGTTACAGCTTTCTCCTCAAGAAGCCTTTCGCTAAGACTGTTCTTGTGGAATTTGCAAAATGATATTTGGAAGCTCATATAGAGCCATGGTAAAATATGAAATATCTTCAGTTAAAAACTGGAAAGAAGCTTTCTGAGAAACTGCTTTGTGTTCTGTTAATTTATCTCACAGAGATACAGCTTTCCCCTCAAGAATACGTTCGCTCAGTCTGTTCTTGTGGAATTTGGAAAGTGATATTTAGAATCCTTAGAGGGCTATGGAGAAAAAGGAAATATCTTCCGTTGAAAACTGGAAAGAAGCTTTCTGAGAAACTGCTTTGTGTTCTGTTAATTCATCTCACAGAGTTACAGCTTTCCCCTCAAGGAGCCTTTCCCTAAGACTGTTCTTCTGGAATTTGCAAAGTGACATTTGGAAACCCGTAGAGGGCTTTGGAGAAAAAGGTAATAACTTCCATTAAAAATCGGAAGGAAGCTTTCTGAGAAAGTTCTTTGTGTTCTGTTATTTCATCTCACAGAGTTACAGCTTTCCCCTGGAGAAGCCATTCATTAAGAATGTTCTTGTGTAATTTGCAAGGTGATATTTGGAAGAACACAGAGGGCTATGTTGAAAAAGGATATATCCTACGATAAAAACCGAAAAGGAACTTTCTGAGAAACTGCATTGTGTTCTCTTAACTCATCTCACGGAGTTACAGCTTTCCCCTCAAGAAGTCGATAACTAAGACAGTTCTTGTGGAGTTTTCAAACTGATATTTGTAAGTTCATAGAGGGCTATGAGGAAATAGGAAATATCTTCAGTTAAAAACTGGATAGAAGCTTTCTGAGAAATTGCTTTGTGTTCTGTTAATTCATCTCACATAGTTACAGCTTTCCCCTTCAGAAGCCTTTCCCTAAGGCTGTTCTTGTAGAATTTGGAAAGTGATATTTAGAAGCCCATAGAGGTCTATGGTGAAAAAGGAAATAGCCTGAGTTAAAAACTGAAAATAAGCTTTCGGAGAAACTGCTTTGTGTTCTGTTAATTCATCTCACAGTGTTACAGCTTTCCCCTCAAGTAGTCTTTCACTAGGACTGTTCTTGTGTCATTTCGAAAGTGGTATTTAGAAGGCCTTAGAGTGCTATGGTGAATAAGGAAATATTTTCTGTTATAAACTGGATAGAAGCTTTCTGAGAAAGTGCTTTGTATCCTGTTAATTCATCTCACAGAGTTACAGCTTTCTCCTCAAGAAGCCTTTCGCTAAGACTGTTCTTGTGGAATTTGCAAAGTTATTTTAGAAGCCCCTAGAGGGTTATGGCAAAAAGGAAATATTCTAAAATAAAAACTGAAAAGAAGCTCTCTGAGAAACTGCTTTATCTTCTCTTAATTCATCTCACAGAGTTACAGTTTTCCCCTCAAGAAGCCGTTCACTAAGATTGTTCTTGTGGAAATTTCAAGGTGATATTTGGAAGCCCATAGAGGGCTATGATGAAAAAGGAAATATCTTCCATTAAAAACTGGAAAGAATGTTTTTTAGAAACTGCTTTGTGTTCTGTTAATTCATCTCACAGATTTACAGCTTTCCCCTCAAGATGCCTTTCGCTAAGACTGTTCTTGTGGAATTTGCAAAGTGATTTTTGGAAGCCCATAGAGGGCTATGGTGGAAATGGAAATATCCTAAGATAAAAACCGAAAAGAAGCTTTCTGAGAAACTGTTTGTGTTCTGGTAATTCATCTCACAGAGTTACACCTTTCTCCTCAAGAAGCCTTCTCTAAGACTGTTCTTGTGGAATTTGAAAAGTGATATTTCGAAGCCCATGGGGGCTATGGTGAAAAAGGAAATATCTTTCGTTAAAAACTGGATACAAGATTTCTGAGAAACTGCTTTGTGTTCTGTTAATTCATCTCACAGAGTTACAGCATTCCCGTCATGAAGCCGTTCACTAAGACTGTTCTTGTGAAATTTGCAAAGTGATATTTGGAAGGCCATAGAGGGCTATGATGAAAAAGGAAATATCTTCCTTTAAAAAACAGAGGCAGATAAAGTCACAAAGATGGGGAAAAAGCAGGGCAGAAAAGCTGGAAATTCAAAAAATAAGAGCACATCTCCTCCAGCAAAGGAGCGCAGCTCATCACCAGCAATGGATCAAAGCTGGACAGAGAATGACTTTGATGACATGAGAGAAGAAGGCTTCAGTCCATCAAATTTCTCAGAGCTAAAGGAGGAATTACGTACCCAGCGCAAAGAAACTAAAAATCTTGAAAAAAAGTGGAAGAATTGATGGCTAGAGTAATTAACGCAGAGAAGCTCACAAACGAAATGAAAGAGACGAAAACCATGGCACGAGAAATACGTGACAAATGCACAAGCTTCAGTAACCGACTCGATCAACTGGAAGAAAGAATGTCAGCGATGGAGGATCAAATGAATGAAATGAAACGAGAAGAGAAACCAAAAGAAAAAAGAAGAAAAAGAAATGAACAAAGCCTGCAAGAAGTATGGGATTATGTAAAAAGACCAAATCTACGTCTGATTAGGGTACCTGAAAGTGAGGGGGAAAATGGAACCAAGTTGGAAAACACTCTTCAGGATATCATCCAGGAGAACTTCCCCAACCTAGTAGGGCAGGCCAACATTCAAATCCAGGAAATACAGAGAACACCACAAGGATACTCCTCGAGAAGAGCAACTCCAAGACACATAATTGCCAGATTCACCAAAGTTGAAATGAAGGAAAAAATCTTAAGGGCAGCTAGAGAGAAAGGTCGGGTTACCCACAAAGGGAAGCCCATCAGACTAACAGCAGATCTCTCGGCAGAAAATCTTCAAGCCAGAAGAGAGTGGGGGCCAATATTCAACATTCTTAAAGAAAAGAATTTTAAACCCAGAATTTTATATCCAGCCAAATTAAGTTTCATAAGTGAAGGAGAAATAAAATCCTTTACAGATAAGCAAATGCTTAGAGATTTTGTCACCACTAGGCCTGCTTTACAAGAGACCCTGAAGGAAGCACTAAACATGGAAAGGAACAACCGGTACCAGCCATTGCAAAAACATGCCAAAATGTAAAGACCATCAAGACTAGGAAGAAACTGCATCAACTAATGAGCAAAATAACCAGTTAATATCATAATGGCAGGATCAAGTTCACACATAACAATCTTAACCTTAAATGTAAATGGACTAAATGCTCCAATTAAAAGACACAGACTGGCAAACTGGATAAAGAGTCAAGATCCATCAGTCTGCTGTATTCAGGAGACTCATCTCACACACAGAGGTATACATAGGCTCAAAATAAAGGGATGGAGGAAGATTTACCAAGCAAATGGAGAACAAAAAAAAGCAGGGGTTGCAATACTAGTCTCTGATAAAACAGACTTTAAACCATCAAAGATCAAAAGAGACAAAGAAGGCCATTACATAATGGTAAAGGGATCAATTCAACAGGAAGAGCTAACTATCCTAAATATATATGCACCCAATACAGGAGCACCCAGATTCATAAAGCAAGTCCTTAGAGACTTACAAAGAGACTTAGACTCCCATACAATAATAATGGGAGACTTCAACACTCCACTGTCAACATTAGACAGATCAACGAGACAGAAAGTTAACAAGGATATCCAGGAATTGAACTCATCTCTGCAGCAAGCAGACCTAATAGACATCTATAGAACTCTCCACCCCAAATCAACAGAATATACATTCTTCTCAGCACCACATCGTACCTACTCCAAAACTGACCATGTAATTGGAAGTAAAGCACTCCTCAGCAAATGTACAAGAACAGAAATTATAACAAACTGTCTCTCAGACCACAGTGCAATCAAATTAGAACTCAGGACTAAGAAACTCAATCAAAACCGCTCAACTACATGGAAACTGAACAACCTGCTCCTGAATGACTACTGGGTACATGACGAAATGAAGGCAGAAATAAAGATGTTCTTTGAAACCAATGAGAACAAAGATACAACATACCAGAATCTCTGGGACACATTTAAAGCAGTGTGTAGAGGGAAATTTATAGCACTAAATGCCCACAAGAGAAAGCAGGAAAGATCTAAAATTGACACTCTAACATCGCAATTAAAAGAACTAGAGAAGCAAGAGCAAACACATTCGAAAGCTAGCAGAAGGCAAGAAATAACTAAGATCAGAGCAGAACTGAAGGAGATAGAGACACAAAAATCCCTCCAAAAAATCAATGAATCCAGGAGTTGGTTTTTTGAAAAGATCAACAAAATTGACAGACCACTAGCAAGACTAATAAAGAAGAAAAGAGAGAAGAATCAAATCGACGCAATTAAAAATGAAAAAGGGGATATCACCACCGACCCCACAGAAATACAAACTACCATCAGAGAATACTATAAACACCTCTACGCAAATAAACTGGAAAATCTAGAAGAAATGGATAATTTCCTGGACACTTACACTCTTCCAAGACTAAACCAGGAAGAAGTTGAATCCCTGAATAGACCAATCGTAGGCTCTGAAATTGAGGCAATAATTAATAGCCTACCAACCAAAAAAAGTCCAGGACCAGATGGATTCACAGCTGAATTCTACCAGAGGTACAAGGAGGAGCTGGTACCATTCCTTCTGAAACTATTCCAATCAATAGAAAAAGAGGGAATCCTCCCTAACTCATTTTATGAGGCCAACATCATCCTGATACCAAAGCCTGGCAGAGACACAACAAAAAAAGAGAATTTTAGACCAATATCCCTGATGAACATCGATGCAAAAATCCTCAATAAAATACTGGCAAACCGGATTCAGCAGCACATCAAAAAGCTTACCCACCATGATCAAGTGGGCTTCATCCCTGGGATGCAAGGCTGGTTCAACATTCGCAAATCAATAAACATAATCCAGCATATAAACAGAACCAAAGACAAGAACCACATGATTATCTCAATCGATGCAGAAAAGGCTTTGGACAAAATTCAACAGCCCTTCATGCTAAAAACGCTCAATAAATTCGGTATTGATGGAACGTACCTCAAAATCATAAGAGCTATTTATGACAAACCCACAGCCAATATCATACTGAATGGGCAAAACCTGGAAAAATTCCCTTTGAAAACTGGCACAAGACAGGGATGCCCTCTCTCACCACTCCTATTCAACATAGTGTTGGAAGTTCTGGCTAGGGCAATCAGGCAAGAGAAAGAAATCAAGGGGATTCAGTTAGGAAAAGAAGAAATCAAATTGTCCCTGTTTGCAGACGACATGATTGTATATTTAGAAAATCCCATTGTCTCAGCCCAAAATCTCCTTAAGCTGATAAGCAACTTCAGCAAAGTCTCAGGATACAAAATTAATGTGCAAAAATCACAAGCATTCTTATACACCAGTGACAGTCAAACAGAGAGCCAAATCAGGAATGAACTTCCATTCACAATTGCTTCAAAGAGAATAAAATACCTAGGAATCCAACTTACAAGGGATGTAAAGGACCTCTTCAAGGAGAACTACAAACCACTGCTCAGTGAAATAAAAGAGGACACAAACAAATGGAAGAACATACCATGCTCATGGATAGGAAGAATCAATATCAAGAAAATGGCCATACTGCCCAAGGTAATTTATAGATTCAATGCCATCCCCATCAAGCTACCAATGAGTTTCTTCACAGAATTGGAAAAAACTGCTTTAAAGTTCATATGGAACCAAAAAAGAGCCCGCATCTCCAAGACAATCCTATGTCAAAAGATCAAAGCTGGAGGCATCACGCTACCTGACTTCAAACTATACTACAAGGCTACAGTAACCAAAACAGCATGGTACTGGTACCAAAACAGAGATATAGACCAATGGAACAGAACAGAGTCCTCAGAAATAATACCACACATCTACAGCCATCTGATCTTTGACAAACCTGAGAGAAACAAGAAATGGGGAAAGGATTCCCTATTTAATAAATTGTGCTGGGAAAATTGGCCAGCCATAAGTAGAAAGCTGAAACTGGATCCTTTCCTTACTCCTTATACGAAAATTAATTCAAGATGGATTAGAGACTTAAATGTTAGACCTAATACCATAAAAATCCTAGAGGAAAACCTAAGTAGTACCATTCAGGACATAGGCATGGGCAAAGACTTCATGTCTAAAACACCAAAAGCAACGGCAGCAAAAGCCAAAATTGACAAATGAGATCTCATTAAACTAAAGAGCTTCTGCACAGAAAAAGAAACTACCATCAGAGTGAACAGGCAACCTACAGAATGGGAGAAAATTTTTGCAATCTACTCATCTGACAAAGGGTTAATATCCAGAACCTACAAAGACCTCAAACAAATTTACAAGAAAAAAACAAACAACCCCATCCAAAAGTGGGCAAAGGATATGAACAGACATTTCTCAAAAGAAGACATTCATACAGCCAACAGACACATGAAAAAATGCTCATCATCACTGGCCATCAGAGAAATGCAAATCAAAACCACAATGAGATACCATCTCACACCAGTTAGAATGGCGATCATTCAAAAGTCAGGAAACAACAGGTGCTGGAGAGGATGTGGAGAAATAGGAACACTTTTACACTGTTGGTGGGATTGTAAACTAGTTCAACCATTATGGAAAACAGTATGGCGATTCCTCAAGGATCTAGAACTAGATGTACCATATGACCCAGCCATCCCATTACTAGGTATATACCCAAAGGATTATAAATTATGCTGCTATAAAGACACATGCACATGTATGTTTATTGCAGCACTATTCACAATAACAAAGACTTGGAATCAACCCAAATGTCCATCAGTGACAGATTGGATTAAGAAAATGTGGCACATATACACCATGGAATACTATGCAGCCATAAAAAAGGATGAGTTTGTGTCCTTTGTAGGGACATGGATGCAGCTGGAAACCATCATTCTCAGCAAACTATCACAAGAACAGAAAACCAAACACCGCATGTTCTCACTCATAGGTGGGAACTGAACAATGAGATCACTTGGACTCAGGAAGGGGAAAATCACACATCGGGGCCTATCATGGGGAGTGGGGAGGGGGGAGGGATTGCATTGGGAGTTATACCTGATGTAAATGACGAGTTGATTGGTGCAGCACACCAACATGGCACAAGTATACATATGTAGCAAACCTGCACGTTGTGCACATGTACCCTACAACTTGAAGTTTAATAATAATAAATAAATTTAAAAAAAAGAGAGACAAAAAAATGAAAAATTTAGTTTTAGAACTAAAACATAGAATTGATTCAACTGAAAACTGAAGAAGTAATCTTACTCTTGTGTAGTAAGAATTATCTTACTACACAAAAGCAAAAATATACAAAGAAACAAAACAAGTGAAAAGAATAAGAGACATGGAGAATATATCCAGGAGACGTAATATGCAAAATGGAGTAGTTTCAGGAGACAAATGAATAGACTTAAGAGAAGCAAAAAATACAAAAAGAAGAAGAAAAAACTGAGTTGTAAAAAGATACACATTTTCAAATGGGAAGTGTACTTATAGTGTCATAGAGGAATTACACCTTGTAAAATTTCCGAACTCTGAGAATAAGAAAATTTACTTATAGGCTTTCAAACAGGAGAAAAATCTAGTTTCAAAGGCAAGAGAAACAAATCAGAAACAGATTTCTCACCTGCAACTCTAGAAACTCAGATGGGACAAAATATGCTTAGCATTTAGAGAAAAGCTTTGTGATCCATGAATCTTACACTATTCAATAAAATGTTTATGTGGGAAGAGAAAAAAGTTTTTCACCACAGGAGAATTCATGTGTGCCACCCAGATACACCTTCTAAGTAAATTGCTTAAGGGAGTACTACAATAAATAAAATAAAATCAGAACAAAAATCTCAAGATATGATAGACTATTCCAAGAGTAGGATTCAGTCAAAAAATATTCATTAGTTTCCTATTCTGTTCTAAAATACAGTGGTGAACAAGACAGAGCCCCTGCCATTTAAAAGTGTATATTCAGGTACTAAATGTTGTGAAGGAGACTAAATGGAATAATGAGAAGGACTGCTTTGGCAAAGCTGGAGATGACATTCAAATTGAGAATTGAATGTAAGAAGGAACTCTGCACACTTAATAGAAGAGCATTCTGACCAGAAATGAGCCTCCAGAAGGAAATAAACTTAGTGTGTTCAGCTCATTCAGAAAGAAAACCACAATGACTGGGCATAAGGAATTTGGGCAGACATGGGAGAAGATAAGATCAAGAAGGCAGTGTGGCAGAGACCACCATCAACACACTGAAATCCAGGTTCTTCCTCTCTTTCTATAATATAGAGCTAGACTGCATTTCCCAGCCTTCCTAGAAATTGGATGTGGCTATGAGAGACCCAGCCAGTGCAATATGAACAGAAGTGATACTCGTTTCTGCACATAAAAAACACTCATATGTACTTCTCTCTGTGTGTTTGCTCCTCCAGCTGGTCGAAATGGAAATGACCCCAAGTGTGACTTTGAAAGAGACTTGTGTAGGAGATGACAGTCAGCCTACATACCTGAATGACTGTATGTTGTTATGTGAGCAAGAAATAAACATCTACACCATTTGAAAAAAAAAAAAAGACACATGAACACATATGTTTATTGCGGCACTATTCACAATAGCAAAGACTTGGAATCAACCCAAATGTCCATCAGTGACAGACTGGATTAAGAAAATGTGGCACATATACACCATGGAATACTATGCAGCCATAAAAAAGGATGAGTTTGTGTCCTTTGTAGGGACATGGATGCAGCTGGAAACCATCATTCTTAGCAAACTATCACAAGAACAGAAAACCAAACACCGCATGTTCTCACTCATAGGTGGGAACTGAACAATGAGATCACTTGGACTCGGGAAGGGGAACATCACACACCGGGGCCTATCATGGGGAGGGGGGAGGGGGGAGGGATTGCATTGGGAGTTATACCTGATGTAAATGACGAGTTGATGGGTGCTGACGAGTTGATGGGTGCAGCACAGCAACAGGGCACAAGTATACATATGTAACAAACCTGCACGTTATGCACATGTACCCTAGAACTTAAAATATAAAAAAAAAAAAAAAGAAGAAGAAGCAACCAACCACATCCCTCCTTCCCACTAGAGGCTTCCAGGCTGAAACAGGTTGATACAGGGAGAGGAGGAGAAGATACGCAACTAAGTAACATTTTGAGATCTGTTTAATAATAATTCTAATTTCATGTTCTCACTTATTTGTGAGATCTAAAAATCAAAACAATTGAACTCATGGAGATAGAGAGTAGAAGCATGGTTACCAGAGGCTGGGAAGGGTAGTGGGGGTTTGAGGCAAAGCTGGAGATGGTTAATGGGTACAAAAAAACAGAAAGAATAAATAAGATCTAGTATTTGATAGCACAACAAGGCGACTATAGTCAGTAATAATTTAACTGTGCATTTTAAAATAACTGAAAGAGTCTAATTGGATTGCTTGTAACACAAAGGATAAATGCTTGAGAGAATGGATACCCCATTTTACCTGATGTGATTATTATTCATTGCATGCCTGAATCAGAACATCTCATGCACCCCATAAATACATACATCTACTATATACTCACAAAATTGAAATAAATAATTTTAAAAAATAAAAAATAAAAAATAATCTTCCACTTATTTTTTAGGAAAAGCACAAAACTAAATTGTTACAAAAGGATTGACCAAACAATCCTTTGAACGGTTTGAGTCAGCAGTTGTGGCAGGAATGCGGTTGGGGGAAATGGGGAGAAGTGAGTGAAGATAAAAGGAATTGGACAATTGTTGATGTTGGTGAAATGAATGATGAGTACCTACAGGTAATCCACTATTGTATGCATTTGGAATTTATCATAAAAACATTTTTGAAAGAGCATATTCACTACTGAAAATTCAAATAAGGGGAATAAATTAAAGACCACTTATCATCCTATAATTTCAAACATTAAACAGATTTATTATTTTATGAGAAAATTATAGCATTATTATATAAATATGGTATATTAATTTTTAAATAGCATTATACCTGAGCATTTTGCTAAGTTATTGTAATGTATCAAATATATATTTTACTTATTTTTATAAAAGTGAGACATAAAGTAAGCCTAAAAGAAATATACTAGAATAATAAGTACTAGAAATATAAAATAATTCTATATAAAATGATTAAATATAAATATGAAAAGAATTATAATTTAATTGCCCCAGGAAAAATCATACTTGTTTTAAAAAACCTTGTAAAGTAAAATAGAATTCAAAAAGCTTTAATTGTATTTGTATTTGACACTGTTATACTTAGTTTTTTAGCATGATATAATTATGAAAAATAATTAAAGCAATGTTATTACCTGTGGAAGACATCCGAGTTCTGGAGACATTGGCGGCGAATCTGTATAGGTTTGCAGCACTCTCCATTCTTGCTTCCTCAGAAGGAATTCCACTAAGGGGCATAACGCAGAAAGTGAGACAGAGGTAATTCTCAGAGCAGGAGAGAAGGTTTATTAAAAGGCTTTAAAACAGAAAGGAAAAGAAGGGAAGTACAACCTGGAAGAGGGCCAAGTGGGAGACTTGAGAAGCCAAGTGCACAGCTTGACTTCTTGATTTGGGGTTTTATACATTAGCATACTTCCGGGATCTTGCCTTACTTCTCCTCACTCCTGAGATCTCATTGGGAAGTTGCTGATCAATTTCAGGTGTTTTCTATTAGAAGCCGGCCTTTCCTTGACACCAGGTATGACCAATTACTACTTTAGAGAAACAGTTAACAACTCCTTGACCATCACCTGAGGGTCTCCCAACACATTTGGTGTGTGGAAGAGGGGAGTCCTCTCCTGCCCTGCTCATATTTGACTAGCTTTCTACTGCAAAAATATTTCTTGAATATACTTTATGTACTAAGTAATAAAAATTCTGATATTTCATGAGTGATTGTTACACAAAATTATATAAATAAAAAAGAAATTAAGTATGTAATATTAAAAAAAAGTGGAAAGAAGCTTTCTGAGAAACTGCTTTGTGTTCTGTTAATTCATCTCACAGAGTTACAGCTTTACCCTCAAGAAGCCTTTCCCTAAGACTGTTCTTGTGGAATTTGCAAAGTGATATTAGGAAGCCCATAGAGGGCTATGGTGAAAAAGGAAATATCTTCGATTAAAAAGTGGAAAGAAGCTTTCTGAGAAACTTCTTTGTGTTCTGTTAATTCATCTCACAGAGTTACAGCTTTGCCCTCAAAAAGCCTTTCGCTAAGACTGTTCTTGTGGAATTTGCAAGGTGATATTTGGAAGCCCATAGCGGGCTATGGTGAAAAAGGAAATATCCTAAGAGAAAAACTGGAAAGAAGCTTTGTGAGAAACTGATTTGTGTTCTGTTAAATCATCTCACAGAGTTACAGCTTTACCTTCAAGAAGCCTTTCGCTAAGACTGTTCTTGCGGAATTTGCAAAGTGATATTTGGAAGCCCATAGAGGGCTACGGTGAAAAAGGAAATAGCTTCCGTTAAAAACTGGAAGGAAGCTTTCTGAGAACCTGCTTTGTGTCTTCTTAATTCATCTCACAGAGTTACAGCTTTCCCCTCAAGAAGCTTTTTCCTAAGAGTGTTCTGGTGAAATTTGCAAAGTGATATATGGAAGTCCATAGAGGGCTAGGGTAAAAAAGGAAATATCCTAAGATAAAAACTTAAAAGAAGCTTTCTGAGAAACTGCCTTGTGTTCTGTTAATTCATCTCACAGGGTTACAGCTTTCTCCTCAAAAAGCCTTTCGCTTAGACTGTTCTTGTGGAATTTCAAAGTAATATTTGGAAAGCCATAGAAGGATATGGTGAAAAAGCAAATATCTTCTGTTAAAAACTGGAAAGAAGCTTTCTGAGAAACTGCTTTGTCTTCTGTTAATTCATCTCACAGAGTTACAGCTTTGCCCTCAAGAAGCCTTTCGCTAAGACTCTTCTTGTGGAATTTGCAAAGTGATATTTGGAAGCCCATAGAGCCCCATGGTGAAAAAGGAAACATCCTAAGATAAAAACTGAAAAGTAGCTTTCTGAGAAATTGCTTTGTGTTCTGTTAATTCATCTCACACACCTACAGCTTTCCCCTCAAGAAGCCTTTCTCTAAGACTGTTCTTGTGGAGTTTGCAAAGAGACATTTGGGAGCCCATAGAGGACTATGGTGAAAGAGGAAATATCTTCCGTTAAAAACTGAAAAGAAGGTTTCTGAGAAACCACTTTGTGTTCTGTTAATTCATCTCACAGAGGTACAGCTTTCCCCTGAAGAAACCGTTCACTGAGACTGTTCTTGTGGAATTTGCAAAGTGATATTGGAAGACCATAGAGGGTTATGGTGAAAAAGAAAATATGCTAAGATAAAAACCGAAAGGAAGCTTTCTGAAAAAGTGCATTGTGTTCTCTTAATTCATCTAACAGAGTTATAGCTCTCCTTTCAAGAAGCTGTTCACTAAGACTGTTCCTGTGGAATTTGCAAGGTGATATTTGGAAGCCCATAGAGGGATATGGTGAAAAAGGAATTATCTTCCGTTAAAAACTGGAAAGAAGCTTTCTGAGCAACTGCTTTGTGTTCTGTTAATTCATCTCACAGAGTTACAGCTTTCCCCTTAAGAAGCCTTTCGCTAAGGCTGTTCTTGTGGAATTTGCGATGTGACATTTGGAGCAAATAGAGGGCTACGGTGAAAAAGGAAATATCCTAAGGTAAAAACTGAATGAAGCTTTCTGAGAAACTGATTTGTGTTCTGTTAATTTATCTCACATAGTTACATCTTTCCCCTTAAGAAGCCTTTCGCTAAGACTGTTCTTATGGAATTTGCAAAGTGATATTTCGAATCCCATAGAGGGCTATGGTGAAAATGGAAGTATGCTAAGATAAAAACCGAAAAGAAGCTGTCTGAGAAACTGCTTTGTGTTCTGTTAATTCGTCTGACAGATTTACAGCTTTCTTCTCAAGAAGCCTTTCGCTAAGACTGTTCTTGTGGAATTTGAAAAGAGTTATTTGGAAGCCCTTAGGGGGCTATGGTGAAAAAGGAAATATCCTAAGATAAAAACTGAAAAGAAGCTTTCTGAGGAACTGCTTTCTGTTCTGTTAATTCATCTCAGAGATTTACAGCTTTCCGTTCAATAAGGCTTTCACAAAGACTCTTCTTTTGGAATTGGCAAAGTGATATTTGGAAGCCCATAGAGAGCTATGGTGCAAATGGAAATTTCCTAAGATAAAAACCGAAAAGAAATTTTCTGAGAAACAGCTTTGTCTTCTGTTAATTCATCTAACAGAGTTACAGCTTTCCCCACAAGAAACCTTTCGCTAAGACTGTTCTTCTGGAATTTGCAAAGTGATATTTGGAAGCCCATCGAGGGCTAAGGTGAAAATGGAAATATCCTAAGATGAAAACCGAAAAGAAGCTTTCTGGGAAACTGTTTTGTGTTCTGTTAGTTTATCTCACAGAGTTACAGCTTTCCCCTCAAGAAGCTTTTTCCTAAGAGTGTTCTGGTGAAATTTGCAAAGTGATATATGGAAGTCCATAGAGGGCTAGGGTAAAAAAGGAAATATCCTAAGATAAAAACTTAAAAGAAGCTTTCTGAGAAACTGCCTTGTGTTCTGTTAATTCATCTCACAGGGTTACAGCTTTCTCCTCAAAAAGCCTTTCGCTTAGACTGTTCTTGTGGAATTTCAAAGTAATATTTGGAAAGCCATAGAAGGATATGGTGAAAAAGCAAATATCTTCTGTTAAAAACTGGAAAGAAGCTTTCTGAGAAACTGCTTTGTCTTCTGTTAATTCATCTCACAGAGTTACAGCTTTGCCCTCAAGAAGCCTTTCGCTAAGACTCTTCTTGTGGAATTTGCAAAGTGATATTTGGAAGCCCATAGAGCCCCATGGTGAAAAAGGAAACATCCTAAGATAAAAACTGAAAAGTAGCTTTCTGAGAAATTGCTTTGTGTTCTGTTAATTCATCTCACACACCTACAGCTTTCCCCTCAAGAAGCCTTTCTCTAAGACTGTTCTTGTGGAGTTTGCAAAGAGACATTTGGGAGCCCATAGAGGACTATGGTGAAAGAGGAAATATCTTCCGTTAAAAACTGAAAAGAAGGTTTCTGAGAAACCACTTTGTGTTCTGTTAATTCATCTCACAGAGGTACAGCTTTCCCCTGAAGAAACCGTTCACTGAGACTGTTCTTGTGGAATTTGCAAAGTGATATTGGAAGACCATAGAGGGTTATGGTGAAAAAGAAAATATGCTAAGATAAAAACCGAAAGGAAGCTTTCTGAAAAAGTGCATTGTGTTCTCTTAATTCATCTAACAGAGTTATAGCTCTCCTTTCAAGAAGCTGTTCACTAAGACTGTTCCTGTGGAATTTGCAAGGTGATATTTGGAAGCCCATAGAGGGATATGGTGAAAAAGGAATTATCTTCCGTTAAAAACTGGAAAGAAGCTTTCTGAGCAACTGCTTTGTGTTCTGTTAATTCATCTCACAGAGTTACAGCTTTCCCCTTAAGAAGCCTTTCGCTAAGGCTGTTCTTGTGGAATTTGCGATGTGACATTTGGAGCAAATAGAGGGCTACGGTGAAAAAGGAAATATCCTAAGGTAAAAACTGAATGAAGCTTTCTGAGAAACTGATTTGTGTTCTGTTAATTTATCTCACATAGTTACATCTTTCCCCTTAAGAAGCCTTTCGCTAAGACTGTTCTTATGGAATTTGCAAAGTGATATTTCGAATCCCATAGAGGGCTATGGTGAAAATGGAAGTATGCTAAGATAAAAACCGAAAAGAAGCTGTCTGAGAAACTGCTTTGTGTTCTGTTAATTCGTCTGACAGATTTACAGCTTTCTTCTCAAGAAGCCTTTCGCTAAGACTGTTCTTGTGGAATTTGAAAAGAGTTATTTGGAAGCCCTTAGAGGGCTATGGAGTAAAAGGAAATATCTTCCGTTAAAAACTGGAAAGAAGCTTTCTGAGAACCTGCTTTGTGTTCTGTTAATTCAAGTTACAGAGTTACTATTTTACCTCAGGAAGCCTTTCGCTAAGGCTGTTGTTGTGGAATTTGCAAAGAGATATTTGGAAGCCCTTAGGGGGCTATGGTGAAAAAGGAAATATCCTAAGATAAAAACCAAAAAGAAGCTTTCTGAGGAACTGCTTTGTGTTGTGTTAGTTCATCTCACAGAGTTACAGCTTTCCCCTCAAGAAGCCGTTCACTCAGACAGTTCTTGTGAAGTTTGCAAAGTGATATTTGGAAGCCTATAGAGGGCTATGGTGAAAAACGAATTATACTAAGATAAAAACCGAAGAGAAGCTTTATGATAAACTGCTTTGTGTTTTGTTAGTTCATCTCACAGTGTTACAGCTTTCCCCCGAAGAAGCCGTTCACTAAGACTGTTCTTGTGAAATTTGGAAAGTGATATTTGGAAGCCCATAGTGGGCTATGGTGAAAATTGAAATATCTTCCGTAAAAAACTGGAAAGAAGCTTTCTGAGAAACTGCTTTGTGTTCTGTTAATTCATCTCACAGTATTACAGCTTTCCGCTCAAGAAGCCTTTCCCTAAGACTGTTCTTGTGGGATTTGCAAACTGATATTTGGAAACCAATAGAGGGCTATGGTGAAAATGGAAATATCCTAAGATAAAAACAGAAAGAAAGCTTTCTGAGGAACTGCTTTGCGATCTGTTAGTTCATCTCACAGAGTTACAGCTTCCCACTCGATAAGCCTTTCGCAAAGGCTGTTCTTGTTTTATTTCAAAGTGATATTTGGAAGCCCATAGAGGGCTATGGTGAAAAAGGAAATATCTTCAGTTAAAAACTGTAAAGAAGCTTTCTGAAAAACTGCGTTGTGTTCTGTTATTTGACGTCACAGAGTTACAGCTTTCCTCTCAAGAAGACTTTCGCTAAGGCTGTTCATGTGTAATTTGCAAAGTGATATTTGGAAGCCTATAGAGGGTTATGGTGAAAAAGGAAATATCTTCAGTTAAAAACTGGCAAGAAGATTTCTGAGAAACTGCTTTGTGTTTCGTTAATTCATCTCACACAGTTACAGCTTTCCCCTCAAAAGCGTTTAGCTAAGGCTGTTCTTGTGAATCTGCAAAGTAATATTTGGAAGCCCTTAGAGTGCTATGGAAAAAAGTAAAAATCCTAAGATAAAAACTGAAAACAAATTTTCTGAGAAACTGGATTGTGTTCTCTTAATTCATCTCACAGAGTTAACGCTTTCCCATCAACAACCCTTTCGCTAACGTTGTTGTGGAACATGCAAAGTGATATTTGGAATCCCATAGAGGGCTATGATGAAAACGGAAATTTCCTAAGATGAAAACTGAAAAGAAGCTTTCGGAGAAACTGCTTTGTATTCCGTTAATTCTTCTCACAGTGTTCCAGCTTTCCCCTCAAGAGGTCTTTCACTAAGACTGTTCTTGTGGAGTTTGCAAAGTGATATTTGGAAGCCCATAGGGGGTTACGGTGAAAAATGAAACATCTTCAGTTAAAAACTGGAAAGAAACTTTGTGAGAAACTGGTTTGTATTCGGTTAATTCATCTCACAGAGTTACAGCTTTCCCTTCAAGAAGCCTTTCGCTAAGTCTGTTCTTGTGGAATTAGCAAAGTGATATTTCGAAGCCCATAAACGGCCATGTTGAAAAAGGAAATACCTTCAGTTAAAAACTGGAAAGAAGATTTCTGAGAGACTGCTTTGTGTTCTGTTAATTCATCTCACAGAGTTACAGCTTTCCCCTCAAGAAGTCTTTCGCGAAGGCTGCTCTTGTTTAACTTGCAAAGTGATATTTGCAAGCCCATACACGGCTATGATGAAAAACGAAATATCTTCAGTTTAAAACTGAACAGAAGCTTTCTGAGAAACTGCCTTTTGTTCTGTTAATTCATCTCAGAGGGTTACAGCTTTCTCCTCAAGAAGCCTTTCGCTAGGATTGTTCTAGTGGAATTTGGGAAGTGATATTTGGAAGCACATAGAGTGCTATGGTGATAAAGGAAATATCTTAAGTTAATAACTGGAAAGAAGCATCCTGAGAAACTTTTTTGTGTTTCGTTAATTCATCTCACAGAATTAGATCTTTCTCCACAAGAAGCCGTTGGCTAAGACTGTTCTTGTGGAATTTGCAGTGTGATATTTGAAAGCCCAAAGAGGTCTATGGTGAAAAAGGAAATATCTTCAGTTAAAAATGGGAAAGAAGTCTTCTGAGAAAACGCTTTGTGTTCTGTTAATTCATCTCACAGAGTTACAGCTTTCCCCTCAAGTAACCTTTCGCTAAGACTGTTCTTTTGGAATTTGCAAAGTGATATTTGGAAGCACTTGGAGCACTATGGTGAAAAGAAAATATCCTAAGATAAAAACTGAAAAGAGGCTTTCTGAGGAACTGCTTTCTGTTCTGTTAACTCATCTCAGAGATTTTCAGCTTTCTGTTCAAGAAGCCTTTCGAAAAGACTGTTCTTTTTGAATTGGCAAAGTGATATTTTGAAGCCCATAGAGAGCTATGGTGCAAATGGAAATATCCTTAGATAAAAACCGAAAAGAAGCTTTCTGAGAAACTGCTTTGTCTTCTGTTAATTCATCTCACAGAGTTACAGCTTTCCCCTCAAGAAGCCTTTATCTAAGACTGTTCTTGTGGAATATGTAAAGTGATATTTGGAAGCCCATAGAGGTCTAAGCTGAAAATGGAATTATGCTAAGATAATAACTGAAAAGAAGCTTTCTGGGAAATTTCTTTGTGTTCTGTTAGTTCATCTCACAGAGTTGCAGCTTTCCCCTCAAGAAGTCGTTCACTAAGACAGTTTTTGTGAAATTTGCAAACTTATATTTGGAAGCCCTTAGTGGGCTATGGTTAAAAAGGAAACATCTTCCGTTAAAAACTGGAAAGAAGCTTTCTGAGAAACTGCTTTGTGTTCTGTTAATTCATCCCACAGAGTTACAGCTTTCCACTCAAGAAGGCTTTCCCTAAGGCTGCTCTTGTGGAATTTGCAAAGTGATATTTGGAAGCCCATACAGGGCTACGGTGAAAAAGGAAATATCTTCCGTTAAAAACTGGAAAGAAGTTTTCTGAAGAACAGTTTTGTGTCTCTTAATTCATCTTACAGTGTTACAGCATTCCCTTCAAGAAGCCTTCCCCTAAGACTGTTCTTGTGGAAGATGCAAAGTGATATTTGGAAGCCCTTAGAGAGCTATGCTTAAAAAGAAAATATCTTAACATAAAAACCGAAAAGATGCTTTGTGAAAAACTGCACTGTGTTCTCTTAATACATCTCACAGAGTTATAGCTTACCCCTCAAGAAACCGTTCACTAAGACTGTTCTTGTGGAATTTGCAAAGTAATATTTCGAAGCCCATAGAGGGATATGGTGAAGAGGGAAGTCTCTTCCGTTAAAAACTGGAAAGAAGCTTTCTGAGTAACTGCTTTGTTGTCTGTTAATTAATCTCACAGAGCTACAGCTTTCTCCTCAAGAAGCCTTTCGTTAGGACTGTTCTTGTGGAAGTTGCAAAGTGATATTTGGAAGCCCATAGAGGGATGTGGTGAAAAAGGATATATCTTACGTTAAAATCTGGAAAAAAGCTTTCTGATAAACTGCTTTGTGTTCTGTTAATTCAACTCACAGTGTTACAGTTTTCCCCTAAAAAGCCTTTCTCAAGAAGCCCTTCACTAAGACTGTTCTTGTGGAATTTGCAAAGTGATATTTGGAAGCCCATAGAGGGATGTGGTGAAAAAGGATATATCTTACGTTAAAATCTGGAAAAAAGCTTTCTGATAAACTGCTTTGTGTTCTGTTAATTCAACTCACAGTGTTACAGTTTTCCCCTAAAAAGCCTTTCTCAAGAAGCCCTTCACTAAGACTGTTCTTGTGGAATTTGCAAAGTGATATTTGGAAGCCCATAGAGGGATACGGTGAAAAAGGAAATATCTTCCGATATAAACTGGAAAGAAGCTTTCTGAGAAACTTCTTTATGTTCTGTTAATTCATCTCACAGAGTTACAGCTTTCCCCTCAAGAAGGCTTTCCCTAAGACTGTTCTTGTGTAATATTCAAAGTGATATCTGGAAGCACATAGAGGACGATGGTGAAAAAGAAAATATCTTCATTAAAAACTGGAAAGAAGTTTTCTGAAAAACTGCTTTGTGTTCTGTTAATTCATCTCTCAGAGCTACAGCTTTCCCCTCAAGAAGCCTTTCGCTAAGACTGTTCCTGATGAATTTGCAAAGTGACATTTGTAAGCCCATACACGTCTATGCTGACAAAGGAAATATCCTAAGATAAAAACGGAAAAGAAGCTTTCTGAGAAACTGCTTTGTGTTCTGTTAATTCAACTCACAGAGTTACAGTTTCCCCTCAAGAAGCCTTTCTCAAGAAGCCTTTCGCTAAGACTGTTCTTGTGGAATTTGGAAAGTGATATTTGGAAGCCCATAGAGAGCTAGGTTGAAAAAGTAAATATACTAAGATAAAACCTGAAAAGAAGGTATCTGAGAAACTGCTTTGTGTTCTGTTAATGATCTCACAGAGTTACAGCTTTCCCTTCAAGAAGCCTTTCGCTAAGTCTGTTCTTGTGGAATTTGCAAAGGGATATTTGGAAGCCCATAGAGGGCTATGGTGAAAAAGGAAATATGTCCGGTAAAAAACTGGAAAGAAGCTTTCTGAGAAACTGCTTTGTGTTTTGTTAATTCATCTCACAGAGTTACAGCTTTCCCCTGAACAAGCCTTTCGCTAAGACTGTGCTTGTGGAATTTGCAAAGTGATATTTGGAAGCCCTTAGAGGGCTATGGTGAAAAAGGAAATATCCGAAGATAAGAAGTGAAAAGAAGCTTTCTGAGAAACTGCTTTGTGTTCTGTTAATTGATCACACAGAGTTACCGCTTTTCCCTCAATAAGCCTTTCTCTAAGACTGTTCTTGTGGAATTTGCAAAGAGATATTTGGAAGCCCATACAGGACTATGGTGAAAAAGGAAATATCTTCCGTTAAAAACTGGAAAGAAGCTTTCTGAAGGACTGCTTTGTGGTCTGTTAATTCATGTCACAGAGCTACAGCTTTCCCCTCAAGAAGCCTTTCGCTAAGACTTTTCTGGTGGAATTTGCAAAGTGATATTTGGAGGCCAATAGAGGGCTATGGTTAAAAAAGAAATATCTTCTGTGAAAAACTGAAAAGAAACTATCTGAGAAACTGCTTTGTGTTCTGTTAATTCATCTCACAGAGTTACAGCTTTCCCCTAAAGAAGCGGTTCACTGAGACTGTTCTTGTGGAATCTGCAAAGTGATATTGGAAGCCCATAGAGGATTATGGTGAAAAAGGTAATTTCCTAAGATAAAAACCGAAAAGAAGCTTTCTGAGAAACTGCATTGTATTCTCGTAATTCGTCTCACAGTGTTATAGCTTCGCCACAAGAAGCCGTTCACTAACACTGTTCCTGTGGAATTTGCAAGGTGATATTTGGAAGCCGTTAGAAGTCTATGCAGAAAAAGGAAATATCTTCTGTTAAAAACTGGATAGAAGCTTTCTGAGAAACTGCTTTGTGTTCTGTTAATTCATCTCACTGCGTTACAGCTTTTCTCTCAAGAAGCCGTTCACTAAGACTGTTCTTGTGGAATTTGCAAAGTGATATTTCGAAGCCCATAGAGGCTATGGTGAAAAAGTAAATATGCTAAGATAAAAACTGAAAAGAACCTCTCTGAGAAACTGCCTTGCGTTCTGTTAATTGATCTCACAGACTTAAAAATTTCCCCTCAAGAAGCCTTCTGCTAAAGCTGATCTTGTGGTATTTGCAATTTGATATTTGGAAGCCTATAGAGGACTATGGTGAGAAAGGAAATACCTTCAGTTAAAAACTGGAAAGAAGCTTTCTGATAAACTGCTTTGTGTTCTGCTAATTCATCTCACAGAGTCACAGCTGTGCCCTCAAAAAGACTTTCGCTAAGACTGTTTTTGTGAAATTTGCAAAGTGATATTTCGAAGCCCTTAGAAGGCTATGGGAAAAAGGAAATATCCTAAGATTAAAACTGAAGAGAAGATTTCTGAGAAACTGCTTGTGTTCTGTTAATTCATCTCAAAGATTTACAACTTTCCCCTCAAGAATTCTTTCGCTAAGACTGTTGTTTTGGAATTTGCAAAGTGATATTTGGAAGGCCTTAGAGGGCTATGGTGAAAACTGAAATATCTTCAGTAAAAAACTGGAAAGAAGCTTTCTGAGAAACTGCTTTGTGTTCTGTTAATTCATCTCACAGAGTTACAGCTTTCCCCTGAAGAAGCCTTTCGCTAACTCTGTTCTTGTGGAATTTGCAAAGTGATATTTGGAAGCCCATATAGGGCTATGGTGAAAAAGAAATTGTCCTAAAATAAAAACTGAAAAGAAGCTTTCTGAGAAATTGCTTTGTTCGTTAATTCATCTCACACAGTTACAGCTTTCCCGTCAAGAAGCCGTTCACTGAGACTGTTCTTGTGGAATTGCAAAGTGATATTGGAAGCCGATAGAGGGTTATGGCGAAAAGGGAAATATCCTAAGATAAAAACCGAAAAGAAGCTTTCTGAGAAACTGCTTTGTGTTCTGTTAAATCATCTTACAGAGTTAGTTTTCCCTTTATGAAGCCTTTCGCTAAGACTGTTTTTGTGGGTTTGGCAAAGTGCTATTTGGAAGTCCACAGAGGGCTATGGTGAAAAAGGAAATCTCTTTCGTTAAAAACCGGAAAGAAGCTTTCAGAGAAACTGCTTTGTGTTCTGTTAATTCATCTCACAGAGTTACCGCCTTCCCCTCATGAAGCCTTTCACTAAGACTGTTCCGGTGGAATATTCAAAGTGATATTTGGAAGCCCATAAGGGGCTATGGTGTAAAACGAAATATGTTCGGTTACAAACTGTAACGAAGCTTTCTGAGAAACTGCTTTGTGTTCTGTTAAATCATCTTACAGAGTTACAGTTTTCCCTCATGAAGCCTTTCGTTAAGACTTTTCTTGTGGAATTTCCAAAGTGATATTTGGAAGTCCATAGAGGACTATGGTGAAAAAGGAAATAACTTACGTTAAAAACTGGAAAGAAAAGTTCTGAGAGACTGGTTTGTTTTCCGTTAATTGATCACACAGTGTTACAGCTTTCCCCTCAAGAAGTCTTTCACAAAGACTGTTCTGGTAGAATTAGCAGAGTGATATTTTGAAGCAAGTAGAGGGCTATGGTGAAAAAGGAACTGTCTTCCGTTAAAAACTGGAAAGAAGCTTTCTGAGAAACTGCTTTGTATTCTGTTAATTCATCTCACAGAGTTATAGCTTTCACACCAAGAAGCCTTTCGATAAAACTGTTCTTGTGGAATTTGCAAAGTGATATTTGGAAACCCGTAGAGGGTTATGGTGAAAAAGAAAATATCCTAAGATAGAAACTGAAAAGAAGCTTTCTGAGAAACTGCCTTGTGTTCTGTTAATTGATATCACGGAGTTACAGCTTTCCCCTCAAGAAGCCTATCGCTAAGGCTGTTCTTGTGGAATTTAAAAAGTGATATTTGGAATCCCATAGAGGGCTATGGTGAGAAAGGAAATATCTTCAGTTAAAAACTGGAAAAAAGCTTTCTGAGAAACTGCTTTGTGTTCTGTTAATTCATCCCACAGAGCTACAACTTTCCCCTCAAGAAGCCTTTCGCTAAGACTGTTGTTGTGGAATTTGCAAAGTGATATTTGGAAGCCCAGAGAGGGCTATGGTGAAAAAGGAAATATCTTCATTTTAAAACTGGAAAGAAGCTTTCTGAGAAACTTCTTTGTGTTCTGTTAATTTATCTCACAGAGTTAAAGCTTTCCCCTCAAGAAGCCTTTCGCTAAGTCTCTTCTTGTGGAATTTGCAAAGTGATATTTGGGAGCCCATAGAGGGCTATGATGAAAAGGAAATATCCTAAGATAAAAACTGAAAAGAAGCTTTCTGAGAAACTACTTTGTGTTCTGTTAATTCATCTCACAGACTTACAGTTTTCCCCTCAGGAAGCCTTTCGCTAAGACTGTTCTTGTGGAATTTGCAAAGTGATATTTAGAAGCCCATAGAGGGCTATGGTGAAAAAGGAAATGTCTTCAGTTAAAAAGTGGAAAGAAGCTTTTTGAGAAACTGCTTTGTGATCTGTCAATGCATCTCACATACTTGTTGCTTTCACCTCAAGAAGCCTTTTGCTAAGACTGCTCTGGTGGAATTTAAAAAGTGATATTTGGAAGCCCATAGAGGGCGATGGTGAAAAAGGAAATATCTTCAGTTAAAAACTGCAAAGAAGCTTTCTGAGAAACGGCTTTGTGTTCTCTTAATTCATCTCACAGAATTACAGCTTTCCCCTCAAGAAGCCTTTCGCTAAGACTGTTCTTGTGAATTTTCCAAAGTGATATTTGGAAGCCCAATGAGGGCTACGGTGACAAAGGAAATCTCTTCGAATAAAAACTGGAAAAAAGCTTTCTGAGAAACGGCTTTGTGTTCTGTTAATTCTTCAGAGAGAGTTACAGCTTTCCCCTCAAGAAGCCTTTGGCTAAGACTGTTCTTGTGGAATTTGCAAAGTGATATTTGGAAGCCCATACAGGGCTATGATGAAAAAGTAAATATCTTCCTTTAAAAACTGGGAAGAAACTTTCTGAGAAACTGCTTTGTGTTCTGTTAACTCATCACACAGAGTTACAGGTTTTCCCTCAAGAAGCCTTTCCCTATGACTTTTCTGGTGGAATTTGCAAAGTGATATTTGGAAGCCCAATGATGGCTATGGTGAAAAAGGAAATCTCTTCCGTTAAAAACTGGAAAGAAGCTTTCTGAGAAACGGCTTAGTTTTCTGTTAATTCATCTCACAGAGTTACAGCTTTCCCCTCAAGAAGCCTTTCGCTAAGACTGTTCTTTTGGAATTTAAAAAGTGATATTTGGAAGCCCATAGTGGGCTATGGTGAAAATGGAAATATCTTCAGTTAAAAACTGCAAAGAATCTTTCTTAGAAACGGCTTTGTGTTCTCTAAATTCATCTCACAGAGTTACAGCTTTCCTCTCAAGAAGCCTTTCGTTAAGTCTGCTCTTGTGGAATTTCCAATGTGATATTTGAAAGCCCAATTAGGGCTATGGTGAAAAAGGAAGTCTCTTCATTAAAAACTGGAAAGAAGCTTTCCGAGAAACGTCTTAGTGTTCTGTTAATTCATCTCACAGAGTTACAGCTTTCCCCTCATGAAGCCTTTCGCAAAGATTGTTCTTGTGGAATTTGCAAAGTGATATTTGGAAGACCCTAGAAGGCTACGTTGAAAAAGTAAATGTCCTCAGATAAAAATCGGAAAGAAGCTTTCTGTGAAACTGCTTTGTGTACTGTTAATTCATCTCACAGTGTTACAGCTTTCCCCTCAAGAAGCCGTTCACTAAGACTGTTCTTGTGTAATATTCAAAGTGATATCTGGAAGCACATAGAGGACGATGGTGAAAAAGAAAATATCTTCATTAAAAACTGGAAAGAAGTTTTCTGAAAAACTGCTTTGTGTTCTGTTAATTCATCTCACAGAGTAACAGATTTCCCCTCAAGAAGCCTTTCACTAAGACTGTTCTTGCAGAATTTGCAAAGTGATATTTGGAAGCCCATAGAGGGCTATGGTTAGAAAGGAAATATCCTAAGATAAAAACTGAAAAGAAGCTTTCTTAAAAACTTCTTTGTGTTCTGTTAATTCATCTCACAGAGTTACAGCTTTCCCCTCAAGAAGTCCTACACTAAGACTGTTCTTGTGGAATTTCCAAAGTGATATTTTGTACCCCAGAGACGCCTATTGTGAAAAAGTAAATATCTTCAGTTAAAAACCTGAAAGAACCTTTCTGAGATACTGCTTTGTGTTCTGTTATTTCATCTCACAGAGTTACAGCATTCCCCTCAAGAAGTCTTTCACTAAGACTGTTCTTGTGGAATTTGCAAGGTGATATTTGGAAGCCCTTATAGGGATATGGTTAAAAAGGAAATATCTTCATCTAAAAACTTGAAAGAAGTTTTCTGAGAAACGGCTTTGTGTTCTCTTAATTCATCTCACAGAGTTACAGCTTTCCCATCAAGAAGCCTTTCGCTAAAACTGTTCTTGTTTAATTTGCAAAGTGATATTCGGAATTCTATGGAGGGCTTTTGTGAAAAACTAATTATCTTCATTTAAAAACTTGAAAGATGTATTCTGAGAAACTTCTTTGTGTTCTGTAATTCATCTCACAGAGTTACAGCTTTCCCCTCAAGAAGCCCTTCGCTAAGACTGTTTTTGTGGAATTTGCAAAGTGATATTTGGAAGCCCATAGAGGGCTATGGTGAAAAAGTGAATCTCTTCCATTAGAAAATGGAAAGAAGCTTTCTGAGAAACGGATTTGTGTTCTGTTAATTCATCTCACAGAGTTAAAGCTTTTCCCTCAAGTAGCCTTTCGCTACGTATGTTCTTGTGGAATTTTCAAAGTGACCAGACTGGTCCAGACCGCCTAAATCTAGGCCACAAACCGGTTTTGACCAGCTCAAAACAGTCCAGAAGGGCTAAAACCAGATCAGACCATCTCAAACAGGATTTGACCGGCTCATAGCGGTTTTTACCGGCTCAAACCAGACCAGACCGGTTCAATCCGGTTTTGAGCGGCTCAATCCGGTTTTGAACGGCTCGTATCGGTTTTGACCGGCTAAAACCTGTTTTGACCGGATGAGACCGGATAAACTGAATCAGACCTGCCGAGAACGGCTAAAATCAGATAAAACCAGACTAGACTGGCCCAGACTGCCTTAAACTGGGCCACAAACCGGTTTTGACAGTTTCAATGCAGACCAGACAGGCTCATACCGGTTTTGACCGACCTGAGCCGGTTTTGACCGGCTCAAACCAGACCAGACGGGCTCAAACCGGTTTTGACTGGCTCAAAGCGGTTTTGACCAGATCAAAGCAGACTCGACTGGCCCAGACCAGCTGAAACTGGAAAAAACCGGAGCAGACCGGCCTAGACAAGCTGAAACTGGGCCACAAACAGGTTTTCACCAGCCTGAACCAATTTTGACCAGCTCAAACCAGTCCAGACTTGCTCAAACCGGACCAGACCGGCTCAAACCGGAGCACACCGGCTCACACCCGATCAAACTGGACCAGACAGGCCCAGACCGGCTGAAACTGGATCAAACAGGAAGAGACCGGCCTGGACCAGCTAAAACCGGGCCAGACCGGCTCAAACCAGGCCAGAGCGGCTCAAACCAGACCAGACCGTTTCAAACCGGTTTTGACTGGCTCATTCCGGTTTTGACCGGCTCAAACCGGTTTTGACCGGCTCAAACCAGTCCAGACCGGCTAAAACCGGTTTTCACCAGCTCAAACCGGTTTTGACCTGATTAGACCGGATCAAACCGGACCAGACCGGCTCAGAGAGGCTCGAATCGGTTTTCACCGTCTTAAACCAGACCAGACCGGCTCATACCAGACCAGACCGGCTCAAACCGGTTTTGACCTGCTCAAACCACACCCGACCGGCTGAAACTGGTTTTCACCAGATGAGACCGGTTTTGACCGGATGAGACCGGATCAAACCGAATCAGACCGGCCCAGACCGGCGAAAATCGGATGACACCGGACCAGACCGACCCAGACCGCCTAAAACTGGGCCACAAACCGATTTTGACCGGTTCTAACCAGACCAGACCAGCTCAAACCGGTTTTGACCGACCTAAGCCGGTTTTCAGTGACTCAAACCCGACCAGACCGTTTGAAACCAGACCAGACCGGCTCAAACCGGTTTTGACTGGCTCAAACCAGACCAGACCGGTTCAATCCGGTTTTGACCGGGTCAAACCGGTTTTGAACAGCTCGAAGCGATTTTGGCCGGATCAAACCGGTTTTGAACGGATCAAACCACACCAGACCGGCTCAAACCGGTTTTGACCGGCTGAAACCGATTTTGACCATATGAGTCTGGATCAAACCGGACAAGACGGGCCTAGACCGGCTAAAACCGGATCAAACCGGACCAGAACGGCCCAGACCGCCTAAAACTGGGCCAAAGCAGCTCAAACCTATTTTGACCTTCTCAAACCAGACCAGACCGGCTCAAACTGGTTTTGACCGGCTCAAACCAGACCAGACCGGCTCAAACCGGATCAAACCGGACCAGACCGGCCCAGACCGCCTAACACCGGGCCAAACCGGCTCAAACCTATTTTGACCAGCTCAAACCAGACCAGACCGACTTGAACCTGTTTTGACTGGCTCAAACCAGACCTGACTGGCTCACACCGGTTTTGATCGGATTAGACTGGATCAAACTGTACCAGACCTTCTCAAACCGGATCATACCGGACCAGACAGGCACAAACCAGCTCAAACTGGCTCAAACCGAAACAGACCGGCCCAGACAGGCTAAAAACGGGCCAATCCGGCTCAATCAGATTTTGACTGGCTCAAACAAGACCAGACCGGCTCAAACCAGACCACACTGCCTCAAACCGGTTTTGACCGGCTGAAACTAGAAGAGACTGGCTCAAACCGGTTTTGACCGGATGAGACAGGATAAAACCAGACCAGACCAGCTCAAACCGGATGAAACCGCAGCAGACCGGCCCAGAACAGCTGAAGCCCGAGCGAACCGGACCACACGGGGCCAGATCGGCTAAAAGTGGGCCAGAAACCGGTTTTGAGCGGCTCAAACCAGACCAGACCGGCTCAAACCGGTTTTGACCAGCCTGAGCTGGTTTTGACCGGCTCATACCAGACCAGACTGGCTCAAACCGAACCAGACCGGCTCAAACCGGTTTTGAATGGATGACACCAGATCAAACTGGACCAGACCGGCTCACACCGGATCAAACCAGACCACACAGGCCCAGAAAGGCTGAAACCGGATCAAACCGGGCCAGACCGGCCCAGACCGGCTAAAACCGGGCCAGACCGGCTCAAAACGGTTTTGACCAGCGCAAACCAGACCAGACCAGTTCAAACCGGTTTTGACTGGCTCAATCCGGTTTTGATGGGCTCAAACTGGTTTTGACTGGCTCAAACCACTCCAGACTTGCTAAAACCTGTTTTCACCGGCTCAAACCGGTTTTGACCTGATTAAACCGGATCAAACCGGACCAGACAGGCTCAGACAGGCTCGAATCGGTTTAGACTGGCTTCAACCAGACAAAACCGGCTCAAAACGGTTTTGACCGGCTCGAACCACTTTTGACCGGCTCAAACCAGTCCAGACCAGTTCAATCCGATTTTGACCGTCTCAAACCGATTTTGAACGGCTCGAACGGGTTTTGACCCCCACAAACCGGTTTTGACCTGCTCAAATCACACGAGACCGGCTCAAACCGGTTTCGACCGGCTGAAACAGATTTTGACCGGATGAGCCCGGATCAAACCGGACCAAACGGGCCCAGACCGGCTAAAACAGGATCATTCCAGACCAGACAGGCCCTGACCGCCTAAAACCAGGCCAAACCCGCTCAAACCTATTTTGACTGGCTCAAACCAGACCAGACCGTCTCAAACCGGTTTTGACCGGCTAAAACGAGACCAGGCCAGCTCAAACCGGATCAAAAAGGACCACAGCGGCCCAGACCGCCTAAAAATGGGCCAAACCGGCTCAAACCTCTTTTGACCAGCTCAAACCAGACCAGACCAGCTCGAACCTGTTTTTACCGGCTCAAAGCAGACCTGACCAGCTCATACCGGTTTTGACAGGATTAGACCGGATGAAACCAGACCAGACCTTCTCAAACCGGATCATACCGGACCAGACCGGCACAAATCAGCTCAAACCGGCTCAAACCGAACCAGACCGGCCCAGACAGGCTAAAACCGGGCCAAACCGGCTCATTCAGGTTTTGACCGGCTCAAACGAGACCAGACCGGCTCAAACCAGAGCAGACTGGATCAAACCGGTTTTGATCGGCTCAAACCAGACCAGTCCGGCTCAAACCGGTTTTGACCGGATGAGACGGAATAAAACCGGACCAGACCGGCACAAACCGGATGAAACCGCACCAGACCAGACCAGAAGAGCTGAAGCCGGTGCAAACTGGACCAGACCGGCCCAGACCGGCTCAAACCAGTTTTGACCAGCCTGAGCCGGGTTTGGCTGGTTCAAACCAGACCAGACCACCTCAAACCGGACCAGACTGGCTCAAACCGGTTTTGACCTACTCAAACCACACCAGACCGGCTGAAACCGCTTTTGACCGGCTAAAACAGGGTTTGACCGGATGAGACCAGATCAAACCCAGTCAGACCAGCCCAGAACGGCTAAAATCGGATCAAACCACACCAGACCGGCCCACGCCGCCGAAAACTGGACCACAAACCCTTTTTGACCCGTTCAAACCAGACCAGACTGGCTCAAACCGGTTTTGACCGACCCGAGCATGTTTTGACCGGCTCAAACCAGACCAGACTGGCTTAAACCAGACCAGACTGGCTCAAAACATTTTTGACCAGCTCAAAGCGGTTTTGACCGGATCAAACCGGACTCGACCAGCCCACACCAGCTGAAATCGCATCAAACTGGACCAGACCAGCCCAGAGAGGAAAAACCCGGTTCACAAACCGGTTTTGACCGGGTCAAACCAGACCAGAACGTCTCAAACCGGTTTTTACCGGTTCAAACCAGACCAGACCGGCTAAAACCAGACCAGATGGGCTCAAACCGGTTTTGACCGGCTCAAACCGGTTTCGACTGGCTCAAACCAGACCAGACAGGTTCAATCCGGTTTTGACCAGCTCAAACCGCTTTTGACCGGCCTGAACCGGTTTTGACTGGCTCAAACCAGACCAGACCGGCTCAAACCGGTTTTGACCAGATGACACCGGATCAAACTGGACCAGACCGGCTTACACCGGATCAAACCAGACCAGACACTCCCAGACCGGATGAAACCGTACCAAACCAGACCAGACCGGCACAGACCGGGCCAGACCGGCTCAAACCGGTTTTTACCAGCTCAAACCAGACCAGACCGGTTCAAACCGCTTTTGACTGGCTCAATCCGGTTTTGACCAGCTGAAACCGGTTTTGACCGGCTCAAACCACTCCAGACCGGCTAAAACCGGTTTTCACCGGCTCAAACCGGTTTTGACCTGATTAGACCGGATCAAACCGGACCAGACCGGCTCAGACAGGCTCGAATCGGTTTTGACTGGCTTCAACCAGACAAAACCGGCTCAAACCAATTTTGACAGGCTCAAACCAGACCAGACCGGCTCAAACAAGACCAGATCGGCTCAAATCGGTTTTGACCTGCTCAAACGACACCAGACCGGCTGAAACTGGTTTTGACCAGCTAAAACCGGTTTTGACCAGATTAGACCAGATAAACCAAATCAGACCGGCCCAGAACGCCTAAAATCAGATCAAACCAGACCAGACCGGCCCAGACCGCCTAAAACTGGGCCACAAACCGGTTTTGACAGTTTCAAAGCAGACCAGACTGCCTCATACCGGTTTTGACCGACCTGAGCCGGTTTTGACCGGCTCAAACCAGACCAGATCGGCTCAAACCGGTTTTGACTGGCTCAAATCCGTTTTGACCGGATCAAACCAGACTCGACTGGCCCAGACCAGTTGAAACTGGAAAAAACCGGACCAGACTGGCCCAGACTGGCTGAAACCGGGCCACAAACCGGTTTTCACCGGCCTGAGCCATTTTTGACCGGCTCAAACCAGACCAGACTGGCTCAAACGGGACCAGACCGGCTCAAACTGGTTTTGACCGGATGACACCGGCTCAAACCGGAGCACACCAGCTAACACTGGATCAAACCGGACCAGACAGGCCCAGACTGGCTGAAACTGGATCAAAGCGGAAGAGACCGGCCCAGACCGGCTAAAACCGGGCCAGACCGGCTCAAACCAGGCCAGACCGGCTCAAATCAGATCAGAACTATTCAAACCGGTTTTGACTGGCTCAATCCGGTTTTGACTGGCTCAAACCGGTTTTGACCGGCTCAAACCACTCCAGACTGTCTAAAACCGGTTTTCACTGGCTCAAACCGGTTTTGACCTGATTAGACCAGATCAAACCAGACCAGACTGGCTCAGAGAGGCTCGAATCGGTTTTGACCGTCTTAAACCAGAAGAGACCAGCTCAAACCAGACCAGACCGGCTCAAACCGGTTTTGACCTTCTCAAACCACACCCGACCAGTTGAAACAGGTTTTGACCAGATGAGACCGGTTTTGACCGGATGAGACCGGTTTTGACCGCATGGGACCGGATCAGACCGAATCAGACTGGCCGAGACCGGCTAAAATCGGATCAATCCGGACCAGCCCGGCCCAGACCGCATAAAACTGGGCCACAAACCGGTTTTGACCGGTTCAAACCAGACCAGACAGGCTCCAACCGGTTTTGACCGACCTGAGCCCGTTTTGACCGGCTTAAACCAGACCAGACCGGCTCAAACCAGACCAGACCAGCTCAAACCGGTTTTGATCGGCTCAAAGCGGTTTGGACTGGATCAAACCAGACTCGACCGGCCCAGACCAGCTGAAACCGGATGAAACCGTACCAGACCGGCCCAGAGCGGCTAAAACCGGGCCACAAACCTGTTTTGACTGGCTCAAACTAGACCAGACTGGCTCAAACCGGACCAGACCGGCTCAAACCGGTTTTTACCGGATGACACCAGATCAAACAGGACCAGACCGGCTCACACCGGATCAAACCGGACAAGACAGGCCCAGACAGGCTGAAACCGAATCAAACCTGACCAGACCGGCCCAGACTGGCTAAAACTGAGCCAGACCAGCTCAAACCAGTTTTGATCAGCTCAAATCAGACCAGACCGGTTTAAACCGGTTTTGATGGGCTCAATTCGGTTTTGACCGGCTCAAACCCGTTTTGACCGGTTCAAACCACTCCAGACCGGCTAAAACCGGTTTTCACTGGCTCAAAACGGTTTTGACCTGATTAGACCGGATCAAACTGTGCCAGACCGGCTCAGACAGGCTCGAATCAGTTTTGACTGGCTTCAACCAGACCAAACCGGCTCAAAACGGTTTTGACCGGCTCGAAGTGGTTTTGACCGGCTCCAACCAGACCAAACCGGCTCAAACCAGACCAGACCGGCTCATACCGGTTTTGACTGGCTCAAAACGGTTTTGACCTGATTAGACCAGATCAAACCATGCCAGACTGGCTCAGACAGGCTCGAATCGGTTTTGACTGGCTTCAACCAGACCAAACCGGCTCGAACCGGTTTTGACCGGCTGAAATCAGACGAGACTGGCTCAAACAGGTTTTGACGTGCTCAAACCACACCAGATGGGCTGAAATCAGTTTTGACCTGCTAAAACAGGTTTTGACTGGATGAGACCGGAACAAACTGAATCAGACGGGCCCAGATCGGCTAAAATCGGATCACACCGGATGAGACCAGCCCAGACCGCCTAAAACTGGGTCACAAACCGGTTTTGACGGGTTCAAACCAGACCAGACCGGCTCAAACCGGTTTCGACCGACCTGAGCCGATTTTGACCGGCTCAAAGCAGACCAGACCGGCTCAAACCAGACCAGACCAGCTCAAACCGGTTTTGACCGGCTCAAAGCAGACCAGACCGGTTCAGTATGGTTTTGACCAGCTCAAACAGGTTTTGAACGGCTCGAACCGGTTTGGACCCGCTCAAACCACACCAGACCGGCTCAAACCGGTTTTGAACGGCTGAAACCGATTTTGACCGGATGAGACCGGATCAAACCGGACCAGACGGGCCCAGACCGGCTAAAACCGGATCAAACAGGACCAGACTGGCCCAGACTGCCTAAAACCAGGCCAAACCAGCTCAAACCTATTTTGTCCAGCTCAAACCAGACCAGACTGGCTCAAACCGGTTTTGACCGGCTCAAACCAGACCAGACCGGGTCAAACCGTATCAAACGGGACCAAACCGGCCAGACCGCCTAAAACCAGGACAAACCAGCTCAAACCTATTTTCACTGGCTCAAAACAGACTAGACTGGCTCGAACCTGTTTTCTCCGGCTCAAACCAGACCAGACCGGGTCAAACCGTATCAAACGGGACCAAACCGGCCAGACCGCCTAAAACCAGGACAAACCAGCTCAAACCTATTTTCACTGGCTCAAAACAGACTAGACCGGCTCGAACCTGTTTTCTCCGGCTCAAACCATACCAGACCGGGTCAAACCGGTTTTGACCGGATTAAACCGTATCAAACCGGACCAGACCTTCTCAAACCGGATCATACCAGACCAGACGGGCACAAACGGGCTCAAACCAGCTCAAACCGAATCACACCAACCCAGACAGGCTAAAACCGGTCCAAACTGTCTCAATCAGGTTTTGACCGGCTCAAACCAGACCAGACGGGCTCAAACTAGACCAGACTGGCTCAAACCGGTTTTGACCGGCTCAAACAAGAACAGACCGGCTCAAACCGGACTGACTGGATGAGACAGGATAAAACCGGAGCAGACCGGCTCAAACCGGATGAAACCGCACCAGACCGGCCCAGAACAGCTGAAGCCAGAGCAAACCTGACCAGACCGGGCCAGACCAGCTAAAACCGGGCCACAAACCGGTATTAACCGGCTCAAACCAAACCAGACCGGCTCAAACCGGTTTTGACCAGCTCAAAGCGGTTTTGACCGGATCATACCGGACTCGACCAGCCCAGACCAGCTGAAACCATATCAAACTGGAGCAGACCGGCCCAGACCAGCTAAAATCATGCCACAAACCGGTTTGGACCGGCTCAATCCAGACCAGACCGGCACAAACCGGACCAGACTGGCTCAAACCGGTTTTGACCGGATGACACCGGGTCAAACTGGACCACACCGGCTCACACCGGAACAAACCGGACCAGACAGGCCAGACCGGCTGAAAGAGAATCAAACCGCACTACACCGTCCCAGACCGGCTATAACCGGGCCAGACCGGCTCAAACAAGTTTTGACTGGTTCAATCCAGACCAGACCGGTTCAAACCGGTTTTGACTGGCTCAATCCGGTTTTGACCGGCTGAAACCGGTTTGGACCGGCTTAAACCACTCCAGACCGGATAAAACTGGTTTTCACCGGCTCAAACCGGTTTTGACCTGATTAGACCAGATCAAACCGGACCAGACCGGCTCACACAGGCTCGAATCGGTTGTGACTGTCTTCAACCAGACCAAACAGGCTTAAACGGTTTTGACGGGCACGAACCGGTTTTGACCAGCTCAAACAAGACCAGACCGGCTCAAACCAGACCAGACCGGCTCAAACCAGTTTTGACCTGCTCAAACCACACCAGACCGGCTGAAACCGGTTTTGACCGGCTAAAACCGGTTTTGACCAGATGAGACAGAATCAAACCGGACTCGACCGGCCCAGACCAGCTGAAACCGGATCAAACCCGACGAGACAGGCGCAAACCGCATCAAACCGGACCAGATCGGCACAGACCGGCTAAAACCGGGCCAAACCAGGTCAAACAGGTTTCGACCGGCTCAAACCAGACCAGACCATCTCAAACAAGACCAGACCAGCTCAAACCGGTTTTGACTGGATGAGACCAGATCAAACCGGACCAGACCGGCTCAAACCGCATCAAATCGGAAAAGATTGGCTAAGAACAGCTAAAACTAGGCCAAATCGGCTCAAACCGGTTTTGACCGGCTCAAACCGGTTTGGACCTGCTCCAACCACACGAGACCGGCTGAAACCGGTTTTGATCGGCTAAAACCGGATTTGACCGGATGAGATCGGATCAAACCGAATCAGACTGGCCCAGACCAGCTAAAATCGGATGAAACCGGCCCAGACCGGCCCAGACCACATAAAACTCAGCCACAAACCGGTTTTGACCGGCTCAAAGCGGTTTTGGCCAGATCAAACCGGACTCGACCGGCCCAGACCAGCTGAAACCGCATCGAACCGGAGCAGACCGGCCCAGACTGGCTAAAACCGGCCCACAAACCGGTTTTGACCAGCTCAAACCAGACCAGAATGGCTCAAACCGGATCAAACTGGACAAGACCGGCCCAGACCGCCTAAAACCATGCCAGACCGGCTCAAACCTATTTTTACCGGCTCCAACCAGACCAGACTGGGTCGAACCTGTTTTGACGGGCTCAAACCAGACCTGACCGGCTCAAACCGGTTGTGACAAGATTAGACCAGATCAAACCGGACCAGACCTTCTCAAACCGTATCATACCGGACCAGACCAGCACAAACCGGCTCAAAGCGGCTCAAACCGAACCAGACCGGCCCAGACAGGCTATAACCGGGCCAAACCGGATCAATCAGGTTTTGACCGGCTCAAACCAGACCAGAACGTCTCAAACCAGGCCAGACTGGCTTAAACCGGTTTTGACCAGCTTAAACCAGAATAGATTGGCTCAAACCGGTTTTGACGGGATGACACAGGAAAAAACCAGAGCAGAATGGCTCAAACCGGATGAAACCTCACCAGACTGGCGCAGATGAGCTGAAGCCAGAGCAAATCGGACCAGACCGGGCCAGACCGGCTGAAACCGGGCCACAAACCGGTTTTGACCGGCTCAAACCAGACCAGACCGGCACAAACTGGTTTTGACTGACCTGAGCCGGGTTTGACCGGCTCAAACCAGACCAGACTGGCTCAAACCAGACGAGACCGGCTCAAACTGGTTTTGACCGGATGAGACCGGATCGATCCAGACCAGACCGGCTCAAACTGCATCAAACCGGAAAAGACTGGCCCAGACCGGCTAAAACCGTGCCAAATCGGCTCAAACCGGTTTTGACCGGCTCAAACCAGACCAGACCGGAACAAACCAGTTTTGACCGACCTGAACCGGTTTTGACTGGCTCAAACCAGACCAGACCGGCTCAAACCTGACCAGACCGGCTCAAAACTGTTTTGACTGAATGAGACATGAAAAAACCGGACCAGACCGGCTCAAATTGGATGAAACCGCACCAAACCGACCCAGAACAGCTGAAGCTGGAGCAAACCGGACCAGATCAGCCCAGACCGGCGCAAACCGCATCAAACCGGACAAGACCGGCCCAGACCAGCTAAAACCGGGGGAAACCGGCTCAAACAGGTTTCGACCGGCTCAAACCAGACCAGACCGTCTCAAACAACACCAGACCAGCTCAAACAAGACCAGACCGCCTGAAACCGGTTTTGACCGGATGAGACCAGATCAAACCGGACCAGACCGGCTCAAACCGCATAGAAACGGAAGAGACCAGCCCAGACCAGCTAAAACTGGGCCAAATCGGCTCAAACCAGTTTTGACCGGCTCAAACCAGACCAGACCAGCTCAAACCAGTTTTGACCGGATGAGACAGGATAAAACCGGACCAGACCGGCTCAAACCAGATGAAACCGCACCAGACCGGCCCAGAACAGCTGAAGCCAGAGCAAACGGGACCAGACCAGGCCGGACTGGCTAAAACCAGGCAACAAACCGGTTTTGACCGGCTCAAACCAGACCAGACTGGCTCAAACCACTTTTGACTGGATGACATGGATCAAACCGGACTAGACTCACTCACACCGGATCATACCGGACCAGACAGGCACAGACCTGCTGAAACCAGATCAAACCGGACCAGACTGGCCCAGACCGGCTAAAACCGGGCCAGACCGGCTCAAACCAGTTTTGACCGGCTCAAACCAGACCAGACCGGTTCAAACCGGTTTTGACTGGCTCAATCTGGTTTTGACCGGCTCAAACCACTCCAGACCGGCTAAAACCGGTTTTCACCGGCTCAAACCTGTTTTGACCTGATTAGACCGGATCAAACTGGACCAGACTGGCTCAGACAGGCTCGCATCGGTTTTGACTGGCTTCCACCAGACCAAACCGCCTCAAGCCGGTTTTGACCCGCTCGAACCAGTTTTGACCGGCTCAAACCAGACCAGACCGGCTCAAACCAGACAGACCGGCTCAAACCGGTTTTGATCTGCTCAATCCACACCAGACCGGGGTGAACCCGGTTTTTGACCGGCTAAAACTGGGCCACAAACCGGTTTTGACCAGTTCAAACAGGACCAGACCGGCTCATACCGGTTTTGACCGACCTGAGCCGGTTTTGACTGGCTCAAACCAGACCAGAACGACTCAAACCAGACCAGACGAGCTCAAACCGTTTTTGACCGGCCTGAGCCAGTTTTGACCGGCTCAAACCAGACCAGGCCGGTTCAAACCGGTTTTGACTTGCTTAATCCGATTTTGACCGGCTCAAACCGGTTTTGACTGGCTCAAACCACTCCAGACCGGCTAAAACCTGTTTTCACCGGCTCAAAACGGTTTTGACCTGATTAGACCGGATCAAACCGGACCAGACCGGCTCAGACAGGCTCAAGTCGGTTGTGACTGGCTTCAACCAGACCAAACCGGCTCAAACCGGTTTTGACGGGATTGAAACGGTTTTCTCCAGCTCCAAACAGACCAGACCGGCTCAAATCAGACCAGACCGCTCAAACCACTTTTGATCTGCTCAAACCACACCAGACTGGCTGAAACCGGTTTTGACTGGCTAATACCGGTTTTGACCAGATGAGACCAGATCAAACCGAATCAGACCCGCCCTGACGGGCTAAAATCGGATCACATTGGACCAGACTGGCCCAGATCGCCTAAAACTGGGCCACAAGCCACTTTTAACCGGTTCAAAATGGACCAGATCAGCTCAAACCGGTTTTGACTGACCTTAGCCGGTTTTGTTCGGCTCAAACCAGACCAGAACGGCTCAAACCAGACCAGACCGGCAGAAACTGGTTTTGACCAGCTCAAACCAGACCAGACTGGCAAAAACCGGTTTTGAAAGGATGAGACATGATAAAACCGGACCGGACCAGCTGAAACCGGATGAAACCGCACTAGAATGACCCAGAACAGCTGAAGCCAGAGCAAACCGGAGCAAACCGGACCAGACCATCCAGACCGGCTAAAACCGGGCCACAAACCAGTTTTGACCGGCTCAAACCGGACCAGACCGGCTCAAACTGGTTTTCACCAGCCGGAGCCGGTTTTGACCGGCTCAAACCAGACCAGACCGGCTCACACCGGATCAAAGTGGACCAGACAGGCCCAGACCGCATGACACCGGATCAAACCGGCCCAGACTGGCTCACACCGGATCAAAGCGGACCAGACAGGCCCAGACCGGATGAAACCGGATCAAACAGGACCAAACCGGCCTAGATGGGTTAATACCGGTCCAGACCGGCTCAAACCTGTTTTGACCGGCTCAAACCAGACCAGACTGGTTCAAAGCGGTTTTGACTGGCTCAATCCGGTTTTGACCAGCTCAAACCTGTTTGGACCGGCTCAAACCACTCCAGACCGGCTCAAACCGGTTTTGACCTGATTAGATCGGATCAAACCAGGCCAGACCGCCTCAGACAGGCTCGAATCGGTTTTGACTGACTTCAACCAGACCAAACCGGCTCAAACCGGTTTTGACCAGCTCCAACCGGTTTTGACACACTCAAACGAGACCAGAGGGGCTCAAACCGGTTTTGACCGGCTCAAACCGCTTTTGACCTTTTCAAACCACACCAGACCAGCTGAAACCGTTTTTCACCGGCTAAAACCGGTTTTGACCGGATGAGACCGGATAAAACCGAATCAGACCGGCCCAGACCGGCTAAAATCGGATCAAACCGGACCAGACCAGCCCAGATTGCATAACACTGGGCCACAAACCGGTTTTGACCGGTTCAAAGCAGACGAGACCGGCTCAAACCGGTTTTGACCGAACTGAGCCGGTTTTGACCGGCTCAAACCATACCAGACCGGATAAAACCAGACCAGACCAGCTCAAACCGGTTTTGAATGGCTCAAACCGGTTTTGACCGGGTCAAACCAGACCAGACCGGTTCAATCCGGTTTTGTCCAGCTCAAACAGGTTTTGAACGGCTCAAACCAGTTTTGACTGTCTCAAACCACACCAGACCGGCTCAAACCGGTTTTGACTGGCTGAAACCGATTTTGACCGGATGAGACCGTATCAAACCGGACCAGACGGGTCCAGACCAGCTAAAACCGGATCAAACCGGACCAGACCGGCCCAGACCGCCTAAAACCGGGCCAAACCGGCTCAAACCTATCTTGACCCGCTCAAACCAGACCAGACCCGCAAAAACCGGTTTTGACCGGCTCAAACCAGACCAGACCGGCTCAAACTGGATCAAACAGGACCAGACCGGCCCAAACCACCTAAAACCGGTCCAAACCGGCTCAAACCTATTTTGACTGGCTCAAACCAGACCAGACTGGCTAAAACCGGTTTTGACTCGATGAGACTGGATAAAACCAGACCAGACCAGCTAAAACCGGATGAAACCGCACCAGACCGGCCCAGAACAGCTGAACCCAGAGTAAACCGGACCAGACCAGGCCACACCGGCTAAAACCGGGCCACAAACCGGTTTTGACTGGCTCAAACCAGACCAGACGGGCTCAAACTTGTTTTGACCGTCCTGAGCCAGTTTTGACCGGCTCAAACCAGACCAGACCGGCTCAAACCGGTTTTGACCTGCTCAAACCACAGCAGACCGGATGAAACCAGTTTTGACAGGCTAAAACCGATTTTGACCGAATGAGACCAGATCAAACCGAATCAGACTGGCCCAGACCGCCTAAAATCGGATCAAACCATAGCAGACCGGCCCAGACCGCCTAAAACTGGGCCAAAAACTTGTTTTGACCGGTTCAAACCAGTCCAGACCGGCTCAAACAATACCAGACCGGCTCAAGCAAGACCAGACCAGCTCAAAGCGGTTTTGACCAGATGAGATCGGATCAAACCGGACCAGACCGGCTCAGACAGGCTCGAATCGGTTTTGACAGGCTTTATCCAGACCAGAGTGGTTCAAACCGGTTTTTACTGGCTCAATCCGGTTTTGACCAGCTCAAACCGGTTTTCATCAGATCAAACCACACCAGACGGGCTCAAACCGGTTTTGACCGGCTCAAACCCGTTTTGGCCGGATGAGACTGGATCAAACCGGATCAGACCAGCCCAGACCGACTAAAATCTGATCAAACCTTACCAGACTGGCCCAGACCGCCTAAAACCGGGCCAAAACTGGCTCGAACCATGTTGACCGGCTCAAACCAGACCAGATGGGCTCAAACCAGACCAGACGGGCTCAAACCGGTTTTGACCTCCTCAAACCACACCAGACCGGCCCAAACCCGTTTTGACCGGCTCAAAGCAGTTTTCACCAGATCACACCAGACTCGACTGGCCCAGACTAGCTGAAAACGGATCAAACTGGACCAGACCGTCTCAGCCCGGCTACAACCGGGCGACAAACCGGTTTTGACTGGCTCAAACCAGACCAGACCGGCTGAAAGCGGTTTTGACCGGATGAGACTGGATCAAACAGGACCAGACCGGCTCAAACCAGATCAAACCGGACTCGACCGGCCCAGACCAGCTGAAACCGGATCAGACCGGACCAGACCGGCCCAGACCGGCTATAACCAGGCCAAACCATCTCAAACCGATTTTACCCAGTCCAAATGAGACCAGACCGGCTGAAACGGGTTTTGACCAGATGAGACCGGATCAAACCCGACCAGACCAGCCCAAACCGCATCAAACTGGACCAGACCGGCCCAGACCGGCTAAAACCAGACCAAACCGGCTCAAACAGGTTTCGACTGCCTCAAACCAGACCAGACCGTCTCAAACAAGACCAGACAGGCTCAAACTGGTTTTGACCGGATGAGACCAGATCAAACCGGACCAGACCGGCTCAAGCCACATCAAACCGGAAAAGACCGGCCCAGACCGGCTAAAACCGGGTCAGACTGGCTCAAACCGGTTTTCACTGGCTCAATCCAGTTTTGACCCGCTCAAACCGGTTTTCATTGGCTAAAACCGGATTTCACCAGCTCAAACCGGTTTTGACCTGATTAGACCGTACTAAACCGGATCAGACCGGCTCAGACAGGCTCCAATCGCTTTTGACTGGCTTCAACCAGATCAAACCGGCTCAAACCGGTTTTAACGGACTCGAACTGGTTTTGACCGGCTCAAACCATACCAGACCGGCTCAAACCAGACCAGACCAGGTCAAACCGGTTTTGACCAGCTCCAACCGGTTTTGACCTCCTCAAACCACACCAGACCGGATGAAAACCGGTTTTAACTGGCTAAAACCAGTTATGATCGGATGAGATTGGATCAAATCGAATCAGACCGGCCCAGACCGGCTAAATCGGATCAAACCGGACCAGACCGGCCCAGACTGCATAAAACTGGGCCACAAACTGGTTTTGACCGGTTCAAACCAGACGAGACCGGCTCAAACCGGTTTTGACCGACGTGAGCCGGTTTTGACCGGCTCAAATCAGACCAGACCGGCTCAAACCAGAGCAGACCCGCTCAAGCTGGTTTTGACAGTCTCAAAGCAGACCAGATTGGCACAAACCAAACCGGTTTTGAACAGAGGAGACAGTATAAAACCACAGCAGAACGGCACAAACAGGTTTTGACCAGCTCAAACCAGAAAAGACTGGTTCAATCTGGTTTTGACCAGCTCAAACCGCTTTTGAATGGCTCGAACCGGTTTTGACCGGCTCAAACCGGTTTTGACTGGCTCAAAACACACCAGACCGGCTCAAACAGGTTTTGACCGGCTGAAATCGATTTTGACCGGATGAGACCGTAATCAAACCGGACCAGACGGGACCAGAACGGCTAAAACCGGATCAAACCGGACCAGACCGGCCCAGACAGCCTAAAACTGGGCCAAACCCTTTCAAACCTATTTTGACCGGCTCAAACCAGACCAGACCAGCTCAAATCGCTTTTGACTAGCTCTAACCAGACCAGGCGCCTCAAACCGGTTTTGACCAGTTCAAACCACACCAGACCAGCTCAAATCGGTTTTGACCAGCTGAAACCGATTTTGACCATATGAGACAAGATCAAACCGGACCAGACGGGCCCCAAACCGGCTAAAACCGTATCAAACCGGACCAGAAAGGCCCAGACCACCTAAAACCGGTACAAACTGGCTCAAACCTATTTTGACCGGCTCAAACCAGACAGACCCGCACAAACCGGTTTTGACTGGCTCAAACCAGACCAGACTAGTTCAAACCGGTTTTGACCAGCTCAAACCCGGTTTTGACCTGCTCAAACCACAACAGACCGGCTGAAACCGGTTTTTGACCGGCTAAAACCGGGTTTGACCGGATGAGACCGGATCAAACCGAATCAGACCGGCCCAGACCGGCTAATATCGGATCAAACCGGAACAGACCAGCCCAGACCGCCTAAAACTGGGCCACAAACTGGTTTTTGACGGGTTCAAACCAGACCAGAACGGCTCAAACCATACCAGACCGGTCTCAAACCGGTTTTGACCGGCTCAAAGCGGTTTTGACCAGCTCAAACCAGACCAGACCGGCTCAAACCAGACCAGACCGGCTCAAAACGGTTTTGACCGGCTCAAAGCGGTTTTGAGCCGGATCAAACTGCATTCGACCAGCCGAGACCAGCTGAAACCGGATCAAACCGGACCAGACCGGCTCAAATCGGTTTTGACCAGTTTAGACCGGATCAAACCAGACCAGACCTTCTCAAACCGGATCATACCAGACCAGACCAGCACAAACCAGCTCACACCGGTGCAAACCGAACCAGACCGGCCCAGACAGGCTAAAACAGGGCCAAACCGGATCAATCAGGTTTTTGACCGGCTCAAACCAGACCAGACAGGCTCAAACCAGACCACAGTGGCTCAAACCGGTTTTGACCGGCTCAAAACAGAAGAGATTGTCTCAAACCGGGTTTGACCGGATGAGACAGGATAAAATCAGACCAGACCCGGCTCAAACCGGATGAAGCGGCACCAGACCGGCCCAGAACAGCTGAAGCCAGATCAAACTGGACCAGACAGGCCCAGACCGGCTGAAACCAGATCAAACCAGACCAGACCGGCCCAGACCGCCTAAAACTGGGCCACAAACCGGTTTTTGACCCGTTCAAACCAGACCAGACTGGCTCAAAACGGTTTCGACCGACCTGAGCTGGTTTTGAACGGCTCAAACCAGACCAGACCGGCTCAAACCAGACCAGACCAGCTCAAACTGGTTTTGACCAGAAAAAGCGGTTTTGAGAGGATCAAACCGGACCAGACCGTCCCAGACCGACTAAAACCGGGCCAGACCGGCTCAAAACATTTTTGACCGGCTCAAACCAGACCAGACCAGTTCAAACCGGTTTTGACTGGCTCAATCCGGTTTTCACCAGCTCAAACCGGTTTTGACCACCTCAAACCACTCCAGACCAGCTAAAACCAGTTTTCAATGGCTCAAACCGGTTTTGACCTGATTAGACCGGACTAAAATGGACCAGACCGGCTCAGACAGGCTCGAATCGGTTTTGAGTGGCTTCAACCAGAACAAACCGGTTCAAACCGGTTTTCACCGGCTTGAACCGGTTTTGACTGGCTCAAACCAGACCAGACCGGCTCAAACCAGACCAGACCGGGTGGAACCTGTTTTGACCGGCTCAAACCAGACCTGACCGGCTCAAACCGGTTTTGACCAGATTAGACCAGATCAAACCGAACCAGACCTTCCCAAACCGGATCATACCAGACCAGACGAGCACAAACCGGCTCAAACCGTCCTCAAACAGAACCAGACCGGCCCGGACAGGCTAAAACCAGGCCAAACTGGCTCAATCAGGTTTTGACCGGATAAAACCAGACCAGACTGGCTCAAACCAGACCAGACTGGATCAAACCGGTTTTGACCGGCTCAAAGCAGACCAGACCGGCTCAAACCGGTTTTGACCGGATGAGACAGGATAAAACCGGACCAGACCGGCTCAAACCAGATGAAACCACACCAGACCGGCCCAGAAGAGCTGAAGCCGGAGCAAACCGGTCCCAGACAGGGACAGACCAGCTAAAACCAGGCCACAAACCGGTTTTGACTGGCTCAAACTAGACCAGACCGGCTCAAACCGGTTTTGACTGGCCTGAGATGGTTTTCACCAGCTCAAACCAGACCGGACCGGCTAAAAACGGACCAGACCAGCTCAAACCGGCTTTGAATGGATGACACCGGATCAAACCGGACCAGACCAGCTCACACCGCATCAAACCGGACCAGAAAGGTCCAGACCAGCTGAAACCGGATCAAAGTGGACCAGACCGGCCCAGACTGGCTAAAACCAGGCCAGACGTGCTCAAACCGGTTTTCGCCGGCTCAAACCAGACCAGACCGGTTCAAACCCGTTTTGACTGGCTCAATCCAGTTTTGACTGGCTCAAACCGGTTTTACCCGGCTTAAACCACTCCAGACCGGCTAAAACCTGTTTTCACCAGCTAAAACCGGTTTAGACCTGATTAGACCAGATAAAACTGGACCAGACTCTCTGAGACAGGCTCGAATCGATTTTGACTGGCTTCAAACAGACCAAACCGGCTCAAACCTGTTTTGACTGGCTCAAACCAACCCAGACCGGCTCAAACCGGTTTTGACCTGCTCAAACCACACCAGACCGGCTGAAACCGGTTTTGAACGGCTAAAACCGGTTTTGACCGGATGAGACCGGATCAAACCCAATCAGACTGGCCCAGATCGGCTAAAATCGGCCTAAAACCGGACCAGACGGGCCCAGACCGCCTAAAACTGGGCCACAAACTGGTTTTGACCGGCTCATAGAAGACCAGACTGGCTAAAACCGGTTTTGACCTACCAGAGCTGGTTTTGTCCGGCTCAAACGAGACAAGACCGGCTCAAACCAGACCAGACCGGCTCAAATCGCTTTTGACTGACTCAAACCAGTCCAGACCGGTTCAATCCGGTTTTGACCTGCTTAAACCGGTTTTGAACTTCTCAAACCGGTTTTGACAGGCTCAAACCACACCAGACCAGCTCAAACCGGATTTGACGGGCTGAAATCGATTTTGACCGGATTAGACCAGATGAAACCGGACCAGACATTCTCAAACCGGATCATACCGGACCAGACCGGCACAAACGGCTCAAACCGGCTCAAACTGAACCAGAACGCCCCAGACAGGCTAAAACCGGGCTAAACCGGATCAATCAGGTTTTGACCGGCTCAAACCAGACCAGACCAGCTCAAACCAGACCAGACTGGATCAAACCGGTTTTGACCGGCTCAAACCAGACCAGACCGGCGCAAACCGGTTTTGACCGGATGAAACAGGATAAAACCAGACCAGACCGGCTCAAACCGGATGAAACCACACCAGAACAGCCCAGAACAGCTGAAGCCGGAGCAAACCGGACGAGACCGGCCCAGACCGGCTCAAACCGGTTTTGACCAACCTGAGCCGGTTTTGGCCGGCTCAAACCAGACCAGACGATCTCAAACCGGACCAGACCTGCTCAAACCGGTTTTGAACTGCTCAAGCCACACCAGACCGGCTGAAACCGGTTTTGACCGGCTAAAATCGGGTTTGACCAGATGAGACCGGATCAAACTGAATCAGACAGGCCCAGAACGGGTAAAATCGGATGAAACGGGACCAGACCGGCCCAGACTGCGTAAAACTGGGCCACAAACCGGTTTTGACCCGTTCAAACCAGACCAGACCGGCTCAAATCGGTTTTGACCGACCTGAGCTGGTTTAGACCGGGTCAAACCAGACCAGACCGGCTCAAACCGGACCAGACCGGCTCAAACCGGTTTTGACCGGATGACACCGGATCAAACCGGAGCAGACCAGCTCACACCGGATCAAACTGGACCAGACAGGCCCTGACCGGCTGAAACCAGATCAAAACGGACCAGACCGGCCCAGACCAGCTAAAACCGGGCCAGACCGTCTCAAACCGGTTTTCACCGGCTCAAACCAGACCAGACCAGTTCAAACCGGTTTTGACTGGCTCAATACAGTTTTGACCGGCTCAAACTGGTTTTACCCGGCTTAAACCACTCCAGACCGGCTAAAACCTGTTTTCACCAGCTAAAACCGGTTTAGACCTGATTAGACCAGATAAAACCGGACCAGACTCTCTGAGACAGGCTCGAATCGATTTTGACTGGCTTCAAACAGACCAAACCGGCTCAAACCTGTTTTGACTGGCTCAAACCAACCCAGACTGGCTCAAACCGGTTTTGACCTGCTCAAACCACACCAGACCGGCTGAAACCGGTTTTGAACGGCTAAAACCGGTTTTGACTGGATGAGACCGGATCAAACCCAATCAGACTGGCCCAGATCGGCTAAAATCGGCTAAAACCGGACCAGACGGGCCCAGACCGCCTAAAACTGGGCCACAAACTGGTTTTGACCGGCTCATAGAAGACCAGACTGGCTAAAACCGGTTTTTGACCTACCAGAGCTGGTTTTGTCCGGCTCAAACGAGACAAGACCGGCTCAAACCAGACCAGACCGGCTCAAATCGCTTTTGACTGACTCAAACCAGTCCAGACCGGTTCAATCCGGTTTTGACCTGCTTAAACCGGTTTTGAACTTCTCAAACCGGTTTTGACAGGCTCAAACCACACCAGACCAGCTCAAACCGGATTTGACGGGCTGAAATCGATTTTGACCGGATTAGACCAGATGAAACCGGACCAGACATTCTCAAACCGGATCATACCGGACCAGACCGGCACAAACGGCTCAAACCGGCTCAAACTGAACCAGAACGCCCCAGACAGGCTAAAACCGGGCTAAACCGGATCAATCAGGTTTTGACCGGCTCAAACCAGACCAGACCAGCTCAAACCAGACCAGACTGGATCAAACCGGTTTTGACCGGCTCAAACCAGACCAGACCGGCGCAAACCGGTTTTGACCGGATGAAACAGGATAAAACCAGACCAGACCGGCTCAAACCGGATGAAACCACACCAGAACAGCCCAGAACAGCTGAAGCCGGAGCAAACCGGACGAGACCGGCCCAGACCGGCTCAAACCGGTTTTGACCAACCTGAGCCGGTTTTGGCCGGCTCAAACCAGACCAGACGATCTCAAACCGGACCAGACCTGCTCAAACCGGTTTTGAACTGCTCAAGCCACACCAGACCGGCTGAAACCGGTTTTGACCGGCTAAAATCGGGTTTGACCAGATGAGACCGGATCAAACTGAATCAGACAGGCCCAGAACGGGTAAAATCGGATGAAACGGGACCAGACCGGCCCAGACTGCGTAAAACTGGGCCACAAACCGGTTTTGACCCGTTCAAACCAGACCAGACCGGCTCAAATCGGTTTTGACCGACCTGAGCTGGTTTAGACCGGGTCAAACCAGACCAGACCGGCTCAAACCGGACCAGACCGGCTCAAACCGGTTTTGACCGGATGACACCGGATCAAACCGGAGCAGACCAGCTCACACCGGATCAAACTGGACCAGACAGGCCCTGACCGGCTGAAACCAGATCAAAACGGACCAGACCGGCCCAGACCAGCTAAAACCGGGCCAGACCGTCTCAAACCGGTTTTCACCGGCTCAAACCAGACCAGACCAGTTCAAACCGGTTTTGACTGGCTCAATACAGTTTTGACCGGCTCAAACCGGTTTTACCCGGCTTAAACCACTCCAGACCGGCTAAAACCTGTTTTCACCAGCTAAAACCGGTTTAGACCTGATTAGACCAGATAAAACCGGACCAGACTCTCTGAGACAGGCTCGAATCGATTTTGACTGGCTTCAAACAGACCAAACCGGCTCAAACCTGTTTTGACTGGCTCAAACCAACCCAGACCGGCTCAAACCGGTTTTGACCTGCTCAAACCACACCAGACCGGCTGAAACCGGTTTTGAATGGCTAAAACCGGTTTTGACCGGATGAGACCGGATCAAACCCAATCAGACTGGCCCAGATCGGCTAAAATCGGCTAAAACCGGACCAGACGGGCCCAGACCGCCTAAAACTGGGCCACAAACTGGTTTTGACCGGCTCATAGAAGACCAGACTGGCTAAAACCGGTTTTGACCTACCAGAGCTGGTTTTGTCCGGCTCAAACGAGACAAGACCGGCTCAAACCAGACCAGACCGGCTCAAATCGCTTTTGACTGGCTCAAACCAGTCCAGACTGGTTCAATCCGGTTTTGACCTGCTTAAACCGGTTTTGAACTTCTCAAACCGGTTTTGACAGGCTCAAACCACACCAGACCGGCTCAAACCGGATTTGACGGGCTGAAATCGATTTTGACCGGATTAGACCAGATGAAACCGGACCAGACATTCTCAAACCGGATCATACCGGACCACACCGGCACAAACGGCTCAAACCGGCTCAAACTGAACCAGACCGCCCCAGACAGGCTAAAACTGGGCTAAACCGGATCAATCAGGTTTTGACCGGCTCAAACCAAACCAGACCAGCTCAAACCAGACCAGACCGGCGCAAACCGGTTTTGACCAGATGAAACAGGATAAAACCAGACCAGACCGGCTCAAACCGGATGAAACCACACCAGAACAGCCCAAAACAGCTGAAGCCGGAGCAAACCGGACGAGACCGGCCCAGACCGGCTCAAACCGGTTTTGACCAACCTGAGCCGGTTTTGGCCGGCTCAAACCAGACCAGACGATCTCAAACCGGGCCAGACCTGCTCAAACCGGTTTTGAACTGCTCAAGCCACACCAGACCGGCTGAAACCGGTTTTGACCAGCTAAAATCTGGTTTGACCAGATGAGACCAGATCAAACTGAATCAGACAGGCCCAGAAAGGGTAAAATTGGATCAAACGGGACCAGACCGGCCCAAACTGCCTAAAACTGGGCCACAAACCGGTTTTGACCCGTTCAAACCAGACCAGACCGGCTCAAACCGGTTTTGACCGACCTGAGCTGGTTTAGACCGGGTCAAACCAGACCAGACCGGCTCAAACCGGACCAGACCGGCTCAAACCGGTTTTGACCGGATGACACCGGATCAAACCGGAGCAGACTGGCTCACACCGGATCAAACTGGACCAGACAGGCCCTGACCGGCTGAAACCAGATCAAAGCGGACCAGACCGGCCCAGACCGGCTAAAACCGGGCCAGACCATCTCAAACCGGTTTTCACCGGCTCAAACCAGACCAGACCAGTTCAAACCGGTTTTGACTGGCTCAATCCAGTTTTGACCGGCTCAAACCTGTTTGGACTGGCTCAAACCACCCAGACTGGCTAAAACCGGTTTTCACCGGCTCAAACCTGTTTTGACCTGATTAGACCGGATCAAACCAGACCAGACGGGCTCAGACAGGCTAGAATCGGTTTTGACTGGCTTCAACTAGACCAAACTGGCTCGAACCATGTTGACCGGCTCAAACCAGACCAGACCAGCTCAAACCAGACCAGACCGGCTCAAACCGGTTTTGACCTGCTCAAACCACACCAGACCGGCTGTAACCGGTTGTGACCAGCTAAAATCGGTTTTGACCGGATGAGACCAGATCAAACAGAATCAGACTGGCCCAGACCGGCTAAAATCGGATCAAACCGGACCAGACTGGCCCAGAATGCCTAAATCTGGGCCACAAACCGGTTTTGATCGGTTCAAACCAGACCAGACTGGCTCAAACCGGTTTTGACCGACCTGAGCTGGTTTTGACCGGCTCAAACCAGACCAGACCGGCTCAAACCAGACCAGACAGGCTCAAACCGGTTTTGATCGGCTCAAAGCAGTTTGTCCGGATCAAACAGGACTAGACCAGCCCAGACCAGCTGAAAACGTATCAAACCGGAGCAGACCGGCTAAAACTGGGCCACAAACTGGTTTTGACCGGCTCTAACCAGACCAGACCGGCTCAAACCGGACCAGACCGGCTAAATCCGGTTTTGACCGGATAACTTCGGATCAAATTGGACCAGACCGGCTAACACCGGATCAAACCAGACCAGACAGGCCCTGACCGGCTGAAACCGGATCAAAACGGACCAGACAAGCCCAGACCGGCTAAAACCGGGCCATACCGTCTCAAACCAGTTTTCACCGGCTCAAACCAGACCAGACCAGTTCAAACCGGTTTTGACTGGCTCAATCCGGTTTTGACCAGCTCAAACCTGTTTGGACCGGCTCAAACCACCCAGACTGGCTAAAACCGGTTTTCAGCGGCTCAAACCTGTTTTGACCTGATTAGACCAGATCAAACCAGACCAGACGGGCTCAGACAGGCTAGAATCGGTTTTGACTGGCTTCAACTAGACCAAACTGGCTCGAACCATGTTGACCGTCTCCAACCAGACCAGACCGGCTCACACCAGACCAGACCAGCTCAAACCAGTTTTGACCTGCTCAAACCACACCAGACCGGCTGAAACCGGTTGTGACCAGCTAAAATCGGTTTTCACCGGATGAGACCAGATCAAACAGAATCAGAATGGCCCAGACCAGCTAAAATCGGATCAAACCGGACCAGACTGGCCCAGACGGCCTAAATCTGGGCCACAAACCGGTTTTGATTGGTTCAAACCGGACCACACTGGCTGAAACCGGTTTTGACCGACCTGATCCGGTTTTGACCGGCTCAAACCAGACCAGAACGGCTCAACACAGAACAGACCGGCTCAAACCAGTTTTGACCAGCTCAAAGCGGTTTTGACCAGATCAAACTGGATTCGACTACCCCAGATGAGCTGAAACCGGATCAAACTGGACCAGACCGGCCTAGACCGGCTAAAACCGGGCCACAAACCGGTTTTGACTGGCTCAAACCAGACCAGACCGGCTCTAACCAGACAAGACCGGCTCAAAACAGACCAAACCGGCTCAAACCGGTTTTGATCGGATGACAACGGATCAAACCGGACCAGACCGGCTCACACCAGATCAAACCGGACCAGACAGGCCCAGACAGGCTGAAACCGGATCAAAGCGGACCAGAGCAGCCCAGACCGGCTAACACCGGGCCAGACCGGCTCAAACTGGTTTTGACCGACTCAAACCACTCCAGACCAGCTAAAACCATTTTCAGCGGCTCAAAACGGTGTTGACCTGATTAGACATGATCAAAACTTACCAGACCGCCTTAGACTGGCTCGAATCTGTTTTGACTGGCTTCAACCAGACCAAACTGGCTCAAACCGGTTTTGACCGGTTCGAACTGGTTTTGACCAGCTCAAACCAGAACAGACCGGCTCAAACCAGACCAGATCGGCTCAAACCGGTTTTGACCTGCTCAAACCACACCAGACCGGTTGAAACCGGGTTTGACGAGCTAAAACTGGTTTTGACCGGATGAGACCGGATCAAACCGAATCAGACTGGCCCCGACCGGGTAACATCGGATCAAACCGGAGCAGACTGGCCCAGACCACGTAAAACTGGGCCACAAACCGGTTTTGACCGGCTCATAGCAGACCAGACCGGCGAAAACCGGTTTTGACCTACCAGAGCTGGTTTTGACTGGCTCAAACCAGACAAGACCGGCTCAAACCAGACCACACCGGCTCAAATCGGTTTTGACCAGCTCAAACGAGACCAGACCGGTTCAATCCGGTTTTGACATGCTTAAACCGGTTTTGAACGGCTCGAACCGGTTTTGACCGGCTCAAACCACACCAGAACGGCTCAAACCGGTTTTGACTGGCTGAAATCGATTTTGACCGGATGAGACAGTATCAAACCGGACCAGACGAGCACAGAACGGCAAAAACCGGATCAAACCGGACCAGAAAGGCCCAGACCGCCTAAAACCGGTCCAAACTGGCTCAAACCTATTTTGACCGGCTTAAACTAGACCAGACCGGCTCAAACCGGTTTTGACCAGCTCAAACTAGAGCAGACAGGCTGAAACCGGATCAAACCGGACCAGACTGGCCCAGACTGCCTGAAACCGTGCCAAACTGGCTCAAACTTATTTTGACTGGCTGAAACCAGACCAGACCGGGTGGAACCTGTTTTGACCGGCTCAAACCAGACCTGACCGGCTCAAACCGGTTTTGACCAGATTAGACCGGATCAAACCGGACCAGACCTTCTCAAACCGGATCATACCGGACCAGACCAGCACAAACCGGCTCTAACAGGCTCAAACCGAACCAGACCGGCCCAGACAGGCTAAAACCGAGCCAAACTGGCTCAATCAGGTTTTGACCGGCTCAAACCAGACCAGATAGGCTCAAACCAGACCAGACGGGCTCAAACCTGTTTTGACCGACTCACACCAGAAGAGACCGGCTCAAACCGGCTTTGACCGGATGAGACAGGATAAAACCAGACCAGACCGGCTTAAACCGGATGAAACCGCACCAGACCGGCCCAGAACAGCTGAAGCCGGAGCAAACGGGACCAGACCGGTCCAGATTGGCTAAAACCGGGCCACAAACCGGTTTTGACGGGCTCAAACCAGACCAGACCTGCTCAAACCGGATCAAACGGGACCAGACCGGCCCAGACCGCCTAAAACCAGGCCAAACCAGCTCAAACCTATTTTGACCGACTCAAACCAGACCAGACCGTCTCGAACCTGTTTTGACTGGCTCAAACCAGACCAGACCAGCTCAAACCGGTTTTGACCGGATTAGACCGGATGAAACCAGACCAGATATCCTCAAACCGGATCATACCGGACCAGACCGGCACAAACGGCTCAAACTGGCTCAAACCGAACCAGACCGGCCGAGACAGGCTAAAACCGGGCTAAACTGGCTCAATCAGATTTTGAACGGCTCAAACCAGACCAGACCAGCTCAAACCAGACCAGACTGCATCAAACCGGTTTTGACCGACTAAAACCAGACCAGACCGGCTCAAACCGGTTTTGACTGGATGAGACAGGATAAAACCGGACCAGACCAGATCAAACCGGATGAAACCGCACCAGAACGGCCCAGAACAGCTGAAGCTGGAGCAAATCAGACGAGACCGGCCCAGACCGGCTCAAACCAGTTTTGACCAACCTGAGCCGGTTTTGGCCAGCTCAAACCAGACCAGACCGTCTCAAACCGGACCAGACCGGCTCAAACCGGTTTTGACCTGCTCAAACCACACCAGACCGGCTGAAACCGGTTTTGACCGGCTAAAATTGGGTTTGAGCAGATGAGACCGGATCAAACCGAATCAGACCGGCCCAGAACGGGTAAAATCGGATCAAACGGGACCAGAGCGGCCCAGACTGCTTAAAACTGGGCCACAAACCGGTTTTGACCCATTCAAACCGGACCAGACCGGCTCAAACCGGTTTTGACCGACCTGAGCTGGTTTAGTCCGGGTCAAACCAGACCAGACTGGCTCAAACCGTACCAGACCGGCTCAAACTGGTTTTGACCGGATGACACCAGATCAAACCAGAGCAGACCGGCTCACACCGGTTCAAACCAGACCAGACAGGCCCTGACCGGCTGAAACCGGATCAAAACGGACCAGACCGGCCCAGACCGGCTAAAATCGGGCCAGATCATCTCAAACCGGTTTTCACCAGCTCAAACCAGACCAAACCAGTTTTGACTGGCTCAATCCGGTTTTGACCGGCTCAAACCTGTTTGGACCGGCTCAAACCACCCAGACCGGCTAAAACCGGTTTTCACCGGCTCAAACCTGTTTTGACCTGATTAGACCAGATCAAACCAGACCAGACGGGCTCAGACAGGTAGAATCAGTTTTGACTGGCTTCAACTAGACCAAACTGGCTCGAACCGTGTTGACCGGCTCAAACCAGACCAGACCGGCTCAAACCAGACCAGACCGGCTCAAACCGGTTTTGACCTGCTGAAACCACACCAGACCGGCTAAACTGCTTGTGACCAGCTAAAATCGGTTTTGACCGGATGAGAACAGATCAAACAGAATCAGACTGGCCCAGACCGGCTAAAATCGGATCAAACCGGACCAGACTGGCCCAGACCGCCTAAATCTGGGCCACAAACCGGTTTTGAACGGTTGAAACCAGACCAGACTGGCTCAAACCGGTTTTGACCGACCTGAGCCGGGTTTGACCGGCTCAAACCAGACCAGACCGGCTCAAACCAGACCAGACAGGCTCAAACCGGTTTTGATCGGCTCAAAGCAGTTTTGTCTGGATCAAACAGGACTCGACCGGCCCAAACCAGCTGAAAACAGATCAAACCGGAGCAGACCGGCTAAAACCAGGCCACAAACTGGTTTTGACCGGCTCTAACCAGACCACACCGGCTCAAACCGGACCAGACTGGCTAAATCCGGTTTTGACCGGATGACTTCAGATCAAACTGGACCAGACCGGCTCACACCGGATCAAACCAGACCAGACAGGCCCAGACCGGCTGAAACCGGATCAAAACGGACCAAACCGGCCCAGACTGGCTAAAGCCAGGCCAGACCGGCTCAAACCGGTTTTCACTGGCTCAAACCAGACCAGACCAGTTCAAACCGGTTTTGATTGTCTCAATACGGTTTTGACCAGCTCAAACCGGATTTGAGCGGTTCAAACCACTCCAGACCGGCTAAAACCGGTTTTCACTGGCTCGAACCAGACCAGATCGGCTCAAACCTGATCAAACTGGACCAGACCGGCCCAGACCGGCTAAAACTGGGTCAAACCGGCTCAAACCTATTTTGACCGGCTCAAACCGGTTTTGACCGGCTCAAACCAGACCAGACTGGCTCATACCGGATCAAACCGGACCAGACCGGCCCAGACCGCCTAAAACCGGGCCAAACCGGCTCAAACCGGTTTTGACCGGTTCAAACCAGACCAGACCAGCTTGAACCTCTTTTGACTGGCTCAAACCAGACCTGACAGGCTCAAACCGGTTTTGATTGGATTAGACTGGATCAAACCGGACCAGACTGGCCCAGACCAGCTGAAACCGGGCCACAAACCAGTTTTGACAGGCTCATACCAGACCAGACAGGCTCAAACCGGTTTTGACTGGCCTGAGCCGGTTTTGACCAGCTCAAACCAGACCAGACCAGCTCAAACCGGACCAGAACAGCTCAAACCTGTTTTGACCAGATGACACCCGGATCAAAACGGACCAGTCTGGCTAATACCGGATCAAACCACATCAGGCAGGCTCAGACCAGCTGAAACTGGATCAAACCGGACCAGACCGGCCCAGACCAGCTTAAATTGGGCCAAACCAGCTCAAACTGGTTTTGACCGGCTCAAACCAAACCAGAACGGTTCAAACCGGTTTTGACTGGCTCAATCCAGTTTTGACCGGCTCAAACCACTCCAGACCGGCTAAAACCGGTTTTCACTGGCTCAAAACGGTTTTGACCTGATTAGACCGGATCAAACCGGACCAGACCGGCTCAGACAGGCTCGAATCGGTTTTGACTGGCTTCAACCAGACCAAACCGTCTCAAACCGTTTTTCAAAGACTCGAACCCGGTTTTGACCAGCTCAAACCAGGCCAGACCGGCTCAAACTAGACCAGACCGGTTCAAACCCGTTTTGACAAGCTGAAACCGGTTTAGGACCGGATGAGACCGTATCAAACCAAATCAGACCGGCCCAGAACGACTAAAATCGGATCAAACCGGACCAGACCGGCCTAGACCGCCTAAAACTGGGTCAGAAACCGGTTTTGACTGGTTCAAAGCAGACCAGACCAGCTCAGACCGGTTTTGACCGACCTGAGCCGGTTTTGACTGGCTCAAACCAGTCCAGACTGGCTCAAACCAGACCAGACCGGTTCAAACCGGTTTTGACTGGCTCAATCCGGTTTTGATCAGCTCAAACCGATTTTGACTGGCTCAAACCACTCCAGAACGGCTGAAACCTGTTTTCACCGGCTCAAACCGGTTCTGACCTGATTAGACAGGATCAAACCGGACCAGACCGGCTCAGACATGCTCGAATCAGTTTTGACTGGCTTCAACCAGACCAACCCGGCTCAAAACGGTTTTGACCGGCTCGAACCGGTTTTGACCGGCTGAAACCAGACCAGACCAGCTCAAACCAGACCAGACCGGCTCAAACCAGAGAAAACCGGGCCAGACCGGCCCAGACCACCTTAAACCGTGCCAAACCGACTCAAACCTCTTTTGACCGGCTCAAACCAGACCAGACCGGCTCGAACCTGTTTTGACCGGCTCAAACCAGACCTGACCAGCTCAAACCGGTTTTGACCGGATTAGACCGGATCAAACCGGACGAGACCTTCTCAAACCGGATCATACCACACCAGCACAAACCGTCTCAATCCGGTTCAAACCGAACCAGACCAGCCCAGACAGGCTAAAACCGGGCCAAACCGGCTCAATCAGATTTTGACCGGCTCAAACCAGACCAGACCGGCTCAAACCAGACCAGACTGTCTCAAACCGGTTTTGACCAGTTCATACCAGAAGAGACTGGCTCAAACTGGTTTTGACCAGATGAGACAGGATAAAACCGGAAGAGACCGGCTCAAACCGGATTAAACTGCACCAGACCGTCCCAGAACAGCTGAAGTCGGAGCAAACCGGACCAGTCCGGGCCAGACCGGCTAAAACCGGGTCACAAACCGGTTTTGACCAGCTAAAACAAGACCAGACCGGCTCAAACCAGAATAGAGCGGCTCAAACCGCTTTCGACCGGCTCAAACCAGACCAGACTGACTCAAAGCGGTTTTGACCGGATGACACAGGATAAAACCAGACTGGACCTTCTCAAACCGGATGAAACCACACAAGACCGGCCCAGAACAGCTGAAGCCGGAGCAAACCGGCTCAAACCTATTTTGAATGGCTCAAAGCAGACCAGACCGGCTCAAACCGGTTTTGACCAGCTCAAACCAGACCAGACCAGCTCAAACTGGATAAAACCAGACCAGACCGGCCCAGACCGACTAAAACCGGGCCAAACCGTCTCAAACCTATTTTGACCGACTCCAACCAGACCAGACTGGCTCGAACCTGTTTTGAGTGGCTCAAACCAGACCTGACCGGCTCAAACCGGTTTTCATCAGATTAGACCAGATCAAAACCGGACCAGACCTTCTCAAACCGGATCATACCGGACCAGACCGGCACACACCGGCTCAAACCGGCTCAAACCGAACCACACCGGCCCAGACAGGATAAAACCCGGCCAAACTGGCTCAATCAGGTTTTGACCGGCTCAAAGCAGACCACACCGGCTCAAACCGGTTTTGAGCAGATTAGACAGGATAAAACCGACCAGACCAGCTCAAACCGGATGAAACCGCACCAGACCGGCTGAGAACAGCTGAAGACGGAGCAAACCAGACCAGACCGGGCCAGACCGGCAAAAACCGGGCCACAAACCGGTTTTGACCGGCTCAAACCAGACCAGACCAGCTCAAACCGGTTTTGACCCGGCTGAACCGGTTTTGACCGGCTCAAACCAGACCAGACCGGCTCAAACCGGACCAGACCGGCTCAAACCGGTTTTAACCAGATGACACAGGATCAAACTGGACCAGATCGGCTCACATCGGATCAAACCGACCAGATAGACCAAGACCAGCTGAAACCACATAAAATCGGACCAGACCAGCCCAGACCAGCAAAAACCGGGCCAGACCGGCTCAAACCGGTTTTGACCGGCTCAAACCAGACCAGACCGGGTCGAACCTGTTTTGACCGGCTCAAACCAGACCTGACCGACTCTAACCGGTTTTGACGGGATTAGACCGGATCAAATGAGACCAGACCTTTCCACACCGGATCATACCGGAGCAGACGAGCACAAACCGGCTCAATCCGGCTTAAACCAAACATGACCGGCCCAGACAGGCTAAAACCGAGCCAAACCACCTCAATCAGGTTTTGACCGTTTCAAACAAGAACAGACCGTCTCAAACAAGACCAGACCGGCTCAAACCGATTTTCACCGGATGACACCGGATCAAACCGTACCAGACCGGCTCAAACCACATCAAACCGGAAAAGACCAGCCCAGACCGGCTAAAACCGGGCCAAATCGGCTAAAACGGGTTTTGACTGGCTCAAACCAGACCAAACAGGCTCAAACTGGTTTTGACCGGCTCAAACCAGACTAGACCGGCTCAAACCAGACCAGACCGGCTCAAACCGGTTTTGACCTGTTCAAACTACACCAGACCGGCTGAAACCGGTTTTTTATCGGCTAAAATCCGTTTTGACCGGATGAGACCGGATCAAACCGAATCAGACCGGCCCAGAACGGCTAAAATCGGATCAAACGGGACCAGAGCAGCGCAGACTGCCTAAAACTGGGCCACAAACCAGTTTTGACAGGTTCAAACCAAACCAACCGGCTCAAACCGGTTTTGACCGACCTGAGCCGGTTCTGACCAGCTTAAACCAGACCAGACCGGCTCAAACCAGACCAGACCGCCTCAATTCGGTTTTGACCAGCTCAAAACGGTTTTGACCGGATCAAACCAGACTCGACCGGCCCCGACCAGCTGAAACGGATCAAACTGGAGCAGACCGGCCCAGACCAGCTGAAACCGGTCCCACAAATCGGTTTTGACCCGCTCAAACCAGACCACACCGGCTCAAACCGGACCAGACCGGTTAACACCGGAACAAACCGGACCAGACAGACCCAGACTGGCTGAAACCGGATCAAACCGGACCAGAGCGGCCCAGAACGCCTAACACTGGGGCACAAACCGGTTTTGACCGGTTCAAAACAGACCAGACCGGCTCAAACCGGTTTTGACAGAACTGAGCCGGTTTTGACCGGCTCAAACCAGACCAGACTGGCTCAAACCAGACGAGCCCGGCTCTAACCAGTTTTGACCGGCTCAAAGCAGTTTTGACTGGATCAAACCAGACACGACCGGCCCAGACCAGCTGAAACCAGAACAAACCGGACCAGACTGGTCCAGACAAGCTAAAACCGGTCCACAAACCGGTTTTGACCGGCTCAAACCAGACCAGACTGGCTCAAACCGGTTTTGACAGACTCAAACCGGTTTTGACCTGCTCAAAACCATATCAGACCGTCTGAAACCGGTTTTGACCGGCTAAAATCGGTTTTTTACCGAATTAGACCAGATCAAACAGAGTCAGACCTGCGCAGACCGGCTAAAATCGGATCAAACCGGTCCAGACCAGCCCCAAACTGCCTAAAACTGGGCCAAAAACTGGTTTTGACCCGTTCAAACCAGACCAGACCGGCTGAAACCGGTATTGACAGGCTAAAACCGGTTTTGACCAGATGAAACCAGATCAAAGCGAATCAGACCGGCCCAGACCGGCTAAAATCGGATCAAACTGGACCAGACAGGCTCAGACCACCTAAAACTGGGCCACAAACCGGTTTTCACCGGTTCAAACCAGACCAGATTGGCTCAAACTGATCTTGACCGGCTCAAACCGATTTTGACCGGCTGAAACCAGACCAGACTGGTTCAATCCGGTTTTGACTGGCTCAAACCGGTTTTGACCGCCTGAAACCGATTTTGACCAGATGAGACCGGATCAAACAGGACCAGGCGGGCCCAGACGGCTACAAACCAGATCAAACGAGACCAGACAGGCCCAGACAGCCTAACACAGGGCCAAACGGGCTCGAAACTGTTTTGACCGGCTCAAACCAGACCAGACCGGCTCAAACCACACCAGATCGACTCAAACCAGACCAGACCGGCTCCAACCAGTTTTGACCAGATGAGACAGAAAAAGCGGTTTTGACCGTATTAGACCGGATCAAACCGGACCAGACGTTCGCAATCCGGATCATTCCTGACCAAACCGGCACAAACCGGCTCAAACAGGCTCCAACCGAACCAGACCGGCCCAGACAGGCTAAAAACGGTCCAAACCGGCTCAATCAGGTTTTGAACGGCTCAAACCAGACCAGACGGCTCAAACCAGACCAGACCGGGTCAAACCAGTTTTGACCAGATGAGACAGGATAAAACCGGACCACACTGGCTCAAACAAGATGAAACCACACCAGACCAGGCCAAAACAGCTGAAGCCGGATCCAACTGGACAAGACCGGCCCAGACCGGCTAAAACCAGGCCACAAATGGGTTTTGACCGGTTCAAACCTGACCAGACTGGCTCAAAGGGGTTTTGACCAGCCTGAGCCGGTTTTGACCGGCCCAAACCAGACCAGACCGGCTCAAACTGGACCGGACTGGCTCAAACCGGTTTTGACCGGGTGACACTGGATCAAACCGGACCAGACAGGCTCATACCAGATCAAACCGGACCAGACAGGCCCAGACGCGCTGAAACCGGATCAAACCGGAGCAGACCATCCCAGAGTGGCTAAAACCGGGCCAGACCCGCTCAAACTGGTTTTGACCGGCTCAAACCAGACCAGACCGGTTTCAAACCAGTTTTGACAGGCTCAATCCGGTTTTGACCGGCTCAAACCGGTTTTGACCAGCTCAACCACTCGAGACCGGCTAAAACCGGGTTTCACTGGCTCAAACCGGTTTTGACCGGCCCAAACCAGACCAGACCGGCTCAAACCACACCAGATCGGCTCAAACAGGTTTTGTCCGTCTCAAACCGGTTTTGACCTGCTCAAACCACACAAGACCGGCTGAAAACCGGTTTTGACTGGCTAAATCTGGTTTTGACCAGTTGAGACCAGATCAAACCTAATCAGTCCGGCCCAGACAGGCTAAAATCGGTTCAAACTGCCAGACTGCCTAAAACTGGGCCACAAACCAGTTTTGACGGGTTCATACCAGACGAGACCGGATCAAACCAGTTTTGACCGACCTGAGCCGGTTTTGACTGGATCAAACCAGACCAGACCAGCTCAAACCAGATCAGACCAGCTCAAACCGGTTTTGTCCGGCTTAAAACCGGTTTTGACCGGCTCAAACCATACCAGACCGGTTCAATTCGGTTTTGACTGGGTCAAACCGTTTTGAACAGCTTGAACCGGTTTTTGACCATCTCAAACCACACCAGACTGGCTCAAACTGGTTTTGACGGCTGAAACCGAATTTGACCAGATGAGACTGGATCAAACCGGACCAAATGTGCCCAGACCGGCTAAAACCGGAGCAAACAAGACACACCGTCCCAGACCACCCTAAAACCGGGCCAAACCGCTCTATTTTGACTGGCTCAAATCAGCCCACACAGGCTTGAACCTGTTTTGACCGGCTAAAGCCAGACCAGACCGGCTAAACCAGTTTGACCAGATGAGACGGGATAAAACCGGACCAGACATTCTCAAACCGGATCATACCCGACCTGACCGGCACCAACGGCTCAAACCAGCTCAAACCGATCCAGACCAGCCCAGACAGGCTGAAACTGGGCTAAACCGGCTCAATCAGGTTTTGACCGGCTCAAACCAGACCAGACCAGCTCAAACCAGAACAGACTGGATCAAACCGGTTTTGACTGGCTCAAACCAGACCAGACCGGCTCAAACCAGTTTTGACTGGATGAGACAGGATAAAACCGGACCAGACCGGCTCAAACCAGATGAAATCGCACCAGAACGGCCCAGAACAGCCTGAAGCCGGAGGAAACCGGACCAGACCGGCCCAGACTGGCTCAAACCGGTTTTGACCAACCTGAGTCGGTTTTGACAGGCTCAAACCAGACCAGACCGTTTCAAACCGGACCAGACCGGCTCAAACCGGTTTTTGACCTGCTAAAACCACACCAGACCGGCTGAAACCGGTTTTGACAGGCTAAAATCGGGATTGACGCGTTGAGACTGGATCAAACCGAATCAGACCAGCCCAGAACGGCTAAAATTGGATCAAACGGGACCAGTCTAGCCCAGACTGGCCTAAAACTGGGCCACAAACCGGTTTTGACCCGTTCAAACGAGACCAGACTGGCTGAAAACGGTTTTGACTGACGTGAGCTGGTTTTGACCGGGTCAAACCAGAACAGACCGGCTTAAACCGGGCCAGACCGTCTCAAACCGGTTTTCCACCAGCTCAAACCAGACCAGACCAGTTCAAACCGGTTTTGACTGGCTCAATCCGGTTTGGACCAGCTCAAACCGGTTTGGAACGGCTCAATCCACTCCAGACCGGCTAAAACTGTTTTTCACTGGCTCAAACTGGTTTTGATCTGATTAGACCGGATCAAACCAGACCAGATGGGCTCAGACAGGCTAGAATCCGTTTTGACTGGCTTCAACTAGACCAAACTGGCTCGAACCATGTTGACCGGCTCAAACCAGACCAGACCGGCTCAAACAAGACAAGACCGGCTCAAACCGATTTTGACCTGCTCAAACCACACCAGACCGGCTGAAACCGGTTTCGACCGGCTAAAATTGGTTTTGACCGCATGAGACCGGATCAAACAGAATCAGACTGGCCCAGACCGGCTAAAATCGGATCAAACCGGCCCAGACCGGCCCAGACCGCCTAACACTGGGCCACAAACCGGTTTTGATCGGTTCAAACCAGACCAGACCGGCTCAAACCGGTTTTGACCGACCTGAGCCAGTTTTGACCGGCTCAAACCAGACCAGACAGGCTCAAACCGGCTTTGACCGGCTCAAAGCAGTTCTGCCCAGATCAAACAGGACTTGACCGGCCCAGACCAACTGAAAACAGATCAAACCGGAGCAGACCGGCCCAGACCAGCTAAAACCGGGCCACAAACTGGTTTTGTCCGGCTCTAGCCAGAGCAGACCGGCACAAACCGGGACCAGACCGGCTCAATCCGGTTTTGACCGGATGACTTCAGATCAAACTGGACCAGACCGGCTCACACTGGATCAAACCGAACCAGACAGGCCCAGACCGGCTGAAACCAGATCAAAACTGGCCAGACCGGCCCAGAACGGCTAAAACCAGGCCAGACCGGCTCAAACCGGTTTTCACTGGCTCAAACTAGACCAGAACGGTTCAAACCAGTTTTGACTGTCTCAATCCGGTTTTCACCCGCTCAAACCGGTTTTGAGCAGTTCAAACCACTCCAGACTGGCTAAAAACCGGTTTTCACCGGCTCAAACCGGACCAGACAGGCTCAGACAGGCTCGAATTGGTTTTGACTGGTTTCAACCAGACCAAACTGGCTCGAACCATGTTGACTGCCTCAAACCAGACCAGACCGACTCAAACCTGAGCAGACAGGCTCAAATCGGTTTTGACCTGCTCAAACCACACCAGACCAGCTGAAACGGTTTTGACCGGATATAATCGGTTTTGACCGGATGAGACCGGATCAAACAGAGTCAGACCGGCCCAGAACGGCTAAAATCGGATCAAACCGGACCAGACTGGACCAGACCGCCTAAAACTGGGCCACAAACCGGTTTTGATCGGTTCAAACCAGACCAGACTGGCTCAAACCGGGTTTGACCGACCTGACCCGGTTTTGACCGGCTCAACCAGACCAGACCGGCTGAAACCAGACCAGACGGGCTCAAACCGGTTTTGACCGGCTCAAAGCGGTTTTGTCAGGATCCAAACAGGACTCGACCGGCCCAGACCAGCTGAAAACGGATCAAACCGGAGCAGACCGGCCCAGACCGGCTGAAACTGGGCCCCAAACTGGTTTTGACAGGCTCTAACCAGACCAGACCGGCTCAAACCGGACCAGACCGGCTCACACCAGATCAAACCGGACCAGACAGGCCCAGACCGGCTGAAACCGGATCAAACCGGACCAGACTGTCCCAGAGTGGCTAAAACCAGGCCACACCGCTCAAACCGGTTTTGACCGGCTCAAACCAGACCAGACCTGTTCAATCCGATTTTGACAGGCTCAATCCGGTTTTGACTGGTTCAAACCGGTATTGACCAGCTCAAACCACTCCAGACTGGCTAAAACCGGGTTTCACTGGCTCAAACCGGTTTGACCGGCCCAAACCACATCTGACCGGCTCAAACCACACCAGATGGGCTCAAACCGTTTTGTCCGTCTCAAACCGGTTTTGACCTTCTCAAACCACACAAGACCGGCTGAAACCGGTTTTGACCGGCTAAATCTGGTTTTGACCAGATGAGACCAGATCAAACCTAATCAGTCCGGCCCAGACAGGCTAAAATCGGCTCAAACTGGACCAGACCGGCCCAGACTGCCTAAAACTGGGCCACAAACCAGTTTTGACGGGTTCATATCAGACCAGACCGGATCAAACCAGTTTTGACCGACCTGAACCGGTTTTGACTGGATCAAACCAGACCAGACCAGCTCAAACCAGATCAGACCAGCTCAAACCGGTTTTATCTGGCTTAAACCGGTTTTGACCGGCTCAAACCATACCAGACCGGTTCAATTCGGTTTTTGACTGGGTCAAACCGGTTTTCAACGGCTCGAACTGGTTTTGACCAGCTCAAACCACACCAGACAGGCTCAAACTGGTTTTTAACGGGCCTGAAACCGAATTTCACCAGATGAGACTGGATCAAACCGGACCAAACGTGCCCAGACCGGCTAAAAGCGGAACAAACCTGACCAGACCGTCACAGACCACCTAAAACCAGCCAAACCGGCTCTATTTTGACTGGCTCAAATCAGACCCACACCGGCTTGAACCTGTTTTGACCGGCTCAAGCCAGACCAGACCGGCCAAACCAGTTTTGACCGGACGAGACAGGATAAAACCGGACCAGACTGGCTCAAACCAGATGAAACCACAAAAGATCGGCCCAGAACAGCTGAAGCCGTAGCAAACTGGACCAGACCGGCCCAGACCGGCTCAAACCGGCTTTGACCAACCTGAGACGGTTTTGGGCCGGCTCAAACCAGACCAGACCGGCTCAAACCAGACCAGACTGGCTCAAACCGGTTTTGACCTGCTCAAACCAGAACGGACCGGTACAAACCGGTTTTGACTGGCTCAATCCGGTTTTGACCGGCTGAAACCACACCAGACCGGCTAAAACTGGTTTTCACCGGCTCAAACCTGTTTGACCTGATTAGACTGGATCAAACCGGACCAGACGGTCTCAGACAGGCTCGAATCGGTTTTGACTGGCTTCAACAAGACCAAACTGGCTCGAACCATGTTGACAGGTTCAAACCAGGCCAGACCGGCTCAAACCAGACCAGACCAGCTCAAACTGGTTTTGACCTGCTCAAACCACACCAGACCGGCTGAAACTGGTTTTGACCGGCTAAAATCGGTTTTGACCGGATGAGACCGGATCAAACAGAATCAGAGCGGCCCAGAACGGCTAAAATCGGATCAAACCGGACCAGACTGGCCCAGAGCGCCTAAAACTGGGCCACAAACCGGTTTTAATCGGTTCTAACCGGACCAGAGAGGCTCAAACCGGTTTTGACCGACCTGAGCCGGTTTTTGCCAGCTCAGACCAGACCAGACCGGCTCAAACCAGGCCAGACAGGCTCAACCAGTTTTGACCGGCTCAAAGCGGTTTTTTCCAGATCAAACAGGACTCGACCGGCCCAGACCAGCTGAAAACGGATCAAACAGGAGCAGACCGGCCCATACCGGCTAAAACTGGGCCCCAAACTGGTTTTGACCAGCTCTAACCAGACCAGACCGGCTCAAACCGGACCAGACCGGCTCACACCGGATCAAACTAGACCAAACAGGCCCAGACCGGCTGAAACCGGATCCTAACGGACCAGACCGGCTCAGACCGGCTCAAACCGGTTTTCACCAGCTCAAACCAGACCAGACTGGTTCAAACCGGTTCTGACTGTCTCAATACGGTTTTTGACCGGCTCAAACCGGTTTTTGAGCAGTTCAAACCACTCCATACCGGCTAAAACCGGTTTTAACCGGCTCAAACCGGTTTGACCTGATTAGACCAGATCAAACCGGACCAGGTCGGCTCAGACAGGCTCGAATCGGTTTTTTCTGGCTTCAACCAGACCAGACCAGCTCAAACCAGGACCGACAGGCTCAAACTGGTTTTGACTGGCTCAAAGCGGTTTTGTCCGGATCAAACAGGACTCGACCAGCCCAGACCAGCTGAAAACGGATCAAACCAGAGCAGACCAGCCCAGACCGGCTAAAACCGGGCCCCAAACTGGTTTTGACCGTCTCTAACCACACCAGACCGGCTGAAACCGGTTTTGACCAGCTAAAACCGGGTTTGACCGGATGAGACCGGATCAAACCGAATCAACCGGCCCAGACCGGCTAAAATTGGATCAAACCATACCCAACCGGCCCAGACTGCCTAAAACTGGGCCACAAACCTGTTGTTGACCGGTTCAAACCAGGCCAGACCGGCTCAAACCGATTTTCATCGACCTGAGCCGGTTTTGAATGGCTCAATCAAGACCAGACCGGTTCAAACCGGTTTTGACTGGCTCAATACGGTTTTGACCGGCTCAAACCACTCCAGACCGGCTAAAACCGGTTTTCACTGGCTCAAACCGGTTTTGAACTGCTCAAACCACACCAGACAGGCTGAAACCGGTTTTGACCGGCTAAAACCGGTTTTGACCGGATGAGGCCGTATCAAACAGAATCAGATGGGCACAGACCGGCTAAAATTGGATCAAACCGGACCAGAACGCCCCAGAATGCCTAAAACTGGGCCACAAACCGGTTTTGACCGTTTCAAACAAGACAGACCGGCTCAAACCGGTTTTGACCGGGTCAAACCGTTTT